>NC_069715.1:26772850-27097225 GCF_027358585.1 Pangasianodon hypophthalmus | reverse complement strand
ATTTGCATAGATTCCATTTTGAAAATGATTTTAAATAAAGTTTCATTTTTTTAGTATTACAAGAGCTAAAAGGCATCCTGATTTGTGGAATCACCCAGCTATCTGTGCGATGCTGCCTATATCCCTTTTTTTGTCACTGAGCTATGATTATTCTGATCTCTTGGAGTGAGGAAGTAGAAAACATTCACTGTCCCTTATTTTTTTTTTTTAGAAAAGGATATTAATAGACAATGGTCAGAAATTCTTTCATCTTCAGTAACCGGATCCGAAGCCTATCCCAGGAACACTTGGCACAAGGTGAGAAAATTCGTCGTGAATGAGATGCCAGGCCATCCAAGGATATCATGCATACACATTCCCAACTAGAGGCAATTTATCAAGTTAGGCAATCTGCCTACCTGAGAGGAAATCCACATGAACAAGGGGAAAAGGAATGTGAAATTCAGCACAGACAGCACCCCAAGCTCAGGATCGAGCAGAAGTTTTCAGCTTGATTTAAGAAAAGAAGACGTAAGAAAAAATGCAGAAAAAAGTTTGAATGCTAAGACCCTATATGACTGGCCTTAACTGTGTTCAGCTAGCAGAAAGAATCTCCAGAGGATCTGCAGTGTGTGTGTGTATATATACTGGGTTGAAGGAATAAAATAGCTCAGAAAGGTAATTAGCAAACAAGAAAGCAATGTAAGATTTCATCTTTGATAAGCAGGAGTTTGTGTTGGATTCAGGATAATACAGGTAGTCATTTACTCTGTTTATTATATCCGAGAACTTAAGTTAATTAACAAGCCCTTTTAAAGTATCAAAGTCAGTGTTTTCCCTTTTCACTCCACACAGTATATATGCTAAGACTCTGTATCGCTGAGCCCCAAAAGCACCTCATATCTCCGGGTAAAAAGCATTACAAACTGTTCTAATGCTCCACCGCACAAACACCCACTCTGCCTCATATGATAATGCTGAGCTAGTTTCGGAGATGGTTTGCTTTTAGCTCTCTCTGCTTTGAACTTTATGCTAATGTGTTCTCCTTGCTGTGGGCTGCTCCAGCACCGCTGCATCTTCACTCCATGCTGCGTTCACCTGTGGAGGAGTGTCGCTTGCAGCCAAGAGCTCATCTCAACACCCGCTCCGCGTTTGGGACACTGTAAATAATTCATCCAGCGAGGTTTGTTAGGTAGGTGCACGGAAAATAAGCAAAGAGAGGAGAAAGCAGGAAGTTGGAGAGCCCTTCATTAAGTGTGCCTAGCCTTACTTCAAGTGGACTCCGAGGAAAAACAGGCAGCCTATTAGTGCCATTCCAAACCCATGCTGGGGTCACAGGGTCAGCTCACGTTTTCTGACTGTTTATTACTGTTAGGCGTTGGGAAGTGAGCCCAGTGTGTGGGTTTAAAGGCTCTATATGAAACTGTTTTACTATTTTGTTAAGTGTGAGTGCGTGATATCGAAGAGAAGTACTGAATTACAATATGATCAATGTTAATATATGAATATTAAGTCATATTTGAATCTCCTTAAATTATAATAAGCTATTAAGAATATGATAAATAGCATATTCTTATGTGAGATATGAGTTCTAAGGGAAGTTTGTATTATTTTGCATATTTCCCCTCGGATTTTTGCAATTTGTTATGATCAGAGTAAGTGTAAATGGATAAATATTACGGGAGTAACACAATGACACTATCTGTATCTGTTTACTGCTCCGAGCATCTGTATCAGTATCTGTATTCAGATTTGAGCCCAAAGAGGGCATGACCTAAACTGGATGTTTGTTTTGTTTTGTTTTTCCTTTTCCATGAACCTCTGATAGTTCCTCAACCTCAACTACATCACTCAAGTTATCTGTCTTTTTTTAATTATTATTTTTTTACATCTCTCATAAATATAATTTTAAAAATGAGCAAAAACATGGACAGCATGCTTCAACATGATGAAGATTGTCAAGTCATTGACCTACTTATTTCCTGATAATGTTTTAATAGAATGCAGTAAAAATGAATCGAAAATGAAATTTTCTCATGTGTTTGAGAGAGAGATACAGACAGAGAGCGAGAGAGACAGACAGATATCTAGAGAGAGGAATGCCATTTGTTGAGAGAGCCAAGTGAGGCAAATATGCAAATAGATGCTAATTTATGCGAATATCTCCATGGCAGTGCTGGGAGCCCCAATGATTGGCAGCTGCAGGGTCTGGGAGAGGGAGTGAGTGAGCGAGGGAGTGAGAGAGGGAACGTTGGCTTCGGGCACTCGTGTAAATTTGGGCACCGCTGCCTGCTCTTGTTCGGCATGCTCCAGATGCAAATACATCAGCAAATAAATAAATAAATAAAAATAAATATGCAGACATGCCAAACTACAGCAGTTACTGAGCGGAAGAGTCCACAAACTTTCAAACACTCCCTGTATTTTGTGGCATTCACACACCTGGATTCTGAATTAGATTTTTTTTTTTTTTTTTTCAAATTCCCAAACTTATTCTCACTCTGCTTTTGCGCTAGAACTTTCTCACGTTTCTCACACTTGTTTTTTTTTTTTTTTTTTTCAAGAAGCCATATTTCTGGAATGCATGCCAATCCTGGTGAATGTTTATGAACCACAAGGTCACTTTCCTCAGTGGGGAGGAAAAAGTTACAGAAAAAGGACAGTTGATGGGAAAAAAATGTTACACAGAATATTGATATATGAATTGATTTATATTTTTACCGCAGTTAGGAGACATATATGTCTCAAGTAACAGTCACTGCACTTTTTAAAGATTCCCAGGACAGGAAAATCCTCAATGCTTCCCGGTTAAGTTACCAGCTGACCAGCGAGAAAAAGTTGAAGCTACTATAACGTAAGTAATGACAGAAAATAACTTGTCTTGCAAATGTTCCACAACAGTAAGTGTTACTGTAAACCATTAAAAAGCATGATGTGTTTTTTGTTAATAAATAAAAAATTGAAATCATTGTCATACTGATGTGGTATAAGCAGAATAGCACACATCGGATTGTGTTGTTATAAGAAAATAATAACTTCATTGTGCATTGTGTGTTATTTCTTACATATTTAATGTTCTGGGTTTTTTGGTTTATTTTATTATTATTTTTTTTTTCATATAACACCCTATTATCTGATTTCTAACTTGATGCAAAAATTGAAAATGGGAAGCAACTGAAATTGGAATGCAGGTTGTCTATAATTGAAACCATTTAAAAGGCCACATCAGAAATCAGATAACTCAATCACAGATTGTTTCTGCTTTTAAAGGAGAAAATTGTCCTGTTGTGTGAGAAAACCACATCGAAAAAACCATTTACAGATCCTGTGAAAATGTTAGATTATCATATGGATCTTTATTTAGGCTCCCATTTGTTTGACATCGTGGCCAAGTGGTCTAATGTGCTGGATTAAAGCTCGGATCTCTTCACAGACGTGGGTTCAAACACCAAATGGTAGTAGCTCAGACTCTCACTGTTGGCTGTAGTGATTAAAAGCTTTAAATCCTCAGATTTCCTAAGAATTAGCTCTTATCCACTTGGTTATGTATGCGTGGAAAGTACTCCATCAAAACTGTAAATGTATGATAAATGTGTGCCAAATGAATAAATTATTTCCAGCTGGAGTATGGATTTGGTTAACTTTGTTTCTATACATTTTTCATCAACTTTTATACACTTTTTATGAAAGAGGAATAGCCTGCCAAACAAGCTGGGATGTATAAAGTGTTGAATCCCTCAGCTCTTGTATTAATAAAGCAAGACAGACGGACAAGAGGTCAGAGCTACGGAACTGATTTAAATGTTCTCCTTTCCAATGAGTATGTAAATGCTGATTGTCTCCGTGGGTGTATTATATGCACAAAGTGAGCCTGTGTATTTCAATAACACTAATATAAACTACTATATATATATATATATGGAGATTTCCAAGTAATTAGGATATGATTATTTGTTACGTTATGAGGTTTTTATTATTTTCTTTCTGATGAGATGGCGAAGTAAAAACAGATGTAGCTACCCATGGCCGTCCCTATTACTGCGTTAATTATTCACTTGTACATGGCAAACCTTAGGCCATTAAAATTATACTTTGACAAATCATCTCTTTTAAATGGAGACAGTCCTCCCAAAAGTTAATTAATGTTCCACAGAGGTCCAAATGTAATAATGAGCTGTTTCTCTCAAATAGATTAGTAACATGAGATGTATTGGACTGTCAGATAAAACTGTTCAAGAAACTCAATCTTATGTAAAATTATTTTGTGTAATTATTACGTGGGAGCAATTTCATTTTACAGGAATTCATTTGTAGCTATAACTGCTAACCCTGTCCCTCAACTTAACTGTAACTGTTTATCATTTTTAACCCAAGTGCGCTTGTGTAAATTCTTATAAATTTGCAACTGAGACAATGCTGAACAGTTTATTTAAGGCAAAATTTTGCAAGCGACATTTCATGGATTTAAATGGATTTCATTGCAATGGACAGTTTCTAATTGCAGACTTTGCAAGAAAAACTTTGTGTCAAGTTTAACTTTTTAACTTTAATTTGCAGCATGAACTAATGACTGCTTTGGCTGCACTGACCTCTAAAACCCTTCAAAAACTCAAATTAGCCAGACTAAGTTTGTGAATTTCCATGAAGAAGATCTTATGTATAATTATTAGGAATTCAATCTTGGGAGAAAGTTCTTTTTTTTTTCATTTCATAGGAATTCAATTATAGCTATGACTGTCCATCAACTTCCTTCATCCTTATTGTTTGTCGTTTTTAACACAAATTTGCTTGTGCAAGTTCTTATACATACATTTGTATTTATGCAAAATTCTGCAAATTCTTAAACAGAATTCACCACAATCAACAGTTTCTAACAGCGGGTACACTATCAAGTGCAAATATATTTTAACTTTGCATCAAGTTTAACTGCAGAGTTTTGACATGCCAGTTTGCCAACTGACCAACAGCACAATTGTTTTGGCTTCACTGACCTCTAGAAACCTTCAAAGGTCAAATCAGCCAAAGCAGGTTTGATGATGAAGAAACACCAAAGGTCCAACTTGATCTTAAATAAAATTCTCACAAAAAAGACTGATTCCATAGGATTTTGTATGAATGACCTATAGGAATGACTGAGTGGCACAACAGAAAAGCTTTCACCCTATCATCGAATCCCGAGGATGCCACAACCATCCGTGCCTGGGAGTTGAGAGAACTGCCCATCCGTGCTCTCTGGGTGGAAAGGATGGCATACTCTCTCCCCTGTCAATCACAGTGACACTAGCCAATCATAGGCATCTGTGAGCTCATGTATGCGGAAGAGGGCAGATAGCGCTTTCCTTTAAATGTGTTACATGAGTAGCAGTTTAAAAAAATGTGTTCAGCTGATGTGTTCAGCTGCCTTCATGTTTCTCGGAGGACTATGAATTCACCCTTCCCGGTTGGTAGCTGCTGCGTGAAAGGAGAGAGCTGACTGGTGGGTGGGAGAGACCAAATTATGGAGAAAACGTAGGGGGAAAAGTCTGTTACCCTAATACGGGTTTGTTTGTTCAAATTTTTATACATTTGTAAATTTTAGAATGTGTTGCCTAGTTCGTATTTAACACTCTTTTTTAATGGAATTTACTGTCATTAATGGTTTTGTGACCAATATTTCCAGTCCAAAAAATGAACAAAACTTTAGGTGGGAGGAAACTGGGGAACCTAGATAAAACCCATGGGGTGGCCTTCATCTTAGCACAGAAGATCCAAAATGGAGGAACTGCTAATTATAGCTATGTGAAGGCACGATATTTTATCTAGTACTTTCCGAATAGAACTTAGTCCAAAAACTAGACAGCAAAACATGGTCAAGTCAGGAGGCTGGATTTGGTTTTTAACTCTCCGCTTTATTGTTTAGTTAATTAATTTAAAGCTTGTCAGGAATATAACAAATGCAGTAGACTTCAGTGCAAAAAGATCAGTTACAAACTGCACCAAACAAGAGTGCTGTTCAGATGCACACCATCTATATATCCCGTCATTTTTTTTCTTTAATCCTAGTCATCAAAGGCTCTCCATCCCTCTATCGATCCCTCCATCCTCTCTTTCTAAAGCACAGTTAAATATCACATTGTAGTCTTCTATCAAGAGACAATCATGTGTTAGGGCACTCAGGTTGTGTTTTAGCTCTACAATTACTCCCCTGGATCTGAGAGCAGCTATGGACAACGACAGAAATGGAAAGATAGAACGAGATTTACGGAAAGAGACAGATATATGCAATCCAGCTGTTACAGGACATACCTGGCTCTCTTCAAATCGAACGTAAATTACAACGCAACACACCTTTAAAAGCCGACATGGATGTGCCCTAGATTCAACTTAACAAGAGACACTTTCACTCAGAAAAGTCTGAAAAGATAGTATAGACACTTTTCTTACACACAAACGGCATACACACACATACACACACACACACACACACACTATAACTTGTAGTATATCCATAATTTACCCTCCTGTGTCGATCATAGCAGCTACAATGAATTATACATCTATTAGTTTTGTTATTTTTTGTTGTTACAAAATTTGAAAGAGAATGCAAGATGGCTTTTATCCCTGCTTGTTGCTGGCAGTGTGTGTGTGTGTGTGTGTGTGGCAGAAAGAAAACAAGCCTCTTGTTTCGCTCTGGCAGAAAATCAGTCAGTCTGCTGATCCAGTCATTTCAGATGCTCAGAGCGCTCCTCTGGGTGGAGAACTCATCACTGGACAGAGACTTCAGCATGGTAACACACACACACACACACACACACACACACACACACACACACACACGCACACATGCACACGCAAGCACACACACAAAATTAACACAAAAATAAGAATGTTATATCCCTCCCTTTTTTTTAATAATTAACATTTTCATGCAGATTACAGACTTTTTAAATAATTAACATTTCCTCTGTTCGTCCAACAGCTAATTAACTAACCCTAATTACACCTGCTCTGCTTATGCCAAGCCTCTTATCCAGCGCTGATAAAACTCTGCCATGCAGAAAGTGTTTTTGCGTTTCCATTTCATGCTGCGTGTTATTTGCTAGTCACGAGGTGGCTGACACTGGAATAGAAGTTCATCATGAAACATTATGTGATAATTAAATGTTCACCAAAAATGACCACGATTTCTTTTGGAAATGGCTACATATTTCACCTCATCAAGAAATCCAGAATATATCCAAGTCTATAAATATGCAAATCCATAAAATCCATTCTATGAGTATGCAAATTAGAAACATCCCCATAACTAGTGCCAAACTTCTTTCCTTGTTAATCTGTGTATATCTTAATACTCAAACTGATCATATATCCTTTAGCTTGTGACATGATAATCCACTATCATTAAGGACATATAATTATGTTAAATATTATTTAGTAAGGGTCTTTGTTTTCTCTGAATGAATTTACTTCAAGAAAAAGTTAGATTTATCTTACATTATCGGTGAGATGAGCCTAGTTAAACACAGACATTTTTCTCATAGCTTTTTTACCCATCTTTACCAAGGGTGCCAATAATTCTGGAGCTGACTGTGCGTGCTGTTGCATCCAGCTCCCATGTGATGCAGCAAGTATTATTCATGATCTCTGTAGTGAAATGGTGTGTAATGTAAATGGTGTGTAAATGCAAAATAAACTTTGGGGTGGTGTAATTAAACAGAGTTACTGTTTCCACCCTGAAGTTGATTATTTTCCAATAACAGCATGACATGAAGCGTTTTATCCCTCTTATACCACAGCAATTTCCTACAACTGCATTTTTTAAATTACTTTAAGAATGACGTCATACTTTTTATCAATTTATTGTTGCATTTAACGTTGTGGAATGTCAGTGAGACAAGCTATCGCTTACATTATAAGAGCTATAAACAGTCATTCCCTCACCAGCCTCTTTTTTTTTCTCTCTCTTGAAGTTAATGAGAGAAAAAAATGCAGCTTGTCATGTTACCAAATTAACGCAAAGTCCAAAATGCTGACATTCGACAATCCTTCCTTCGGGTGTTAAATAAACACCTCCTTACAGAAAACTTCCCCGATTCAACAATTACACATTTTTATTGTTAAATAACATATTTTTAAAATTATTACCAGGCTTAGAGTATGTGAAGCGTCCACTATATTAGAACGACCGCATTAATATAAATGTGTGTTTTGTCTTGAAGAACTTGTGGAACTGCTCTCAGAGCTGCTGTTATTCAACAGAAAATTAATCAATACATTCTGACCAATCGTATTTGAGAAAAACCAACAAGGCTTAGAATACAATATCATGATAACAATGTAAATATATATTGACACACATGAAGATTCAGCTTTGTCTGAGTACATGTGAGAGAGAGAGAGAGAGAAAGAGAGAGAGAGAGAGAGAGAGAGAGAGAGAGTGGGAGGGAGGAGGGGAAGACTTTGGGATGTGCTGGAAGCTTCCAGGCCATGATGGAGTGGTGTGAAGAGAGCTGGAAGAAAGGAAGAGAAGCCCATTGGGAGACAAATGAGTGTGACAGCCATTTGAGAAGTGTTTCAAAGTGCCCGGAGCTGTTGACCATGCAGTGTCAGGTCCTATATTACACTTTCTCCTTTAAAAAAAAAACAAACTGACGATTACAGCTAATGTGTTACTTCTATGGGGGGAAAAAACATCGTTTATATCGATGTGATCTAATCGCTGCACAGGTACTGTTTCATATTTGCCATCAATTCTATTAAATTACACATTTATTGCTGATCAGCACACTTTCATGTATTTGTTCAGCCTTATGCTAAGATTTAAATGTGCATAAGAAAATCTGTTCAAACGTGAAGGGATACATGAGCTTCGCAGCATTAATTCAAAGGGAAGCACGTCTATATCAAGTGAACAGTGCAGGAATAAAAAGACGTCTTCTTCTAGCCCAGCCGCCTCACGGTTCGATATGTTGTGCATTACGAGATGCTTTTCTGCTCATCATGGTTGTAAAGAGTGGTTATTAGAGTTACTGTAGCCTTCCTGTCGGTTTGAACCAGCCTGGCCTCTGACCTCTGTCTGACCTCTCTCATTAACAAGGAGTTTCAGCTGTGAGAACTGTTGCTTATTGGATGTCTTTTGTTTTACGCTACTCTCTGTGTAAACTCTGTAGAGTGTTGTGTGTGAAACCTCTAGAAAATTCTAGTTTCCAGCCTGTCTAGCACCGGCAGCCATGCTACAGTCATTGAGAGGCTCATTCTGATGTTTGCTGTGAATATTACCTGAAGCTCTTGACCTGTATCTGCATGATGTTATGCACTGAACTGCTGCTATATGATGTTTCATTTAACGTGGTTGGTCAGTGTATATTCTCTTTTTTTCTCCTCATTTTTTTCCACTCTTGTTTTTCCTTCTAGTTTTCTTCCACTGCCTTATCATGTATGCTCCCTTTCACCTTCTCCTCTTTTCTCATTTACTATATCTTTCTCTATATGTGTCTTTCTACTTATGGCCAAGCTGATTCAGGGTTCATCCCTCTGTTTCTCCTCTCCTCTCTTCACTTCCTCTCTGCTGTCCTTTCTGAGTATGTGATCCCTATCTCTTCTCTCTCTCTCTCTCTCTCGCTCTCTCTCTCTCTCTCTCTCGCTCTCTCTCTCTCTCTCTCTGTCCTGCTGTCTCACTCTCTGCTATTACACTCAGGTCTGATTAGGATCTTTGGCTTGCTCATGCACTGGAGGGAAGGGAGGGAGGTAAAGGAATGTGCTATTTGTAACCTAAAAAAAGAAGCATGAGATAATACAGATGAAAACCCTGAAGTCTCTCGGGGTGCCGGAGGAGTGTGCCATGATTGGAGGATGAAGGAGACTATTTGGTTTCCTTTACACTTGGGTTCGGACTCGCGGTGGTGGCATTTCAGTTAAAGACAAGCGGGAAGAGGATTTCCTGTGGAATATGAATAGCTACCTAAATACTGCACACACATAAATAAGGAATAAAATATTCAAGGGCATGCTGTTATAAGAAAATAACCACGTGTTGGTTTGATGTGGTCCAACACGAAGCAGAGTTACTGTCGTTGATTATTTTCCTATAATAGTACATTTGTAAGCTTATCCAGAACAGCAATTTTCCAATGATTCCATTTTTTTATTTATTAAACAATGACACATCATACTTTTTATCCATTTATGGACACATTTTATATTGTGAAACATCTGGCCAAAACAAGTTAAATCCTGCTATTATTTATGCTTATCTTCAGTGTAGTTAATGAATAATTTATATTAAGCTGATTGAATAATAAGCTCTTAGTTTAAATCAATAATAATAATAATAATAACAATAATAATAATAATAATAATAATAAACCACAAGTGTAAAGGGTTATAATGCAATTGCATTAATCTTTTTATTTTTATGGTAACAATTATTTTTTTACATGAAACAGGAACATATGAACAATCTGACATCATTGGCATGTTAAAAAAATCAGCGCTGGTGGCCATTTTTTATTTTCCTTTTGCTTTCTTAATCTGTTAAGATTAAGGTCGGGTTTAGGTGTTAGAAAAATAATTTAGTCACACTAATACATAATCTCAACATATAACTATCACTGCAGCTGCTTTAACCCTGTTCACTGTAAGTCTACCTGTGTGTGTGTGTGTGTGTGTGTGTGTGTGCACGCTCAGAGATCTGACCTGGACGTTGCATGCTGTGCTGAGCTAGCCGCCCATGCTGTCCATGCTGTGTATGTGTGTGTCTGTGTGCACGTGTGTCCTCGCAGCCTTTTTGCGAAATGTATTCAAAGCTAAACTGTCCTCTGAGATTAACCGTCCCAGAAGCGTGTGTTTATGTGTGTGTCGGGTGAGGTCAGAGTTCAGCTGTAACGAAGAGCAAAAACAAAAGTGGATGAGACAATAAATCACAGCTGAGCTCTCTTATGCTTTTATCCAGAGTCCTTTCCTTGCCATCCACGCTGTTATTTAAACTACAGGCCACAAATGCAGTGCTGACCACAAATAACACTGTGTGGACAAAAAAGAGGGAAATTGCTCACCTCTGCACCTCACTGAATAAAGACTAGCATTTAAACACTAATAGTGATGCAAAAAAAGATACTGAAAGAAGAGGAAGAAAAAAGATAACATCATGGAAGCTTTTTCATAACATCAATGAGACGTGCCTGGCCTCACAATGGACTCATCTAAAATTGCAGAAAAAAAAAAAGAAAACGTTCTCTGAGGTACTTTTGAAAAGGAATAAAAAGCTAACAGGATAGAGGTTCCATGTCACGAGGACATGGAGAGAAAGGAGAACGGGAGAATAAAAGAGGAAATAGAGGACATGGGGCTGACCAGGAACACACCAGTGCTTATTACGGATATAAAACCTATCCCGAACGAACGGAGAGAAGGTCAGAGTGATACTGCGCATCTGGGCATCACAAAAGAGAGAGAGAATAAGCAAGTGTAGAGAAAGAGAGGGAGGGAAAACCATGTCCTTGTGACTGAGCTGGATTTAATCAGGCCTGTGGTTTCATGGCCAAGGTGACCATCATATCATGGTTCTGCAACATTTCGAGCTCAAAACAAATGACAAAATATTAACTGTGATTAATACAAATCCTAGATGATGATTTTTATATCTCTATCATTCCATATATCATCATACCACACCACTGCTGAATTCTTAATTCTGATTGGCCAGAAGGCTAGAAGGGAAATGTCTCATCCACTCCTCTGTTTCTGCTCCGTTACAGCTGAACTCTGACCCTCACCCGACACACACATAAACACACACTTCTGGGACGGTTAATCTCAGTGGACAGTTTAGCTTTGAATACATTTTGCAAAAAGGCTGTGAGGCCACACACACACACACACACACACACATAAACACACAGCACGGGCAGCTAGCTCAGCACAGCATGCAACGTCCAGGTCAGGTCTCTGTTGAATTCTTCATTCTGATTGGCCAGAAGGTGTAGAATAAATTTGTATAACAGCAGCTATGACAATAGAGCAAGGTTTATATTAATGCACTCATTTCTATAATAACAGCTAATTTACAGGGACTTTTAACATAACATAAATGAATTAAAAGCGTGTATAATTGTTGATATAGTTGTTGATAGTTTTCTATGAGCATTTTTGTAAGGAGTCTCCAATGTCAGCACTTTGCAAAAAAATAAAAATAAGAATAAAAATCTCCCAAGTTGCGCAACAGAAAAGCGTTCGTCCTATGATGCTGATGATGCTACAGTCGTCCATGGCCTGGAGCTAAGGGACCAAAACTGGCCATGTTATCAGGGTGGGAGGGGCATAGTCTCTCTCACCTGTCAATCACAGCAACACTAGCCAATTGTGGGCATCCTTAAGCTCAAGTATGTGGACAAGGGCAGATGGTGCTTTTCTCCGAGTGTGTGACGCTGCGCTGTGACGCAGCATGAGCAGCAGTTAGAGAACATTTGGCTGACTTCACATGTCTTGGAGAAAGCTGGTGGGTGGGAATTGGCAAATGAGTAAATTTGGGAGAAAATGGGGACTTTTTTTAAGCTATTTGGTGACTTATTTGCTATAACACGAGTGAGAACAGGAACTAACTTGTTTCGTGGATGTTCTTTTTTGTGTGGCATTGTCTGTTTTGTTTGCTTGTTTGTTTCCCATATATACTGTATATCACTGTGTGTTTATATCTCTATTGTTTTTGCAGATTCTTTTAAATGAGGCCAAACTTTCTCAATTTACTTAGTGAAGAAAATTGTAATTTCATTTAAGAAATATAATTGGCCAAAGTTGTACTTCGTTTCCATAGCTGATTAAATAAAAGCAGGTTTTGGGAGTGGGCCCAGACTTCTGGACTCTTTTTAATACCAAGAAAACTCAACATTTCCATCCTGCTCATCCTGCAGCCAGCAGCGATTGGCCCGACATCAGAGCAGCACCGGTAACAGTGTGGGAGTGTAGCGTACTGCCCGCACTGCCGTGCCACACCTGTGATTGGCCAAGTGTGGCTTTAAAAAAGTGGGCCATCTCCCTGTAGGCTAGTGGAACTCCGGCCAAATAAAGATGAGTGGACGAGAGATCTCCCTCACTGACTTTATTCAAATTTTATCTCCCTTAGAAATGACACGCACTGAAGCAGGGAATTATGATTAAGGTGGTAAGTTACTTCCAGTGTTTCTGACTGATAGAGAGAGCGAATTATCACCGCCATTCAGATGTAGAAAATGGAGGAACAAGACCAAGTACAACTTTTCAATTGCCTCTAAACTTTTCTGCTTTATTCCCTGGGGCTGAACCAAGCAAAAATAATAATAAAACAAAACAGTTTTTCTGCCAATAATATACTCTGACATTTCTACTTTAAGAAACCATAAATATATTTTACCAAAACTACTACTTTCTAACCTTGTCTTGGCTTTCTGCCTGGAGAATCATGTTGCAAGGAGGAAGTTTAACAAACACAGAGCTAAATGCAGTGAGTCTGCCTAAAGATGTCTAAAACTTTGCTAGCTAAGTGTGATGCTCCCGCGCCATCACATCATCATCAAAACATCAGACATTTTGTATAGACAACATTGGACAAAGTTTTAATAATGTTTAAATGATCTGATATAAAGAAATGTAGCCAATACAACAGAAGCGAGTGAATGAATCAGTGATTATTATATTAGAGTGAACAGAGATCAATGGAGTGAAGAAGGGGATTATGAGGCTTGTGTTTAAATTGATGAGACAAAGAATGACGTGGATGGTGCTAATAATCACCAAGAGCTCATTTACTATTGTAAACTTCTTTAAAATTGGCAGTAATATTGTTTTACACAGATCACTCATAAGGACAGACTGGATGCGCAAGTAGAAAGAGAGACGGTAGAGGTAGGTGCAGCGTCTTTTTTGTGGAATTGGAAAGAAATTGTTAAATCTCTTTTTTTCACCATTGGGGATTGGAAAAATACTAGAACTTTTCCTTGTGGTTGAGACACATACAAAAGGGAACCAAACACTTACCATTCAATTTATTAGGAACACCTGTACACCTGCTCCTTCATGCAATTATTCAATCAGCCAATCATGTGGCAGCAGCTCAAAGCATAACATCATGCAGATACAGGTCAAGAGCTTCAGTTAATGTTCACATCAAAAATCAAAATGGGGGAAAAATGTGATCTTAGTGGCTTTGACCATGGCATGGCTCAAAAAAAACTACTCTTTACATCCGTGGTGAGCAGAAAAGCATCACAGAACACACAACACGTCGAATCTTGAGGTACGTAGGCAACAACAGAGAATTCCAGGAATGGGAATCTGAGTCTTACCGAAACTGGGCAGCTGAAGATTGGAAAAACATCCAGTGCAATTTTTATTTCAATATTCCAGTTCAGGAAAGTCTGTATTTTTCAGAAGTACATATTGTATAAAATACCAAATACTGACCTTTTGCTTATAACCCAAGCTTTGGTTTTTCAGCATGTATCAGAAATTTAGACATCACTAATATTTAGTAGATTTCACCTCGTCTCATGGATCTCTGCCCTTTCATTAGCGACATAAACACTGAGTTTAAGCGTACGCTGAGAAGCCATGTGTAGATTACAGCTTCTCAGCGTGTCGTCATGATGCATGACTTGCTGCCTACACAGATCACTCATAAGGACAGACTGGATGCGAAAGTAGAAAGAGAGACGGTCTTGCTGAGAGAGACAGAGGAAGATGCTGTGTGAAGGAGTAGAGACAGACAGGTGTGTTTGAGCAAAGAGAGACAGACAGGCATTGTAAAAAAAAAAGAGAAGCACAAATAAGGAATCTGTCAGACAGAGACAGATCAGGGAGGAAAACAGCTCGTGCATCATGAATGTGCTCATCTTTTTATCCATTTGTACAGCTAAACAGCTCTGTGTATGTGTGCACATCTCTGGCTGATGTATTTCCTCCACTCTGTGAGTGTGCATATGTCTATGTGTGTGTGTGTTTGTGTGTGTGTGTGTGTGTGTGTGTGCACGAGTATGCATGCACATGTGCTCATCGGATGTTCGGATCTCGGATCCGGCTTGTAGACAAAAAACACACTGATTTATTTAAGTCCTCGTGTGCTGAAGGGAGAATCTGAGGATCACGAATCAACAGGACAAGAATAAAGGAACGTAATTATCCTTCAGTCCATGTTTCTCGCTCTACATGCAGAAACTTCTCATTTATTCAGCAAATTAGGTAAAATGACGAATTAGGCAGAATTCCATTTGTCATAATAAGCTTTCATTGTAATAATTCCACCATATATAAAATGTTACAAGGCTTGTTTGAAGTGAGATGAAGTCTTAGATAAAATTTGAGTGTGATAAATTATTTAGGAAAGCAAAAAGTAAAAAAAAAAAAGAAGAAAAAAAAGAAGAATGTGTAAAATGAAAAGTCAATTCATGACACTGGTTTTGTCTGTAATATGACAGCATTAATGAAATTATCAGTGAGAAGATAAGAATGACTGCCTGAGAAAAAAGAAAGAGTGAAACACAAACCTGGGTCCAGATTACTGATGTGTCACGTCTTGAACAGGAAATACGAATTTTCAGATAATCTCTTCACCATCAGATACAAATACTCAATATCCATAATCTCACCATCGAAAAGAATGAGATACGAAAAACCCTGACTATCCAAAGACAAAAATCCTGGTTCATGTGTGTTTGTATAAATGTAATGATATAATTCGCACTTGTATACAAACACATATGAATTTAAATGAATCATAATGATTTCTACTCTACACATATACTCTACTGTATAAAACAGGTGCAGTGAATAACACTGATAATCTCGTTACAATGGCACCTGACAAGGGGTGGGATATATTAGGCAGCAAGTAAACAGTCAGTTCTCGAAGTTGATATGCTGGAAGCAGGAAAAAGGGAGTAAGCATAAGGATGTGAGCGACTTTGACAAGGGCCAAATTGTGATGGCTAGACGACTGGGTCAGAGCATCTCCAAAACAGCAGGTCTTGTGGGGTGTTCCCAGTATGCAGTGGTTAGTACCTACCAAAAGTGGACCAAGGAAGGACAACCGGTGACATGGCAACTGGGTCATGGGCACCCAAGTCAGAACCCACAGTGCATCGCAGCTTGCTGCATACAGGGCTGTGTAGACACAGACCAGTCAGAGTGCCCATGCTGACCCCTGTCCACTGCCGAAAACACCAACAATGGGCACGTGAGCATCAGAACTGGACCATAGAGCAATGGAAGAAGGTGGCCTGGTCTGATGAATCATGTTTTCTCTTACTTTACTTTACGTGGGGAAGAGATGCTCTGGGCAATGTTCTGCTAGGAAACGTTGGGTCCTGGCATTCTTGCTACTTTGACACTTACCACCTACCAACACATTGTTGGAGATCAAGTACACCCCTTCATGGCAACGGTATTCCCTAATGGCAGTGGTCTCTTTCAGCAATTTCACACTGCAAAAATTGTTCAGGAATGGTTTGAGAAACATGATAAAGAGTTCAAGGAGTTGACTTGGCCTCCAAATTCCCCAGAGTGCAGTCCGATTGAGCATCTGTGGGATGTGCTCGAAAAACAAGTCTGATCATTGGAGGCCCCACTTCACAACTTACAGGACTTAAAGGATCTGCTGCTAACATCTTGGTGCCAGATACCACGGCACACCTTCAGAGGTCTTGTGGACTCCAAGCCTGGAAAGGTCAGAGCTGTTTTGGCAGCACAAGGGGGACCAACACAATATTAGGCAGGTGGTTTAATGTTTAATGTTATGGCTAATTGGTGAATAAGTCAATAATAATAATAATAATAATAATAATAATAATAATAATAAATTAATTGAATTGGAAATCTCTCTGGCTCCAATTTCCCTTCCATGACCAATAACCCCTTTGCAAGCTGAAGTTCTTACATCTCACTAAACCTCCACAATCCAAGAAATACATAATGATCACAGCAAGTGCTCATCAGACCGAGCTATGAAGACGGAGTTTAAAAAAAAAAAAACAATTTTTCAGTCTCAGTAAAATTATAAAAGTCTAATTAAAATTCTTTTAAAAAGTCAGGTGCTCAGCAGGAACTGGCACAAAGGGGAAAAATATGTTCTCTTCACCCCGCCTCCTTACTTTTCAATTCAATGAGAAATTCTGCAACTTTTATTAAAGATGTGTCCCATGTGATTTGGCTGTACATTTCTAACAGGCCCCAGGGGATTACATCATCCCAGCTGAAAGAGCTTTTTAGGCAGGTGCTCTGGGTTCGCTTGTACCAGATGAAGAGTCGGTTTATAGATCAATACTGCATGCGTTAAAAGTGCGAAATGTAGAGTGGCAAATAGAGACTGGCGATTGTGCAAAGCTTTCCAGCTAGCTTTTACATAAGGCTTCCGTGAAGCTGCCTTATTAAAGTCTCGGCAAGTAAAGCCAAGAGCCAGGGATTGTGGGAAGAATTGCGC
The DNA here is from genome assembly GCF_027358585.1 of Pangasianodon hypophthalmus. Taxonomy (NCBI): domain Eukaryota; kingdom Metazoa; phylum Chordata; class Actinopteri; order Siluriformes; family Pangasiidae; genus Pangasianodon; species Pangasianodon hypophthalmus. Next base: position 27,079,821 of record NC_069715.1, on the reverse strand, counting down.
CATGTTACATCAGCCTCTCTTTCGCCCTCCCCAACCCCTCCTCCTCACTCACGCTCTCTCTTTCTCACCCCTTTCTAATTCATAGCTTGTATCCGAGGACCCTTGCAGGCATGTTTGTGTCTGTCCATCTGTCTAGCATAATATAATGACCACGCTGATGGATAGAAGAAGTCAACAGAAAAGATGGACATCCTGAACAAATTGCGAGAGAAGTAGAGAAGAGAAGAAAGCAATGTGTGTGTGTGTGTGTGTGTGTGTGTCACTACTGCAACAATGAGTGGTCTAACGTATACCCGCACAACTAAAGGTGCTTTTTTTTAAAGCGCATGTTTTAGATCCTACAGGAAGCAAACACAAGGAAGGAAGAACATGGCTGGCTTTAAAAAGTGCTGCTGTCTCTTTTTTTCACAGCAGAGCTTCCAAAGTTGGAAAAAGATCAACTTTTCAGAAATGTGGCAAGTGCTTTTTAGTTGAGGGTTGAACACTTGTGTTCTCCTTCCTTCCTGTCCTGACCAACTGTTAAACTGGTGCCGAAACCCGGAAGCGAGGAGAACAAAGGAGACCCAGGTTTATCTTTGTAGCCTTTCAGCTATTTCAAACTAGCTTACCCACTGGCAATTTAAATGGAACTTAAAGATAGGGGAAGAATAAAGTTAAACCGCCACTGGTTCAGCTTTTCATGCTCTTACTCCACATCAGGAGGGAACACACACAGGGAAGAAAAGACGTAGGTTATATAGGGATCACACACACAGCATGGCCAGATGAACTCACTCAATAATTAATCCTCCACTTCATCCCCCATCTCCCATTACAGCCTTCACCAAAAGCACACCCCACCTGCCACAAACAACTTGTCTATTTTCTTTTAACCATTCACCAGTATGCGATGTGATGTCCCATTTTAATTGTGGCTACATACTGTCGAGTCACACAAAGAGCTCCAAAACTATAGCCAAGGCAAACAACCTACGATTTTTATTTGATCTTTATTACTGCTAAAAATTAATTGACTTTACATAGCAAACTAGGCTAGTTATCCAGTAGGAGTTAGAAATGGTAAGAGCATTTTTACAGTTAATGTTATCAGTACAAATGGTGCTCTGGACAGTACTTTTTTCTGGGGAAAAAAAAAATATGAAAACAATTCTTGGATTCACACCAAGGATGGACTGTAGGCTTGTTTGGGGGTGGGGCTCATAATTGCAAGTTTTCTTTTACATTGAAGAATTCCTTCCAAACCATGCCTCAATTGCTCAAAGCGCATCAATTGAGCAAAATTGTAAACACTCGAGCAGTGAACAGTGAACAGCACTTTTTTTGTGATCATGCAGGAATACCTGCAAATGATGAGCTGTTCTCATATAAGAAGATTTTTAGTCATGAAGGCCAGCACAAGGCATGTATTTATTTATTTATTTTTTTGAAGATTCCTCAGTGCAAGCTTGTGCACCACAGACGTGAGCAAATGGCAGTGCTCCAGTCCCATGAATGTCGAGTTTTATATATCACTAAGGGGTTCCATCTCTTCCACTGACCATAAAAACCCTTTCAGCCTATCGTGAAACTTGAAAGAGGATGTAAATTGACAAGTTGAACCAATCACCTTACTCAGAATGCAGATCCGAGAGTGGATAGCTTCCACACATGATGCAACCGCACCGTGGTTTGGTGGATTCGAGCTCCAGACTACCATTTTCGAAAAGGAACAAGGACCAGTGGTTCTCTGAACCACTCTTGGGCTCAAACACAGCTTTTACACTCCACTAAATGTGCTGGACTTACAGGCCAAATGACCCAGAGTAGTGTGTAGTTAAGATAAGCCACGGGCAAAAAGACATATTTCTTTTCCTTAGCATTTTCTTTCTGTGTTATCTTATATTTTACAAGACATGTTTAAAGCTATAAACAAATTAATTCGGTTTGTTCAAAAGAAAACACATACAAAAGAAATATCCTAGACACAATCATTATCACACGATATCAATCACTACAGTCATTACTGTTCACATGAATTACCTTGCAGGTACTGTGTCTGCCATTAGCTATACCGGATACACACGGTGACAAATAATCTCTGTGTTGTCTTTCCCTCGAGTGTGATACCGTCTTCCCGAGCCCTCTGAAGCATGCCAGGTGCATTATGGTTACTGATGAGTCTCCAACAAAATCCAGGGGAATGAATCAAGAAGAGATGAGGGGGGAAATATTTCAGCGTGACACACAGCGTGAGTTTATGGAGCATGACTGACATGCCAGTCATGGCGTGTGGTTCGCACCGTTGTGTCTCCGCAGCAACTGAAACAGGGAAAATGAGGAAGAATAATAGTGTTGCCCATTATCTGCTCTATGAAGGATAGAAAAATGCAGGCTTCCTTTAAAATGTAGCATGGAAATGACTCACATGCCTCATTTCAGAGGCTCACATTAGGTCATGGTCCAGGGTTTGGGTCACTCCAAACCACCAAAAGTGCTAACAGTAAATGCGTCCCCAGCATTCATGACACAATGTAAGCACTCGTACGTGGTCTGATAGTTTCCACAACAGTTAGCGATCCTTGTCTACTTAGCAAGAATGCCAAAAAAACACAATTCGGTTCCCTGGTCACGGAGAGAGGTCAGCTGTGCTCGTGGAAGGTAATGGGGAAATAATAATAGAATATGACAATGAAATTCCCCATTTTTGTCCACAGTATCTCATTAGCAGCGCACACGCTAATGTTTGCCGTTTTACGCTAGCGGCTCTATCCCAGCTCACACTAATTAGGCATGGAGCCTAAAAATAAACGGGACACTAAAAGTGGTGGCATGAAAGTGCATGCAAATCTGCTGATGTACAGGGTAATGAAGGAGATTAAGGCAGCTCACTAATGACTAATGCAGTCAGGGTTGGGCATGACAGCATACTGCTACACCGGCCAAAATTAACCCGAGCCAGCATAAACCAGAGAGAACTACATGGGGACTAGATTCTGTCCCATCCTGTCCAGGGTTGCAAGATTTATGAAGGAAAATTAGCCCAAGTGGTTAATAAAACCAGATATCAAAACTCAAAATGTGAGCTCTCCTAAAGTCTGTATATTGTCTTTAATAAAAAAAAAAAAATACAGTGAAAATTAAGAAACTCATGTATTATGTTATCACATATTACATATATATAATTATATAATATAATATCATATCATTTCATATTAGTGCTACCTGCCCTAATATGAAATGATATGATATTATATCCTGGTTCAATCCTGAGTCTGGGTTCCTGTTAGTCAGAGTTTCTCATGTTCTCCCCATGTTTGCAAGGGTTGACTCCAGGTTCTCCAGGGGTGGGTGGATTTTGTTTCACACTTAAAGGCTGTAAAAAGTTTTGAGAACCCTGAGTTAAGGGAGCCTTAATTTAATGTTTCACTGTGAAAATCATGGTAGCCTCTTTGAGACTCTTAAATGAATGACTGTTATGGAATAGGGGATGGTTGAAGCAGAATGAAAGGCAAATCCAATCTCAAAACATGAGTGCTAACCATAACCCATTCCATTACCATTATTTATTCATAATATTTTCTACGAATTGGCTCCTTCTTGTGAAAATGTTGTGGATTGCTAAACCAAGCTGTTAAGCTACCATCAATAAGAAGAGCGTTTGACTATTAGACTTTTAAAAAAGTGAAGTCTCATAAAGCTTGTGAAAGATCCTTGGAAGAACTACTTAGAAAACAGGATTGGTTTATTTGGGCATTTGCCACAGCAGTTATATCTTCTTAAAAGCACTTTAGCTTTCTTTTTTCTTTTGTACTCTTGGTGCCTAGTAAAATGGTTAGCCCAAATGATTATGTTCCTCTTGAAATATGTACTCAGTAGAAGGACAGAAAGGGAAGGAGGGGATGGAGCGATGGCAGGAGAAGTGGAACAGCAGGCGGTCCTGAGGAAAAGGAGAAAGAGAGGGACATTGCTTTTCTTAGAGTCCTTGGCTCGAGCTGTGTGTGGTGTTATGTGCCCAGACTGCAGATCAATATCCTGAACTCTGCTGCACGACCAGTCCAAACCGGCAGTGACAGCTCCTCCTGTCCACCTGTGGATCTCATGGTTCCCAGACCTCATTTCCACCATAAACTGCTCTATTATATGTCCAGACTGCTTAGTGTTCACCACATATACATCTACAGAAGCATTTGCTTGGCCTGCATACAGAGCAAACTGCATAGGACTTAATCTATGACCTGCATTTCAAGAGTTGAAATACACCACACACCAGAAACATACTATTCATACAGTTTAATGGACATGCATTTCCATTCATTAAACAAACACACATCATCCTGCAATTTTTGGTCATTATTTAATTCTTTAGAGGGTGAAATGGTTTAATTTGAGACTGGAGAATGGTCAAATAATTCAATGGCAGTGGGTTTAAGACAGTGGGCTTAAGACTGACCTAAATCTCATTGGAAATTCTAAGTTAGAGCAGACAGACATGTGCATCATAAAATATTAGAGACAATCGTGTTCCAGTATCCAAATGCAGGCCATACAGTATCGGTTCGCCAAAGGAATAGGGCGGAAACATGCAGATTTGGGATTAAAATTGCACATTCTAGATTATTTTATGAGGGCACAAACTGTATGTACTTTAAAGGTACTTTTGGGGGATGGGACCATGGACACTGATCAATCCTTCAAAAGCTGCTGTGATCTAATTTCAATGCCTTAACTGATCACAGTCCCACTGAAGGCCTACTATGGCACAGCCTACATGGCCCTCACGGCTGTAGCGCCTCCATTCACCACCACTCTGAACTTTGCGCCACAGATCCACAGAGCTGCAGATCTCCACAAGCACCACACAAAGCAAATACAGACACATTGCTACACAGAAGGCTGAGCAGCCCCAAGACTGCTCAGAACAATGGCACCAAACTCCCTGCCACTGACGCAAAGTAACGGGCATGCTGAAAGTGATCCGCGGCGAGCGGGTGGATACGCATCACGCAAGGAAGATCAAGGCCCGGGGAAATCCATCGCTCAAGCTTGGGTCTGGAACTCTGCCTCAGCTCATAACCAGTGCACAAATTCAAGCAAAAACATTTAAAACAATAAAACATAATGCAGAACAAACATCAGACATACAAATGCAAAAGCACACACAGCGCATTGTGTACTTCAAAACACACGCAGCATACTCTCAATAAGAAGCAGAACATACGTTTTCTGTTCACTAGTTATACCGTTCTTCTAACTCAGCGAATATGATTAAACAGAAATATAGATGCCAAGGTGCCAGATGGCAAGGTAAATCAATAATCCACTCAATCACTCAGTAAACCCCAAACATGGGCTTTAGTTATTAAAAAAAGAAGCCTTTTCCAGTGAGACTGTATAAATAATAGCAAGTGATCCTGGCCATAATGGGAATCCTGAATATTCATTTTTTGTCTCGCTAACAATCTTTGTCATAGTGCGTGCATGGATGTTTTAAACTTGTTATTATTACTCTAACAGTGGATATGGGCCTCGTGAAACAGGAAGTCATGGATAACCACTTAAGAGCTCCTAAACACTCAGTTCCTAAACATTGCCCCAGTTACAGCTTGTTTATAAGAATTTTAGGGATGCCAATAATTATGACGTGGTTTTGTCTTATAACAGTTTTTATTCAATTTTTTTATTTTTTTGAAAAAAAGTACCACAAGTAAAGATTATGTTTTCAGTGTGAGATTAAGCCTATTAACCACATATACATTTTTTCATCATTTTTATCCAATGGTGCCCTTCTTATGGAATTAGGTCCCTCTTTGAAAAAGGACCTTAACTTTGTGTAATAAGGTGGCATGTTAGTGGGCAGTAAAGAGTTACACTATAAACATCCGTGTCCTAGATGGCACAGCAACATAGTGTCCAATTCCTGCACAGATGAGCGTGTTGGAAAGGATGCCACTCTTCTCTCTCAGGCTGCGATGGCTCTGATAATTGGACTCAGCCAGCAGACCAAGTTGGACAGATGAGACCCAGTTAGTGGACGGATCAATAGTGCAATCGCTTGCTCCAGGTGCGCTGGAGCTTTTTGCTTGAGTCATTTCAGACCTTGGCAGTGGCCTCAAACCTCCTTTCTGTCTGCTCTCGCTGAAAGTCTAGCGGTTTGCCTGTGATCTTATCCTTCTACCTCAATTTAAGCTTTTTCTTTAGCTTTCAGTGTCAGTTTTTTTATAGCTCACATTGTCAGGGAGACTCAAGTGAAGGTCATCTAAAATTCACAAGGAGGAAATTTAGAAGAGCCAAAATTAATCTGAAATTCCAGGAGAGGAAGAAGACTTGAACTCAGTCAGGCACTACGTTTAGTTCAGATGGATGGTACAAGAGCAACAGATTTTCCTTCTGTAAAATCTTCACTATATGGCCAAAAGTATGTGGACACCTGGCCATCACACCCATATGTGGGCCCTATAAACTGCTGCCATAAATTTGTGAGCAAACAATTGTCTAGAATGTCTTGGTATGTTGTTGTATGGTGTATACAATTCCCCTTCACTGGAACTATGAGGCCAAAACATGTTCCAGCATGACAATGCCCCTGTGCACAAAATGAGTTCCATAAAGACATGGTTTGCCAAGGTTGATGTGGAGGAACTCGAGTGGCCCGAGCCTGACCTCAACCCCACGGAACACCTTTGGGATGAAATGCAACTCCGACTGCACACCAGGCATTCTCACTTGACATCAGTGCCTGAGCTCACTAATGCTCTCATAGCTGAATGACCAAATCCCCACAGCCACGCTCCAAATGGTAGTGGAAAGCCTTCCCAGAAGAGTGGAGGCTGCTATAACACTGTGTTAATACCTGTGGTTTTGGAATGGGCACTTATGGGTGTGATGGTCAGGAGTCCACATATTTTTAACCATATAGTGCATCTTATAGCATTTTATTTGATATATGAAGATATACATTCTAAAAGATTACTCCTTTGTTTTCTTTTTTCATGACCACAAAGTTAAAGCACGCCTGAATTAAAGCAATAATACATGAGTTACAGTGATTTCATCATGGGTAAGGGTGTTCTTAAGCATAACACCCAGCACCTAAGAATGTATAAAACCCTCTAACCTGTATTACAGTTTACAACATTTAAAAATTATTAAGAGAATTCATTATATATGCTTATACCAATGAAATTCAGCCATGGTATACTTAGTGTGTTATGTTTAGTCATCGACAGACTGACGAGTTCTTTCCGATGTTGTCGAGTTTTGTAGTATGACTTACTGATAATCTCCCTGATATTGTTCATGTATTTAAAAAAAGACAGATCTCATCATGCACTGTTGAAATATGGATGTATTTTGTTTTGTTTTGTTTGTAGTTGTGATACAATGTTTTATGAATGCATCATGTTAATTCATAATGCATAATAAGGATAACTTTTATAAATATAACAGTGTGTCTAATGCCTTATAAATACATGATGACATGAGAACTGTGACCTTTACCAGGTTTGTTTTTCCAGAAGCGTGTATACGTGGACGTGTGGAAGGCCAAACAGATTGCAAAGTCATATAATGTTTGATAGGACTTGTCATTGTTGTCATCACGTTGTTACTTTGGTTTAAAAATAATTAAACCTGTTCACCTAAGGAGAGAGGCTGGAAGGTGCTGCTTTCTTGGTAAGTGCGGGGAACATAAGCTCAGAAAGAAAATAAATATTTTTACAACTTAGCTCTGAAATGAGTCAGAATCCCAAGTGCGTGTAACAGTTTTCCATGTGACACGGCTGCATTTTTTACAACGTAATGTGTCTGTTAATCAACAAGAGAGAGGGTATCGTGATAGCTTTTCACCAAAACAACTGGAAGCCGAGATGCCTGTTGCTTTTCCGCATAGTATGTAGCAGAAAATATAATACAAATTGCTACGCTGAAGTGTGTGTGTACTGTATGTGACACCATGACCAATGTGAGCTGGTTAAAAAAAGCAGAGGAAAGAGGGAGAGAAATCAGTGAAGCTGTGTATGGCAAAAAAAAAAAAAAGTTAGACTAGAAAAGAATAGCTGGAGATGGTACGGAGTGAGCAAGAAAAAGAAATAGCCAATTAGCAAGAAGCCAGCAGGTGGGCTTTTTCTCCCAAGCACTCCCTCCTTCGCTCACTCCATCCCGGCAGGAGAAGAGTTCTGGCACCGCCAGAGCCGCGAAGTGCGCCGCTGTTACCATGGCAACCGCCTGGCACACTGCGTCTCCAGGGAGACCGAAATGTCACGGCTTGAGAAAGACAGACAGAGAGGAGAGAAGAGCGAGTAGGTAAGTGAAGGAAAAAGCAGACAAGGTGATCGATGTATTCCTCCTTATCGCGTTGGCATGGCTGTCACTTTATCAAAGAATTCCTGTACGATCAAATTAATCTGCCAACATCTTCCGCCACCCACTCGTTCTCTTTCCCTTTGCTCTCTCACACCCTGTTTAAAAAACGATTTGATGGGATAAGATGGAGAACTTTTACGGAACGCTTTGTGTCAGAGTCAAACAGCCTTGCTCCATAAACTCTGACAAACACAAAAAATAAAATCTGCCGAAACAGCAGGCCGTCTCTTTCTGCCGCTCTGAGATAGCACATTTGTGTCAGCTAATGATGATCTGCAGGCTATCGGCTATGAATCAGACATTAGCTACCTTCATCTAGCAGTGAAATTCCATTAACCTCAATGACTTCTTAGCACTAAACTTAGTGTGGTGCTGCTGCACAAGTCCAGGTGAGCATCCTCACGCAGGATGTGTCTTATATTTTATATATGATACCACTTGCTGGTTAGAGACAGCCCTTATATCCTCCTTTTTCAATATTTATGTTAATTGACCTTTCAGTTGGCATTCATTAACCTTTCAATTAAATGTCCACCCTGTTGTGATGTAAAGAGTTCCTAGAAAAAGTCAAAGGCCGGAACGAACGTTGGTGAAAAAAAACAGTGGGGAGAGAGACAGAGAGAGAGTCATAAGCAAAAGAGGGGGATCAGGAACAGAGTAGGGAGATGATGAGGACAAATGGACGATTTCTATTGCATGTAGCTACATGCCTCAACAGAACAACAGAAAGAGAGAATGAGAGACAGAGAAAGCGAGAGAGAATCTCAGGCCATGGTTAATTGATTTCCTCTTTTGAGACGCTATCTTCGTTCCGCGCCTGATTAGGCCAACCCCATACAGCTCAGCTCAACAAATAGCCCAATTGAGTATGACCTTAGTAAACAATATAGCAAACCTTTCTATTGCATCACACACACACACACACATATACACACACAGAGACACCAAAAAAAAAAAAAAAAAAAGACACAACACTACATGCAAACACACTCCTTCATTATGTTCGACCCTTTCTACAACTTGGTGCTGCAACACGGATGCATCATGAATTCTGCTTAAAAATATAGTCTGAACTTAGCTAAAGCAAAATATAAACAAATACAGCCTCAATATTCCCCCCAAAGCAACACCCCAAAACATGCCTAGGCTATAAGCCCTGAATGCTAGTTTATAGTTTGTACAGTAACGGCTAATTTATAAGGACTTGTATGACAGATCCGCCACATAATCTAATCCGAGTAATAAACAATTTTTTAGAAAAGTGTTGTTATTTAACCAAAAAAAAAAACATATAATTGTTCATATGGTAAACCTTTCAGTAAGAAAACATTTGTTAACATTTATGGAAGGACTTCTTCTGCACTTCTTCTGTCTTATTTACTTCAAGAGAACGTGAACGAACAGCTGCTATAACGTAAGTGATAACAGGAACAAACCTGTTTCGTTCCACAACATTAAACGTATGTATAAATGGAAAAACGTATGATGTGTCATTGTTTAATAAATAAAATATTGTAGCATTTGTCTAACTGCTATGGTGTAAGAGTATAAGGTTGAAAGCTAATATTAATATTTTTATTTCTTTTCCTTATACCACAGCATGGTTGAATTCCCAAATCAGAAGATGTGGCTTAATTACCTCTAACATCAGCTTTGACAGTAGTTCTGGATATAACCTAAACAATAGGTTTACATTAATGTGTAATTTATATCTAATCTAATATCTAATCTAATATTCAATGTTTCAATAGTAATAGCTCATTTGCAGGGATTTGTACGGCAGACACTCCATATAAGGCTAATAATATATGGATTAAAAAAAAATGTGTCGTTATTTAACAAAGAACAATGTACAATCATTAATGTGGTGAAGCTTTCAGGACACATTTATGTAACAACGATGGAAGGAGTCTACAGTTTCAGCGCTTTGTAACAGTCATTAAGTTTCCCTTTCTCATGGGAAAGGCCTCGGGACAGAGCGGTTTGCACTTTCTGGTTTGTTGGTAACATCACAGTCTGCAGTTTTTTGGCTTATTAACTTCAAGAAAGAGAAAAACGAGAGACTGCCGAGGAAATGACTGTTTACAGCTACCATAATGTAAGAAATAGCATTCAGTTGCATCGAATGTAACTATAAATAGTTCAAAAGCTCAATGTGTCATTCATTAATAAATAAAAAATTGTAATTGTTGGCAAATGGGTATAAGCAGAATAACACACTCTTTTAGGTGAAGATTGGGAGCAGTTAATCGCCACACACAGTTTTTTGTGAATTGATATCAGTTCTTCGTACATCTTCAAACATTCATCTTCTGCTTGCCATTTTCAGTTATCTGTGACGTAAAATGATTTGTTTTGCTGCAATAAAAGTTGTGTTTTGTGTGGTTGCTGACAATCGTGTGCTTTTTTGGCATCTATTAACCAAATAGAAACATCAATTTTTGCATGCAAAGGACTTTAGGGTACGTGCATGTGTCTTATTTTGCTGAGAACAAAATAAGCAAATAACAATAACAACAATGACCATAAAATCTATATATATTTTTTTCTCTCACAGCAGCTGTGGCAAGGAGATAGCTCATTAAACCTTTCCTGCTTCTTTTGCATCCCTCTTTCCCCCTCTCTCTCACTCCTTGAGGGGAATAGGGGGTGGTAGTTTGTGTTCAAGGCACCGGGCGTTGATGACATCTCATGGCTCTGGTCTCTGCTGGTGTCTCTGGCAGGATGCAGATGGCTTCACAGAGCTGCCACACTGCCTAATGAGGATGAGGCTCGGCAGCACACTCTCGCTTCTGTCTGTTTGTTCAGAGCTGACAGAGAACACGCTCACACACACACACACACACACACACACACGCATGTGCGCACGCAGCAACACGCACATCAACACTGTCTGCTCCTCTCTCTATTTTAACCCTCATGCTTTGTTCACTACTTAGCCAGTGATGTTCAGTTGACCCAGGCCAAATCTTCTGATTTTGTATGAAATAGAATTATATATAAATAATTTAAGTAGATATTTTCACAATATATGTTATGTCAAATACCTCAGAGCCTTAACCTCCAAACCAAGGGCAACTTACGGCAGAGTTTAAGAAGAAGAAACATGAGAGTAATCAGGAATCAGCAACAGAGTCCATCTTCCTTTGAAGAAATTATTTAGTTTTTCCAGTGGTAGTGATACAATTGTAAAATTACATGCGGGGTCCTTAAAAAAATAATAAATGAATAAATAAATAAATAAATAAACCAGCCGTTTAAGACTTTAAATGTGTTTTATTTATTTATTTGTTTGTTTGTATGTTTGTTTTCTTAGCATTACAGACAAATTTTTTTTAAGTGTCATGAAAATGTAAGATGCATTATGGAGACTGTCTTAAGACAACAAGTTTATAATGAGGTTTCGAAATAAGTGCCTATAAAAACTTTTTTTTTTTAACTGATTTTACTGACTTGCACACGAATCCTGCCATTACTCACAAAATATGCAATTTATCTTGATACAGCAGACAGCATTTATAGAAACAGACATCTTTATGAAGAGCTTTCGGGGTCTGTTTCTATAAATGCTGCCTGTATAGACTGTATAGACTGTAAATGCTAGTCAGTGGAAGCCACTGAAAATAAATAAATAAATAAATCTGTTGTTCATACAGATACACACATGCCTCATGGCCATCAGTGAGGGATGCGACAAGTGTGTGTGAGAAACCGATGTGTTCCTCAGGAGGGATGGCGAGCTGCAGGTAAACGCCTGGAGGCTGAGAAATTGCCCGCTAACAGACAGGCACGGCTAACAGACATCCCAGCATCAAGAGACAAAGAGGGCGCTTCGTTCGTTCTCTCGCACTCATGTCCTCTCACTATCCATCCTATCCATCCTTTACAGGGAGAGTAGCTATAGCTAGAGGTGCTGAATATATATATATATATATATATATATATATATATATATATATATACTGTATCAGAGGCGGGGCTGTTTTTTAAACGTTTTTTATTCATGAAAATAAATGGTGAGCTTATATAGACCCTGTTAGGCTATTTCTTTCAGCTGTTAAAGTAACATTTCTAGAACAGTTATGAACTTTAACAAAACAATTTGCATTTGCAGGAATATTTTCCATTTCTAAAAATTTAATTCATCAAGTAGTGTGATATTTTCACCCTCACGCCTTGTCTTTTCTTTATGTGGACACACAGGGGATGTGATCATACACAACAAAACACAAGGTTAAATACTAATTTAACACGCCAGAAATAAATCCTCCTTTCAGTGCCATGGATAACTCATCCAGGCGTGCCAAAACACTTACTTATAAACTTATTTATTAGAATATAATCACAAAATGCAATAGCACAAACTATTAAACACACACAAGCTTGAAGACTGATGAGCAGCTGCGTTCATGATTTCTAATTGTTTCAACTCTGTAATACTACTGGCTTCAGGTTGTGTTTCCTTTAAATCCCAGACATGCAAAACAAAAAAGTTGTAACTCTTTCATTCAAACTAAAAACCACTGAACTTATGGTTCTGTCATCTGTGTAATTTGTACTTTGGTTGGAGAGTGTGCACTTTGTCTAGCTATTTTTTAGGAAAAAAAGGGATGATAGAGTCAATAATCCACCTTGTTCACAATTATTACACCCATATGTATTTTACGTGTGCCTTATCAGTCATGTGTTACAGATGTGTTTGAAAAACATCAGCCCAAATGGAGATAAAATCTAGGGGGTGTGTCATTCTATGTAATCACCTGACATGACTGTCACTGATTGGCTGCAAATCTTCAGTCTGGGATTGAACGAAATCATCCTCGCTTCCTTATACCAGTCTGTGTGTTTTTCTTAAGCCCACTGTTGGTCCTGTTGTGCTTGGATCCATAAGAAACCAAACTAATCCACCTTTGTTAACAGCAAATAATTGAATGTGGATGCCAAAAAGCAACCTTATACTGCTGTGTTTTTATCGCTGAAAGACAGGAGGCTTAGCTAGCTGATAGCACATTTATACCAGACATCCCAGAGTTGACTTATGCAGTAAATTAATCATTTTGTGGCTAGACAGCTGCAAATTTTACAGAATATTTTGTATATAATATCCAATATATCTGAATATTAAGTGTAGACAACATAAACAGTGTTTATGGAACGTCTTCACATGCTCGGGGATCCTCATGGTGGCTGATAAGAGTGGAAATATGACATGAACAGAACGTGACAGTGATTCCATCTACCATTTTGTTTCTTTTTTTTTCTATATCCAAATGACCTTAAGATAGTCAGGTCTTTTTTTTGTTCCTCTGATACCCAAATGCAGTTTTAGCATTGTCTCATTCACTGTAGAATTATATAAATGGTGATTTTGACCCATTAGGCTGTGTGATTGCAGATGGACTGTCAGACTGAACCGGGCACCTCCATGTGATGTGTTGAAGTAACAGCAAATGTACTGACTCTTACAGCTCCTCTTTGTAATACAGTCCTAGGCCAGAGATAGGATAAGACAGATGGATCAAGATGTCTTTTACATTTGGAGCTGACCTACAGAGATAATGCTTGGACATTAGAGCAAAGCTTTATACCAGAAAGCAGATGATTCATGGACGAATATGGTTGAGTTTAAGCTCCTGGTGGTGATTTAATCAAATGGAATATGTATTGTGGGACAACGGTGTTCAGCTTTATGGTTTAGAGACAAAAAATTGCCCAAATGCAGCTTAATGAGTGTGTGGGATTTAAAAGGAGCCTAACTACAAGGCCCAGTCTCATCAGTATTCAGCTGTAGCAGTTGTCTAGCAGACATATTTGGATGATCTCATCTGTGTCATTGCCAGTAGATGTAAATTGTGCTCCACGTACCAAGCTAGAAGTAACCAGAAGTAAAGTTCTAGCATAGTCTGTTTATCCCAAAAGAGAAAACAAAGCAGAAAACTGCATTTACATTGTCTACTTTTCTGCTGTCTCATCATCTGAGGTAGCAGTCACTCACAGCATAAACACGAGCCTCATTGTCGTCTCTTCGCTCGGCTGATCTCTGGTCATGCTAACATCGGTGGTGAAATAATCGCCAGTTCATTCATTGTCTTCTCTCGGATGCTATTAAACAAGCAAGATAGCATTACAATGAGGACTTGTCATTGTCATCATAAACATAAAAAGCTAGCGATGCTCTACATAAACAGTTAGCTAAACATACCAAATAAGATGCAGTTACCCTAAGAAGCTATCGTTAGTGTAGCTAAATATTAGCTACTAGCTCAAAAATGAAAGGTCTTTTTATTCCATAGCAGGAACAATGCCAGCTTGGCAGGGGGACTGTTTCAGTCATTCATTTGCTATCTGAGAAGTCAGTCAAAGCTGATAGTTCATATTATCAAAATTCACACTTTAGCTGTTCTATCTTAATATATCACAACCCCGATGATGAGGACAGAGATTTGCAAAAGCATGAAATGGGGACGTCTTGAAAATCAGATTATGCTAATAGCTGCAGCATGTCTGGATTTGTGATTTGAGCTAAACTCTATTATCAAACCTGTTTCTTAAAACTGCATTTCCGTTCTGTTTAGCTACAAACAGACCAACACCAAAAACACGTTTCGTATCTGCCTCTATGTCTCTCTGTTCTTTTTCTTAATGTCTACCTATTCTTCTTCCCTTTCCCGCAAATCTTACTCTGGGCTGTTGTATGGGTGAAAGCCCACCTGGGGTAAAGCACATAAAAATGCTCATTAAAAGTGAACAGCCCAGGAGTCCTTTCAGTCTCAGTGCTAACAGGCTGGAAGTCACCTGCTAGCATGCTACACTCACACAGCTCAGCGTCTGAGCACAACTCAGGTTCTGTCTCAAGGTTGCATAAAAATCACAGATGCTAATATAAAGTAAGGACTTTATTTGTAAGACATTTTAAATAAATCGATCATGTTAATATGTTAAAAATACTTAGAAATTATGGATTAGCTAATATCACACCACTATAACTGTGTAGTTTATTATGTAATTTATTCAAACTTTAAATAGTTCAAATTCAAATGAGCTTGCTAACTTTAACCTTAACTTACTAACTTAACTAACTTATTATATCGTAGTAGCAAAGTTCACTTGCAAGCTAGGTAACAGTAAGCTAACTATTTCTGTCTTAATTGGATATATGAAACCTGCTAATTGATAGGCCAGGAAGCAGCACTCGCTATTTGTCTGTTAATTCTTTGACACTAACAGAAATGCATATTATTTTTATTTGGGGACAAAAGTCTATTTATAAAATCCTTATTAGTGTAATGTGTGGGGTGATGAGGCAGGACCAAAGTGCATAAAATGCTTCATTTGGGACAGGACAATAACTGTAGTCATAACTCATAGCGAAGGTCAAAGAACAAGCAGCATCCAACACGGAATATCCATAACCCAAAAACACAGAAAATAGCTGAGGGTCCAAACCAGAGAACACAGAACACGGAAACTTGGAAAACTACGGGTTGGACTCAATGACACCAACGCATGATGAGACTTTGAAATGAAAGACAGAAACAGCAGCGTTTATATACACAAACTAATTAAGGGTTAACAGCAAACAGGTGAACACACTGGGTAACAGACCAATGACAAGATAGGGGCGGAGACAGGACCAAAAACAAAATAAAGACAAATGTCAAAGCAAACAAATGAACATGGAGAATGAAAGATATTAAATACAGTAATAATTTAACTCTGTAAATTATGTAAGGAACAACACATACATGCTATTTTACAGTGTTACGAAAATAATACAGGCCGGGATGGTGTGATATTGCCTGGGGTGAAGTGGACGAAGTGTATTATTTTTCGTATATCAGCAAGGTCACATCGATTTGCCAACAATTCTTTAATTTATTAATGAAAAATATGTTGCACTTTCGAACAGTTTATAGTTACACTTAATGAAACCGGAAAGTGTAAACTCCTCTTTTCCTTGCTACAAAATATTTACAAAGCACCGTGACTGTTACAAAGCACTGACACGCGAGACGCCTCATAAACATCTCCTAAAAAAGAATAAAAATTAAAAAATCAAAAATAAATTATTATATACTTTTCCTTTTTAAACAACAGCTTTTTAAAATCAATTTATTATTTATTATCATTAGGCTTTGATTATGTGGAGCGTTTACGATACTGTGTATGAGCTGTTACTATAGAAACAATAACTTATTAGTGAGCACATTAATATAAAGCCTATCGTTTATGCACCTTCCGACCAATCAGCTTCAAGAATGTAACCACGTTGTGGTCTTTCAAAATTTTCTTTCAGAAAAAGAAAAAAGAAATTTTCGTTTTTGTGTTTATTCAAAATTTTCTTTCAGACTTTTCACATGTAGTGTGTGTTTTGTTATTTTCCTACAGATGATTCACTTATTTTCACATATACAGCTTATTTTCATGTGAATTATTGCATCTTAGTCAGATGATGTCACATGAGACTCACTTTTCACATGATTATCACATGACCCTATGTTACTCACAGAATCACATTTCTTTTAAAGCTATTCATTACTAAAGGAAAGATCCAAGATCCATCCACTACACACAACACACACACACATACAGAGAAACACACATCCCTCCAAGCTGCCATGACACCAAGCCTGTCCTGTTTATTTATAGCGATCGCTCCCTGTGTTTGAGTGACGGCCAGACAGGCAGTAGAGTTTAGACAGTAGGAAGCGATTTAGCCCTCAGCATTCAAATGCTCCTTCCTGAGCTCCTCACTCCCCACCGTACACATAAAACACATCATCCCATTATTCTATCAAAACCCTGGTTCCTCCCAGCGGGACCAGAGCCACAACAAAGCCTGAATTCAATCACGGCCTCAATGAGTCTGGGACAAACACGTGAAAGCAGCAATGAAATGCTACATAAGGCTGGCTGGAAATGTCACATGGCTCACTTTTTCATTTCATACACAATATGATCAAGTAATCTAGAGGTGTGTGTGTGTGTGTGTGTGTATGTGTGTGTATATATATATATATATATATATATATATATATATATATATATATATATATATATAGTTAGAGTGGATTTGGCTTCATATAATAACTACTTTGTGTCTTTTCTCTTTTGTCAAACTTTACTGAACATCTGCTTCACACACACACACACACACACACACCAATATCATAAGACTTCATTAGACGTCTAATTTAAAAATCAAATCTCATCATTGATGTTTGTAAATTGAATTATTGCTTTTTTGTAATTACATTTTGTGCATATTATTCCTGATCAGGTTTTGTTTTCTTGTCTTTTTTTTTTCCGACTCATATCACTGCCCGAGCAGGAATGATGAAATCAAAAGGACTTTAATATTGGAGAGGCTGATAGATGTGTTCATTTTTCATCATGGCTGCCATCTCTGACTGTCTAAAGGCCACATGCATTTACACACATACACACACACATGCGTGTACGCGCACACACGCACACACACACACACACACACACACACACACGTGCGCACACAGACACTCTAGATGGAGGCCACAGTGGGAGAGACGCTCTTCTAAGCCCTATTAATCACACTCCAGCTAGGCATTGAGGTGTATGAAGGACAGCATGAGCAGGGAAATGGGAAATAAACAGCACTGAGATTAGCAGCACACATAGCAAGGAGTCAGAGCAAAACTAAAAATGAATGATCATCACATGTTAAAAGTTCAAAGTTCTGCTTATTTAAAAGCTGTGGCTCAAAATGGAATTACATTAATTGACATTTCATCCATTAACCTACTCAATGAGCATTTTCATGTACATGTGATCTTTTTTTAGAATGTTTTAGTTTAAAATAATCCATTAAATAATAATATTTCAAACTGTTATGTGAAAGTGTGTCTGGAGTGTTATGACATTAAACCAGAATCATGACTCAGAGTCAAACCCACGGATTGTTGTGATATGTAAATGATATGCCTCATTGCAATGGGGGGGATTTGAGGGGGGTGGACGCAGAGTTTCCTAAGAGTTCCTAGTGTGTGTCAAATGAGAATTGTATTTTTTTTTTATTTTGCATTGTTTAACGAGTGTCAGGATTCGTGATGCAATTCTAATTTATGTCGCACTTTTAAAGTTTTTCACCTGACTCACCCTCGAAACAATTCATGACAATCAACTTTAGTACTCTTTTAGTATTCGAGGTTTGTTTGTATCTGCCTGCTTTCTACATCTCATTTTTATACAGTCTTATACCATTTTTAATCACGTCATATTTCAGTGATGGACTTCTCTTCTTATTTTCATACTTTAATATTAGATAGCCTTTAAAAAAACTGAAGCCACTTTATCACCACAGACAAAAACATCCCCTTAGTGTCGTATATGTTTTCTTTCTCTTTTTTAACTTTTTTATTGTTGTTGTTGTTTTTTAAATTATTTATTACTCAATGTCTAGTGCAATGTCTTGCTGTGTATGTATGTTAGTCAGGCTGCTATGGAAACACTTCAGTTTCCCTTAGGGATAAATAAAGTATGTCTGTCTATCTATCTATCTATCCATCTATCTATCTATCTATCTATCTATCTATCTATCTGTCTTCTTGCCATTACCTCTGCTTTTGTTTTTATGCCACATCCTATTACAAATGACATAAATAATAAAATAATAAAAAAATAATAAAACATGATCTGCATAATAGAACGTATCAGTCTACATTTTCTTTCACCTTTAGCTAAATACGTAGATGTAGACTTTATCTAAATCACATGAAGAGACAGCCTGCTTTCAGTGTGACTTTGTTGTGCAAGCATCTAAATGTAACTAAAGTTATCTCCAGGTTTTTGCAGGTAAACTGTCAGATTATCATATGACTACATTTATCTCCAGCTGAGATGGAAGAAAAATCGCTCCCTTTATTACTTCACTTCCAACTGGAGTAGAGTCTAACTGAATAAAGCTGAACTGATGTGACTCTGCCATGGTCGCTGAGGCAAAATGCTGCTTTAGGATGAATCACGGCAGTGTATGTGCATCTCTCATATCCTCTGATCTGCTCTATTTTACATTAATCTGCACAGCGAGAGTTCGGAAAGGACAGAACGAGAGACACGCCTGAGGAGGATGAGAAGTGAAGTGGGATTCTCATGAGGGCTAAAGGGAGTCCTTCACTATATAAACCCACACACACACACCCACACACACACACACACTCTCTCTCTCTCTCCCTCTCTCTCTCTCTGTCTCTCTCTCTCACACACACATAGTCTCTCTCCCCTGAGCCTCTTTGTCCACTCTGAACACAGCTTCATGATCTCTAGAGAAAGAAAGCTTCTGTAGAAATTGAGAAAAGGAAAAAAGAAAGAAAGCCTTCTATCACAAGCTGCATTTTTTTTTTGTTTGATTGACTTCAGTAGAGAGAAACAATAGAGGCTGATGAGGAAATTGTTTATAGCTGTTATAACGTAAGTGATCCATGAAACGTAAGTTCCATGGATGCTTGGAAATATTATACATAACTGTAAATGGATAAAAAGTGCATGCCATTCCTTCTTTATTAAAAAAAATTAATCGCTGGCCTGTTGCTGTGGTATAAGAGGGATAAAACACTTCAAGACATGCTGTTATTAGAAATTAATCAACTTTAGAGTTTTGTACTTCGCTCCAGGCCACATCACACCACCCTGTCGTTGATTATTTTCCTCTAACAGCACACTGGAAGTGTTTTATTCCTTATATATCTAATGTGTTGCAGGTGATCCAGAATGTTCTATAAAATAGAAACAGTGATATGAGTAGTGCTGTGGATAAAACTACATGGTTTTCATGTATGGATCTGTGAGGATGAAATGAACCCATTCTGTTCTGCAGATTGCAAGAAACATCTGAAGACCCGATTCTATCCAGCCCACTTGAACACTGCTGCAGAAACACTCTCAGGACTGTATGTCTGAGTGTGTGTGTGTGTGTGTGTGTGTGTGCACGTACACGACTGACTCTTTTCTCTTTTGCTGTGCCGGTACCTGTTGAGGTGATTGATGACCCTCGTTGCTCGCGGTTATATGTATTACCTGGCACTTCTTCTGTAACACTGCATCACTCATACTTTGACTGACTGCTTTGTGACTAGTGTGTGGGTACTAGCAATTTCTCACTCTTGTGTTCGCTTGTCACTTTTTCTGTTTTTCCTACAAGTATTTTGGTCAGCTGGTGAAAACTTGTATGTCTGGATAAACATAAACAAATGTTGATGCACACTGCCAAGTTACAGTTTAATCAGTGTAAGTGGCAGAAGAAGCCAAAAAATGTACACTAACAAAAACAGTAAAACATTTTTCTAACAAAGGATTGGTTTGAACTTCTGTTTTAAGCTTGTGGTTCGTAACATGACTCAATATTAGCACTTTAATTATTAAAAAAGTGCACTTACAGGGTTAATCATTTAAAACTCAAGACACTGCTAGTATCAGTTTTAAGGCAAATTTATGCTGTATAACCTAACTAGAGAGATTGATTTATTTTAAAACAAAATTATATCCATATTTTACAGAATATTACATGAAGTTTGATGACAAATGCTTAAATATGTAAGGAATAAAACACTTCAGGACATGCTGTTATAGGAAAATAATCAACGACGGGTGGTGTGATGAAGCTGAGTTACTTTTACCACAACAGAGTTGATTATTTTCCTACAACAGCATGTCCTGAAGTGTTTTATTCCTTACAGCAGTTTGGCAAAACTAACCAGTTTCTTGTATGTATTAAAGGATGACACCTCACACTATTTATCAATTTAGAGTTACATTTAATGTTGTGGAACGTCAACAAAACAAGTTAGTTCCTATTATCACTTACGTTATAACAGCTATAAATAGTCATTACCCCACTGGCTTCTCTTTTTTTCGCTCTCTTGAGGTTCTGTCCTGAAGACTTTCCCATGGCACAAAACTTAATTCTCACTTGTACAAAGCACTGACACTGGAGACTCCTTCCATAAATGCTAAACAAACATCACCATATCAATGATTATATAGCAATAAATTATTTAATCAGTTTATTATTTGACTTCCATCATACCTGTGAATACTATAGAAACAATAATGTTTTTAAAGGTAGTGCATTCATATAAACCTGTTTTATTTCCTGCAGCTGGAAATACTGTCAGAGCTGCTATTCTAGAAAAACTTGTCTGATATTGACACTGTATCAAGCAAGGTGTAGCTAAACTGGTCCTTTCCTTTAAAAACTAGGAAGGAATGTAGAAAGGAACATTGAGTGGGGTCACAGGATTGTGCAGAGCAATATTCAGCTGGGAGAAGGTAAAATGGCAATGCTTTGCATGGCTCTGTGGCACAAGCGGTCATATTAGCCTGACGCTACAGGGAGCATTAGTGCAAATGGAACAGAGACGAACGAACACTCAGCTACCCCAGGAGAAAAGTAGGATAAACACATTTGCGAGGAAGGCAGATAGTGAGTGCAAGGGGAAAGCAGGGGACTATAGTAATGAGATGTGTTGCCATTTGTCTTCAACCCTAAAAGGTCCTACAGGTGTCCAACACCCAGATCAGCATTAACACTAACAATGACTCATCAAAACTATGTTCAGCTGTGCCTGAAAGTTTTGTTTCTATGGCACTGTTAGGAGGCACAGAATTGTGAGCCGGAGTCATAACATCACAGCCAGCATCACGACATCACAGCCAGCATCATGACATCACAGCCAGAGCCATACCATTGTAGACAGAGAAATAACATCATAGCCAGAGAAACAACATCACAGCCAGTGTCATAACATCAACAACAGCTAAAGTTATAACTTCGCAGCCAGTCATAACATCGCAGCCAAAGGTGTAATACTGTGGCCAGAGTCATAACTCTGTAGCCAGAGTCATAACACCAGAGTTGGAGACATTGCAGCTATAACATATAACAGTAACATAACAAGTGGAGTCAACAATAACATCACAGCCAGAGGTGTAATATTGTGGCCAGAGTCATACGCCAGAGTCATAACAACGCAGCCAGAGCCATAACATCACAGCTGGAGTCATAACATTGTAGTTGGAGTCATAAAAATGCAGCCATATCCATAGCATGGTATGTCGTAACATCACAGCCAGAGTCATAACAATGCAGCAAGAGTTATAACTTCGTAGCCAGAGTCATAACATCGCAGCCGGAGTAACAACATCACAGCCAGAGTCATAACAATGCAGCAAGAGTTATAACTTCATGGCCAGAGTCATAACATCACAGCCGGAGTAACAACATCACAGCCAGAGTCATAACAATGCAGCAAGAGTTATAACTTCGTAGCCAGAGTCATAACATCGCAGCCGGAGTAACAACATCACAGCCAGAGTCATAACAATGCAGCAAGCGTTATAACTTTGTAGTTAGAGTCATAACAATGCAGCCAGATTCATAACATTGTAGCTGGAATGATAACATTCTAGTCATAACATAGTAGCCAGAGTTATAATATCACAGCCTGAGTCATAACATTGTAACCAGAGTTATAAGATCGCAGCCAGACTTGTAACATTTTAGTCATAACACCTTAATAGGAGTCATAAAAATGTAGCCATATTCATAACATTTCAGGTGGATTCAGACACTAATCTAAATTTGTAGACAAATTTGTAGACATTTTTAATTGTTTGGTCCTGGTAGGACACACAGCACAAAGACTTTATGGACTAACATCCCCTGTTATACTATACATAAGTGTGCACCGAGTGACCTAACTCATTAGCTGAGGTTGTGTTAAATATGTAGATATCCGATACCTAATATTACTTGCAAAATTCAAAAAGATATGCAAAAGCAGAAAGGCCATAATGTAGGTCTGAAAGTGTTCACAGCTCTGTGTGCGGTTTGGATCCTGACCCATTTGTGAGTCGCTTTCAGTAAAAGCTTCTGCCAAATGGATCGATGTAAATGTAAATGTACTTTGTCAGAACTGACTAATTCTATGGGAAAATGTATTAGCATGTATTAGCATTAAAAGTGGTATTTATGGAAATAGACACACAAAACCCTGTGCTCTGCTCTGTGCATGTGTGTCTGTGTGTGTGTGTGTGTGTGTGTGTGTGGTACAGGTGGGAGTCTTTTTATAAATAATATTTCTAATTATACAACAGCACTGTTGAATTCTCAAATCGGATTGCTCGGAAGGTGTTGATTAATTTTCTATAACAGCACCCTCTGCCTAGCAAACACCTAATATCTAATGTTTAGCTTTCTTTACCTAAAATCACTAGTATGAGGGAGAAAATGAGATTATGGTTATGATTAAAAGTGTATTAATAGTGAAGCCCTTCTTCTTAAAAAAACCAATCTGACCAGAAGAAAGTGTTTAATAGGAAGGCCAATGCTCATGAAACTTGTGAAAACGCAAGTAGAATAACTTTTTATGTCTTGTGGGTCATCATTCCAGAGTGGATATGTTGGTGAAATAGGTCTGTGTGTGTGTGTGTGTGTGAGTGTGTGTGTGTGTGCGTATGTTGCTAGGTGGAAATGGTAAAAGGATATGGTATCGGTAAGCAGTACAGAGTGCACAACCAGGTAAGGAGGCAAAGTTTGTGTGAGTGTGTGTGTGTGTGCATGTGTGTGTGGGTGGGTGCTGTCTGACAGCAACATGACAGTCCCTCCACCTAACAAAGACCCCTGCACCCTCTCAACATCCACCTGTCTCCGGCCATTCAGATGTGTACACAAAACTCACACACACGCTGCACACTGTCAAGATCCGCCTGTCTCCACCCCCGTAACACACACTCGACTTTTCAGCACACAGTCAAGTGAAGAGAAGCTCTCAGCAACCCCCAACACACACACACACACCCCCACACACACACTGTCTCCCTCTCTTGTTGTCTCACCTACCACCCCCTCTTTATTTGCCCTGATGCTGAAAATATAAAGGAGAAAATGAAAACACACCTTTTTTTCATTATTTCCGCTCCTCTCTACATTCAAGTGCTTTCCTGCTTGACGAAAATTCATATTTATGCTAATGCCAGGCCCTCTCTCTATCTCTCTCTCTCTCTCACTCTCTCTCTCTCTCCGAGGGGAGACTAGGCAGGTAGGGAAATTAATGACAGCAGATCACGGTAATGCTTTCTCTGTTTCATTAGATGTTATATCTTTAATTTCCAATAAACACAGTAATTAGTAGCAGTTTCCATGGAGATCGGCCCCGGCTCTGCTGCAAGTGCTGTAACCAAATCTGTGAGAGAGAGAGAGAGAGAGAGACAGAGAGAGAGAGAGAGAGAGAGAGAGAGGTGGGGGGGGGGGGATCTGGACTAACCGAATTGTGGCCCACACAGAGAGGATTCGATTATATTGAAATAAAGAGGATTTGATTATATCAAAATGAAATCCACATCACAGGCAGCGACTCGGCCTCTAAAAGCAAACCAAACAAACAGACAGAGAAGCAACAGCAACACGTTCTTCATGAACGGTATGTTGCTTTTATAGTTACTGCCTGAAAGTTGTTAAAGCTTTTAATTATTTTTAATTATTTCTAGAATCCCTGGACACTGAAATTGAATTTTTGAAATGTTCAACTCCTCTTGGATGGCTGATTCTGATTATATAAATTAGTGCATGGATCAAATTTCTTAACACGGTACTAACATCAGATTTCACTGCAAAACAGTGACATCCTAGCAAGTGAAAATATCTTGAATATAGTCACATTTATCTAGTAGTTCCTATTATGAGATTACAATAAAACAAATATATGATTAATAAACCTATTTCTAAACATTATTCATTTCAAGTTTTAAATTGCCTTATTATATAACAACACTACACTTCCGTTATGTTACACATATATATGTAACTGATATCATAAAATGTTACAGTAGTCCTATACTACAAATCTGGAATTGAAAAAAAATGTCAAGGTTTGAGGTCGCAGAAAATTCATAATGTCCATTTAGGGTTGTTTGGAAACAGCTGGTGTAAGGCACTGACGATCTATATCTGTATCTGTATCTGTTTTTGTATCTGTATCTGTTTAGTGTTGCCCTGCAAACCTTTCTGGCAGGCTTTCTAAAAAAAAAAACACCTCCTATTCATATCTGTATTTATATCTGCTCAATCGAAACAATAGATTCTTATTCAGTTACACCCCTAGATTTATTTAATGGTGTTCAGTAGTACTTTAACTGAATAGTTTATCAATTCACACCTTTAATCTCTTGTGTATATAACCTGCACTCGTTCCCAGCTCTTCTGCCCTACTCCCTTTCTTCTGGCAGTCTCTCATTTCCCTCAGTATGATTCTCAGCCTCGATAAGCATGAATTAAATCCTGATATGAATCTGCAGGTAATCATCTATCACAATGTAGCTGATTCACTCCTACTTCCTGTCCTCTGATCAATGACACACACACACTTGATACAGTTCAAAATCCAGTGATACTGTCTCCTTCGATGACTGGGTATTAAATGTGAATGGAGCCCAGCAGACCAGATTTAGAGTCCTAATGAGGAGCAATGAGATGTCCAATTCTGACATGCTGAGCTCTTTTTTTAAACCCTGATACAGGCATATCATAAAAAAATCACTTTTTAGAATATGAGGAAGAATTTTCAACAAGTCATGCTATCATGGCTGGAATCTGGCTCACTGAATTTCAGCTACACCAGAAACCAGGAGCTCATGAGTTCAAGTCCCAGCACCAGAAATTCAAAAACAAAGCAAATAAACAATAGACAGAGAACCAGGAAGTAACTGAGATCAAATATGCAGCGATCCTTCTGCCGTAATAAGACTTACAACTGTACAGAGAGAAGAGCCGGCAAGACTTCGTAAATTTTACACTTTTGTAAAATATTGCAGGCTGAATAAATGTCAATATATATTACTTTTGTTAATATGTTAATATGTTAGTAATAATATTTATTTATTTATCTATCTTGCAATAAATGAATAAATCTTGCAATATTCTTGACACAATGTATGCAGTTTAGGATTGTTGCAAGGTAAAAAAATATATTTAAAAATAGTTTTAAAAAATTTAAGGCATTCATTTGAGTCTGGCACTATTTTAACTTTTTTTTTACTTTATTCATAAGACATTTTAGCAAAGTAGCAAATAGCCTAGAAAGCAACAGAAATCCGGATAATGATTTATATTAAATGACAGTAATGGTGATGTACATCTTTTGATGTACATATTTTCCTACTAGGCATGAAAGGGTTAAATCAATGAATGCTTTTTTTTTTTTTACAGGTATTTATAATGCTTTGTCATAATGTTTGTCCTGATATGATATTTTTTGCTAATGGATTGTGACAGAATCTTTCTCTCTCTCTTTTGCAAATGAGAAGAAAAAGGAAAATGACTGTGTAGCAATTATGTAAGGAATAAAACATACTGAGTAAAACATACTGCTGTTATATGAAGTAAACTAAAACAAGTTAAGGAAATAATGTAGATAATTTTCCTATGACAGCATACCCCAGAGTGTTTTATTTCTCTTATACCACAGCAATTTGCCAATGCTAACAATTTTTGTTCATTAAAAAAAAAAAAAATCTTACGTTTAATGTTGCGGAACGTCCATGAGACAAATGGATTTATGCAAATCACTAGAAAGAGTCGTTCCCTCACCAGACTCTATTTTTCTGTCGCTCTTTTGAAGTTAATAAAACAAAAAATAACTTTTCATGTTACAGAGAAAGCACAAAATCACCAAGCCTTCCATCTTGAAGACTTTCACCTTACAGCTTTACCTCTGATTGCTACGAAGCGCTGACACTGGAGACTTAAACATCTCCTCACAGAAAATATCATAATATCAATAATTCCACATGTTTTCATAATCTGTTTATATGGAGCATCCATCAGACCAGTCCCTGTGTTCTTCATTAAAACAGAAACTATATCGTATTGTTACAAGCGCATTTATATAAACCTGTGATTAGAATTAAAGCTGAAATTATTGTCAGAGCTGCTTTTATGGAAAACTAATCAACATCTTCTGACCAATCAGGTTCAACTTTTATGCATGAGTTTTAGAATTATTAATCATGTCTTTAAATGCAGATAAAGTAGAATATTATGCGCTATATTGTGGATGATATTGCTAAGGGACAATAAGCATAAAAGAAAAGGTTATGCCTCTACTGTCGCTCTGTGTGTGTGTGTGTGTGTGTGTATGTATGTTGCATCAGAGAGGCCTTCAAACAAAGGAGCAATAAAAGTGCACCATCTCCATCTGCCATCATCTTGGAGAACTATCATCCTGCTAATGTTGGGCTGCATTGCTCTCTGAAGGATGAGTCTGACTCCCAATCTAAAGTTTACAGGCTCTTGGAGTGGGCCGAGCTGTCTCTGCGCTCCTCTTAGATACTTTTTAAGAGAACATATGGCAGGAGAGAGAGCGAGAAAGCGAAAGAAAAAGGCGACAGATAAGTAGGTCTCAATAGGACGGATAAAGACAGTGTGATAAGCTGTCGTGTTGTGTGTATCGAGCGCTTGTACAGTACATCGGTGTGTGTGAGCATGAGGAAGTGGGTCTCATCTGACCAGGGGAGGCCGAGTCCTCGTTAAGAAGTGAGTCTCGTTAAGACAGCATCCTCATTAAGCGAACACGGACTGAGACCACAAATGAGGAGAGAAGAATGAGGCGATCACAATAAATAATTATACAAGGTCGAGATTTCTCTGGAAGGAAAGATATTTCAGGGTGTGTTGTCCAAAAACGCACACGGGTCCAAACAATTAAATCTCTTGTCGAAACTGCTGACTTGTTTGCAGGTAACGCTGGGTCTGTCAGCATCCGATGCGATAAAGAGACACAGAGGGAGATGTTAACACGCAGCTCTAACACTGCTGTGTAAAGTATTTAACCCGTCTGCGCGAGAGTGTGTGTGTGTACGCGTCAATGATGATTAGGACACACAGGAGGAGGAGACGCATCAGCCACGTTTAAAGCGGAGAGAACAGGTGTGATACACATATATACACACATATACACACACACACACACACACAGGCTCCCTGAGAAACCAAATGTTCGACAGGTAGAGAGCCTCCACATTCACTCTACATATGCTTGCTTTCTCTTCACATATGTTTCCATGCATGAGGGAAAACGCGGCATTCATCCATCTTGGCTTTCTGTCATTGCTGGCTTAAATACTCAGCTTTAATAATAATAATAATAATAATAATAATAATAATAATAATAATAATGATGATGATGATGATGAGAGTGTCTACTGTATATAATATACAGTATAATAAAAGAATCTAGAATATTAAGCAGAGAAAAATGTCATAAATATGTAATATCCATAAGCAAATGCCACAGGAATTAACTTTATTTTATAATTAATGCTAACAGGAAACTTTTCCAGACTCTTATGTCTCATTAGAACTTTATTTCTCTAAAAGCCTTCATGAGACAACTGTTACTGGAACAATAGCATGTAATATTAATGCTTGTACCACATACAAATGTGAATGGACAAAAGGTTTATATTAATGCACTCCTTCAAATATATTGTTGTTTCTATGGTAACAGCTCATTCACTTGTATGACGGACAGTCAACATAACCATAACTCTAATTAACTCTAAGGGATTTTTTTTTTTCATTCTTATTAAATATGAACCCTACCACTATACCCCTGGAAAGACTGGAAAACACTGGACAAACCCCAGAGGTAGAAATGTGGTCAATGTGGTGTGTGAATTCTGGCTCTGACAGTTCCTCGACCTCAGCTACATCATTCGAGAGATGTGTACAAGGCTGTTCTTAATCAATTATTATATTTGTTTACCCACAATATATTCTAACAAATTTAGATGGATCTATTTCCCAAAATATAAACAAACTAGTAACCTAATTTACCCTGACCAGGAAGTTACTAAGCACTGCTATGTATTCATGTAAATGAACATGGTCTTTATTACAGCTTCATATCTTACCACATGAAAGTAAAAACCACTTATTGTGTGACTTCTCTACGCATCTCTAATGCACACCTCTAATCTCGACCAGTGAACCTTTCTAGCAAGATTTGCGGGGGGAAAAAAAAAATAGTGCTCCTCCTATTCATATCTGTATTTGAATTTATTTAGAACACACTCTCTGTTCATTATAAGTATATTTGTATTCGGTTACACCTATAGAAGATGCAAGATCTGGGCGGAGAAACGTTAGAGAAGATTACGATTGACGTCCTATGACTTCAAACGTAATAATTTTGGGGTTTTTTTTTGTTCGTTTGTTTGTTTTTTTACGTAGAGAAGACAAAGTAGTGAGGAAATGAGAGGTTTTCCTGGTCTAATACGCTGGATATTCCGGAGAAATCTGCCGTTACAGGAATGATCGACAAGCAAAGTCATCCGCCAAATCTCGAGGACAAACCTTTATACAGTTTTAACCCAAATCATATTTTGACAGCGGAGGCAAATGCAAACTGGAGAGATGTCAGTGCTGTCACACAGCTCAGTGTGAGGTCTGAGCATTAATGTGAGCCACACACACACACACACACACACACAATCTCTCAGTCCTGCGTTTGCCCTCGGCCGTGTCTCTGTTCAAGCCCCGTCGCCGTAATCACAGACCTGCCACCTTCCCCTCAGCTACGCCGTCCACTTCTGTCTCCAAGAGCGTCCTGTAAGCCTCCAGGGGACACGGTGACGGCTCTCAAAGGCCTGTCTGTCTGCCTATCAATCTGCCAGCCAATCACAGCTCAGGGATCACACCTCAGGCCGACGCCCACCACTGCCAAACTGACAATCACTCAGTGCAGAAGCCTCGAGTGTGTCACATTACTGTCATGGAGAGACAGGAAGAGAGGAGGCCTATGGAGGAGAGAGATGAAGGGTGGGAGAAGGTGGAGAAGAAAGGAATGTGTATATACACACACACACACACACACACACACACACACATACAATCCTACTCATCACCTCTCTCAGGTATTTCTTTCAGCATCCAGCAGCTACAGCTACACTTTCTTTCCTCATTCTCTATCCCTCATTCTCAATCGCTCATTCTCAGTCGCTCATTCTCTGTCCCTTGTTCTCTATCCTCATTCTTTATCCCACATTCTCGATCCCCCGTTCTCTATCCCTCGAAAATGAAAAATGAAATATCTTCTTCCCAGACGTTGTATAAAAGCAGCAGAGCGGCTGAAGAAGACAGAATTACAGCTGTCAATTACCCTTTCTCTCTCTCTCTCCTTCTCTCTCTCTCTCTCTCTCTCTCTCTCCCTGTCTCTTACTCTCTCCCTATTTCCATCCCTCTCACTCTCTCATGCTCTCTTTCATTCTCTTTTAGACATGTCTCAGTCTTTCTTTCTTTCTTTCTCAATCTCCCCCCTCACTCTGCATCCCTGTTTCTTTCCTGCTTTCTCCGTCTCCCCTTTGCTCACTACTTCCCCCTTTCACTCTCCCTCTCTGTCATGTCTATCACCTATTCCAGCTTTTTATTTCCCTTGTCTCTATCTGTGCCTCCCTCTTTCTCTCTTTCCCATTTCTCAGTCATTCCCTATCTCTATCCCTCTCTCCATCACTGTCTTTCTTTCTATACCTCTCTTTCTGTTTCTCACTTTGCCTTGTCTCCCTTTCTCTCACCTTCTTCCTGTGTCTGTCCATCTCTTCTCCATTTCTCCATCTCTGTCTCATCTCTTTCTTGAAATTTGTTTTTTTTCTTGCCCACTTTCTTTCATTTTCTCTCTCTCCCTTTCTCTCCCTCTCTCTGCCCCCCAGGCTACTCCCCCTTTCCACGGCTGCCAGCAGATTGACATTGAGTGCTGATATTGGAATGACACTAGCCACAGGCCGTCAGCTGGGACCGTGCGGTTTATTTAGATTTCTAAACAAAGCCAAAGCACGGGCCTGTACCCGACGGCATCACCGACACACACGAATGAAAAAAAAATGGAGGAGTGATAAAGATGTGAAGTGACAAACAGGTTATGATCAACAACAGCAAACTTACACTCTTGGAAAATTTCAAACCATTAAGCATCTTTATACTTGTGCCTCTGAGGGAAAGGTTTAGACCCCTACAAAAGAGTGTTTCCATATCAGAAAGGATTTCTACAAAAACCCTTTAAAAAGAAGAAAAAAAAACACAAATTATCCAATGAACATTTAAAGAACCAGTGAAGAAGTCATTTTTATGAGTTATAGTTATGTAAAATGGTACATGGGGAAAGTTCCTCATATTCAGAATCGGGTTATGCACACACTTAAGTTGATTTTATGATTTTCATTCAGATTATTAAAATCCCGTCAGAATTTTCCAGATTTTTATTGAGCAGAAGCATCCAAGACAGTGAGACAGGGTTTTTAAAGCGTCTAGACCACTGCCTATAAACAGAAGCACTTGACTTTAAGACTGTAATAAATTACGGGATAGAAAATGTGGACTGAAGAAGCAGTAACATAAATGAGAAGATGGCAAGCATTCAAATAATCAAACAATGTCTGTTGTTAAAAGCACTATACAAATACATTTTAATTTAAATTTAAAACTGAATGTAGGAATAAAAGCACTGCGGTTTTGCATGTCCAATAAGAATTCATATTAACTAAGCGCTTAATGTAAATGTGAAGTAATAAATAACACAATTATGTTATAATTAAGTGAATATTTTCACACTGCTAGGTGATAATAAGGCTGTGGTGAGTGAGAGGGAGCAGAGGATGTAAACAGGTTAAAAGTTAGTGCACTCACGTTGCATTGACGAGTGATCTGCTAATTGGAGAGTGAGTGCTGAGTGAACAAGTGTGTGTGTGTGTGTGTAAGTGTGTGAGAGAGGGTTAGCCAGGGTTTAAGATGTGCTTCCTGCTCAGCTCAGAAACCCTGCCTTCTCCTCTAATGCCTTTTTAATACTTCTGGTGCCTTTTAATTGCAATGAGACCTTGAGGGCATTATAGTCCTCTCTCTCTCTCTTTCTCTCTCTCTCTGTCTCTCTCTCTCTCTCTCTCACTGTTGCTCTCTCTCAGCTCAAGGGCAGCATTCAGGCCACATGTGCTGCAGTGTGAGTTAGGTGGATGAAAAGGGAATTAAGGCTTTTCGATGCTCGTTTAAGAGGAACTTAAGTGCTTTTTGGTGCAAGCTTTACTGTGTGGATGGAGGATCAATAGATTAGTGAGAGAAAATGGGGGATTTCTTTGCAGCACAAGCAGATGTTTGTACTTATGCAAAGCTGAAGGACAAAAATGAACCACCAAAATGGACAAAATGTCCTCTTGTTCCAAGGGACAAAGTGGTATTTTACATCCAGTTCAAACTTATCATACAACATCACTTGCAATGCAATGAGTTGACTTGAAATTCTTCAGAAAAAAAAAATTCCCCAAAAAAATAGAATCAAAATTCAACTGCTATTTAATTATACAAGCCTTTTTATTCATTATGTATTGTTTTCAATCTTGTTGGCATTAGCAAGCAACAAGTCTGATTAGCTTTTCGAAGAAAGTTTAATGTGAATTTGTTGTTTTTAAGCAAGGAATATGAGGCTTGTAAAGCTATAAAATCCAAGTAAATAAAATTAGTGAATAAATAAATAAATAAATAAATAAAGCAATATACAATAGGAATATTTATAATGAAAGAAAAAAATAGTTGAAAGGAGCAAACTAAGTTTATTAAATCTCATCTAAGCTAAATGTCAAGCAAGTGGAACAAAAGAACCAAAATTACCAGTTTAATTAGGGGTCCAAACACTTTTCATTTTATTTTCATTGACTAAAGGGTTAATTTTTTGGAATTTTGCGACCAATAAGTATTGAAACAGTTTACTAGAATATATTCAGAAAATCTTTACTTTACTATTTGTGACTTTTTACCACTCCTAAAAACATAGAAAAATAAGAAATAAAAAAAATAAATAACTGAAATTGTGGAAGATGCTTACTACATGTAAGATTGTTGTTTACAGTTGTACTATATGTGAGATTTTCACCAATTCATTTCCTGCCTAAGGAACAAGAACAAAAACTACGAAATGCAGAAAAGGCCAGAGAAGCCATTTCTGTCCAGTTCCGAGGTATGAACCGTTATTGTTGCACTACTTATTTCCCCCCAGTGGCTCTGTTTTG
Source organism: Pangasianodon hypophthalmus (assembly GCF_027358585.1). Lineage (NCBI taxonomy): Eukaryota > Metazoa > Chordata > Actinopteri > Siluriformes > Pangasiidae > Pangasianodon > Pangasianodon hypophthalmus. The sequence continues at coordinate 27,046,401 of NC_069715.1, read as the reverse complement.
CACCAGTGCCTACATATCCTGAGGACATGCAGAATTATGCCTGCGTGTCAAATCTGCATGCTTATTTTTCCAAATCATAAACAGCATTACTGCTCATATTGCTAGAGGTAAGCTTCATCAAGCCTTCATTGCTCAACCCCACACCAGCATAATCTCAGGGTATTAAAAGGTGATGCCTAAAAGCCTTAAAAGTATCTGCTAATTAATCAGTTACACATAGAAATGAGATGATAATAAGGTATTAGCCATGCTTGGGTAGGTAAGGCTGGCTGGCGTGGGTAGGAGGAAATGGGATGGAGAAGTCTAGGGAGCCACAGAAGCGCCTTACACCCCTGATAACGGCTTTAGCTCTGTAATTTGTCAGCCGGTGAGAATGCGGTAATAGTCACGTAATGGCACATCTCGCATCCCGGCCAGACACGCACGCCTGTCTGAACGAGGGATGGTGGGAGGGGGGTGTGAGAGGGCGAAAGACTCAAGAAAAATGGCCTCAGATGGTGACAGAGGAAGCCATACATCCTCGTTAGGAGCTTTGAGTTGAAACACACGCGCACACACGCACACACACACACACACACACACACCACAAAGCCGGCTCAGATGTCTCCTATAAGGCTGGAAGGGTGGCTAATGCCAACATAAAACTTACAAACCTTATATCTTCTGTAACATCACCCCCACCCCCCACCCCAAAATATATTTTAAAAAATGCCAAATTTTAACAGCAGGTGGCTTTTTTTTTTTTTTTTTTTTTGCTCATTGCCTTTTATTAACAGTTTTGCTGCTTATAAACAATGGAGGATCACAATAAAATAAAAACCAACATTTCAGTTTGACAAAAAAGTCTAGCATAGTGATGATAGGGAAAATTTGTAGTTATCTAGTGGTTATAAATTGAACTAAAATAACATTAGAACTATTCATTTACTTCCTGACTCCATGGCCAAAAACACAAAGCCTCACCTTCCAGAATCTACATCATCTTGTCCCAGTTCCCCATCACTTTCAAGCAATATCCACATCCATCCATGCATCCTTGATGCATCATGTGAAATATTTGCAAAACGGTGTGATCCTAAATACAAAATAAAATGCAAAATAATAGTATGTGCTGGATCAAGTGCTATTCTATAAGCTGCTGAATAATGTATAAGAAAGTGGAAGACATATTGGTAAATTAAACCAAAGTTCCAGTGATTAATGTGATAATTTTTAGTACTGGGACTCTTCAGGAAGCGATATATTAGCAAAATACTAGACTCCAACTAGTTTATTTCAAGGCTGGCATTTTATGTGTCAATAAAAAAAAAACACGAATCACCTAATTCAGTCAGGATTTTCTATCCCTTTTTTTTTTTTTTTTCAGGCTTAAAGCAAGTGCTTGTGTTTATAAGTGGTGGGCTAGATTCTATTGAAAAACCATGTCTCAGAGATATGAATTACACACAGCTTATTTGCATCATCTGACCAGGCCATTCAGAAAATCTGCTTAAGCTGCCGCATAGCCTGACTCTGAATACGCTTAACTTTCCTTGCGTAAATATTAACTTTTGAACTCTGAATACAACTCTAGCAGAACTGACAGACATTTGTGGATGTCTTTTACTATTGATTCCACACTGGTTGTTATAATAGCATAGAGCAGTTTAAGCAGTTTAGTTTTTATTGAATAAAAAATACTAACCAGTCCTAGCAAAAAAGGAAAGAAAAAAAACTTCAGGGTAAGCAGCAGATTATTTGTAGAAAATAATGCAGCAGTATAGTTTTTTGCTATTAGTGTCCACATTTTAGCTGTATCCCTCCACCAAAAGTGTACAGATGTTTCATAATTCAAAAGCCTCTTTTTTCTTTGTCTTGTATTTAAGCTACTATTGCCTGGAGCTAATGTGAACTAAATTGTGTACATTATAGGTTCCAAACATAAAACCAATCTAAAACCAATTGATGCTTGTCCAACTAATTCTCAAGTCGCATCTGATGTGACATTTCATTTCAATTCACTCACAAAAGAACCAACAAGCTGCCATCACATATTCATCTCCTGTAAAATCCCATTAAACCCCATCCAATGTTTTTCATTTGCTCTCATTATCTTCCTCATGCATGTCCACTGAAGTGAAGAGACCAACAGATGAAAAGTAATATTTGCTCACAGTGTTATGCAGTTAAACAGTGATTCCCCTGCTCAGACAACAGTAGCTCATATAAGCAAATGTTCATATAATGGTCATTCTAATGACAGCAACAGCATCTAAACCGAAAAATGTAAGCAAAAGACGCATCTGAACCGCTGTTCGCTTTCACTGGATGATCTCCAGGAAAACGCTGGGTGAAAAGTTCAGAATCTGCATTTGCATCAGTATTCCACTGCCTCGCAGGCAAAAAGCAGATACTGACATTATTCACATGATACACACAATCGCCTGGTGGAGTTCCTGGAACATGCAGTACCATTTACAGATGCTTTAATCCCTAAATGCAGAAATATACTGTATATTTTTTTCACTTTATTTGTAATTTAAATACTACAGTATAATTGTTATCGAATAACTGGTTTATGTAAAGAATAAAACACTTGGGCATGTGCTGTTTTAGGAAAATAATCAACGACCGCATGATGTGATGTGGCCCAAGTTATTCTTACCACCAAGCTGATTGTTTTCCTGTGATAACACACCCCCAAGTGCTTAATTACTTTTATTTCAAAGCAGTTAGCCAACGATTACAATTTCTCTATTTATTTTATTAACGATTGACACAATTTCTTTATTAAAGAAACTGTTTATTTAAGAATGAAACCATGCATTTTATCCATTTATAGTTACATTCAGTATTGTTAATATATATATATTGTTATTGTTATTGTTAAAACGTATAGTCCTTTTATAAAACAATATAGTCGTTTCCTCACGAGCCTTTTTTCCCCTCTGTCCTAAAACCTTTCTCCTGTCAGAAAATGTAAATTTACAGACTGTTGCAAAGTGCTGACACTGGAGACTCCTTACAAAACTGCTAAGCATCTCCTAAGAGAAAACATCACCAAATCGAATCAATGATTGCACACACTTTTTTTTCTACATCAGTTCATGTGGAGTGTCCATCGTACAAGTCCCTGTATAGCCTTCTGAGCGGAAATACTATCAGAGCTGCTGTTGTAGAAAATTAATTAACAAATTCTAGCCATATAAATAACCACATAAATATTAGCTATATTAAAACAGGAACTGATTAAAAATGTGTAGTAAGAATGCTGCCTTGTAAATGTATTCCCTGTTTATTTATCCCGGAAATGACTGTGCTTCTCTCTTGGCCATAGACAGGTCTAGAAGTCATTTTAAAATCTCAATATGCTTTAGTTTGAAAGACATGTTCAATTACTGAACCTTTGCTTTCCATTTCCACGAAGAAATCTCATAAGGTTAGGACAAATTGCATGAAATTTGTATATTTGGAAGAATAAAAATCAAATCAACTTAAATGAAATCAAGCCTAAATCAAATTTCCCCTCTTCCCTCAGACTTTAAAGAGCTAAGGGACAGTAAAATATAAAGTAAAGAGCTGTCTGCTGTTCCTCCCCAGGTAACACACCGTATTGATTTAACAATATGCTTAAATTGTGTTCATGTATTTAAACATAAGCACTTGATTAATGAAGCAGCAGATTATTGACTGGTGTTAATGCAATGCTGAGTCTCTGGTAATGCTTTTATTGGATTAGAAGTTTCTGCTTCTATCCATTAGACTGCTTCCTACAGGGATTATTAATCTATAGGCGTAGATCTTTCCTGTGTGTGTGTGTGTGTGTGTGTGTGTGTCTTGGTTCTTATGGGTTTCATACTAGGTAGAGTATAAAATATCCACCACTAAGAAGTGTTGATTATATTATCGGCTATGGAAAGATAGTGTTGTCAAGTTATATTTCTGAAACAGGATTCCATCATTCTTTACTGAAATGAGTCTTATATATTAATATATAAGAATGTTTATTTGTGTAATGACTTTCATTCTTCTGCAAAAAAGACTGATAGAACAATAATATAAATCATATAGCAAGACAAGAAATTCAGTACAATTGAGACATATAGATACTGATAAATATAGAACCTTGGAATAAAAGAAAAGGGAAATCGTAAAAAAGAAAAAAATTTGTATAATGATTAAGTCTGTACAAATTGAGCCAATATCGTGTGTTCGTCAATAAGGCATTCACGTGATCAGAATTAACACAGTGAGTTAGAAGCATTCATGTGTTACCATTAAGCATTCATGTCTTATTCAATAAGCAAATGACCTTGAAATGTGATACTCAGATCGATTTTAATGTTAATCCAATGACTTCTCATTTATAACAGCTTATAACGGTTATGCATAAATATAACACAGGTCTGCTAAATGCTTGATTCTGATTGGTCTGAAAGTGTTGATCCATTTTCTATAACAGCAGCACAGACAGTATTTTCAGCTGTAAAGTTTATAATAATATGCATTCATTCTGATACGTAATTGTTTCTATGCTAACATCTTACACAAGGACGTGTACAGCAGACGATTTGTATAAATGGATGGAAAAATAAGTGTAATCAGTGATATGGTGAAGTTTTCAGTGAGGAGATGTTTATTTATCATTTCTGGAAGGAGTCTCCAGTGTCAGGTCTTTAAGTTTTCCGAAACACAGGAATGTCTTTGCGTTTGTGGTTGCTCAGGAACATGACAAACTGAATTTTTTGTTCTTGTTAACTTCAAGAGAGAGGAAAATATCAGGGAACGAGTATCTTAAGTGATAATAAGTGAGAAGATATTCCACACCATTACCTGTGATTATAAATGAATAAACATTTTGATGTGTGTTCTTTAATAAATATGAAATTGTTAGTATAAATTGCCGTAATTACGTAGAAAACACTTCACTTTGCATCAGGGCACATCACACCACTACGTTGGTGACTGTTTTCCTATAACAACACCCCCAAAGTGTTTTATTCCTAACTGCAAAAATAATGTACTATTGAAAAATAAGCATCTCCTGAGTCACATCTCTATGATTTTTTCATGAATACCAGAACATTTTGTAGTGAGTTGAGAGGATTTGTAAGTACACAGTAAGTGCATACGCACTTTTCAGTTAAAGATGCAGTGATCTTTATGTAAGCTTTGTAAATGAGAAGACATTAGCCATTCTCCAAACTCTACCCTGCTGACTTTTGTTCTTTTTATGAAAGCCATTGATTGTTCCACTTATGGCCCAGAAGAGTCAGTTCTGCATGTGAATGTTAACAGCAGCTGGAGGCAATGGAACACAGCCATGTAATGGATCCTAAGCACTCTAGTTACAGTGCTTAAGTAGTTTCAAAGGGGCCTGGTTTCATTTCTTGGCATTGGGAGCTCACCCTCAGCGGTTACAGGTTGTGCACTTGTGGTCAGAAAGTTGTGAGCTCAAATCCCAGCGCTGCCCGAGAACCACGGTTCGGTTCTTAAACAAGAAAGCCTCGACTGCTCAGATGTCCTGCTTTACTTGTCACTTTGGATAAGAGCATGTGCCAAATAAGTGAGTGTAATCTCTCAAATGAGATGTTCTGCTGCAATTTTTCCACCTCTAATTCCACGACTACCACGAGTTTCATATCAACTTCCCCAGAGCCTCGAGTGTGAAATTGGGTGTGTTTTGCAATTTGTGGGGAGTGCAGAAATAAAATAAAATCCGTTTTAAAACTTTTATATCCTGATTTTTGTTTCCTGTGTTTTGCTTGTATCACATGAGACTTATCTGATCACTGGACGTTAAAATATTAGGTTGCATATACGCGTGTGTGCTACAGAACACACATTTCTTTCCACTTATGCATACTGAATGTGGTGCAAATATCTCCCTCTGCTCCTGTCATGGCACTTGTCACAGCTTCAATGCTCCTTGGCATAGATTCTACAAGTGTCTGGAACTGTACTGGAGTGATGAATACCATTCTTCCAAAAGATATCCTCTCAGTTGGTGTTTTGATGATGATGATGATGATGATGATGGTGGTGGTGGTAGAGACGTCTGTCTAAAATCTCCTTTTGGTGTTTGTGAAGGCCATAGCATATGATTTACATCATTATCATTCTCATCAATTCATTCAATGAGCCCCTGGGACGTGTGGATATGGGCGGGGTCATCCTGGAAGAGACCACTCCCATCAGGATAGAAATGTTTCAGTATAAAACGTGATAATTGGAATTGAATGTTGATGGAATTGAATGTTCAACCCCTTTGCATTAAAATGATTACGGAGCCGCATTCTAATACAGGTTCTTATTTATAACGTCTATACAGTATTCCAGCCAAAATGAAGGATTTTAATGCCCTTAAACCAATGTGTTAATCAAATTTACATTTATAACACCTATGTGCACCTTCTATGACTTTCTCAACATCTCATGAATGTGCAATTAGTAAAAACAAGCAAGATATGCATAAAAATTTACAGTAACACAGTATCTCAATCAGTATCTCAATCTCTCTTCCATCTAAAGACAACGTTGCATAAAAACTCCAATATCAGCTTACACCTTTAGACATAAGCCTTTCATGATTTATCCATCAATATTTATGCAGTGCTTATGACTGTGTTATTAAGGCACTATGTACAGTAGGTACCCTTCAAATAAAGTGATACCTATTGATTTCACCTTTGGACTTGCATTGGAAACTCTGAATACAGCCCTACATCTATAGACAAACATATCACGGCCAAGCTTAGCGTACAGAACCATGTCGTTATGTATCTAGTTCTAGTTCTAACATCTGCCTTTTCTATGCTTTCTCATTATGTAAATGAATGAAAGCAAATTTTTGTTTTAAACCATGACCCTGTCCAGGATAAACTGGCTGCTGAAGATGAATACATGAATGAATTTAGAAAGACTTAGTATGTATTTGTCTGTCTGTCTGTGTGCCTGCCTGTCTGTGTGCCTGTTTGTCTGCCTGTCTGTCTGTCTGTAAGGATCTAAATCCTGTAATCTACAGCCTAGAGGGTTATGCACTCTCTCTCTCTCTCTCTGTCTCACTCACATGCACACACACACACACACACACACACACACAAATTATTAGGAGCAGTTTACCCTGGCAGATGGGAGATGTAGACCATGAACATATAATCCTTCTATGACAGCTCCTCAAACAAAACTATGCAAATAGGAACGTGTGAAATTCTACTAAACACACACACACACACACACACACACACTGTTGAACAAGTTATATCCACAAAGACGAAGGTGTAGCTCAGTGTTTTTCTTACACCTCTTACATACTAAGTAAGGGCTTCTGTACATCTGCGTCTCTGCTCCATATACACGCTCACTCCCTCTCTCTTTTTCTTTCTTAATCTCTCTGTGTTAATCTGTTTCTTATCTCTCAGTGCAGCTCTGCTCGGCCTCGCGCTACAGCTCCTTATCTGCCATCGCTGTCAATCAACCACATCAGCAACCACAACCTCCTACCACCACGATGAAGCCACTCTCCCTCTGGCTCATATTGACTCTCTGTTCGTCTGTCTGTCTGCTTTCGCTTCGTGAAGAGCAAGATGGGACGCCCGGGCATCGTGTGGTGCATTTGAATGGAGCTCAGGCTTTCGACATGGGACAGCGAGCGGTTAAAGAGGTTAAACAGCGTTGCCAGGCAACTCAGAAATATGGACGCATAAGAGTATAGGCTAGCTAATGACTGGGGCTAGCAATTAGCAAGCTTTTACACAGCCATTGAGTCTTTTATAAGGGCGTGGTAATAGTGGAAAAACGAGATAGAAATCATTTTCCTTCTATTTGTTAATAAATTCTTAAAAATACTTTGTATGACTAAAATCAATTACACTGCAATTACACTTAGCATTGATAATGAAACAAACTTCCGTATTTTTTTACCATATTGAAAAACATCAACATTGTGTCACAAGTCATGACCCCATTTAAACACAGAAATAGATACTATTCTGTTAGCTTTTAATATTATGGTATGGTATTACATGGCTCTTGACTTGTGCTAAATTCACCTGAAAAATATTATTATCAGTATAAAATACACTATAAAGTACACTAGAGCTAGCTAGATTGCTGTAAGCAAGGTAGCTAGCATTACAATAAGTGTCTGATTTTGGAGTATGTTAGCTAAGCACAAATTGCTTGCTAATAGCTGGCTGATGTTATGCCTAGACTGTGAGACTGGAGTGGGTAAGCATACACAGTGTGATAGTTAGCTACTATCAGTCTATAAAAGTAAGTAATAACTCATTAATAGACTGCCAGCACACCAAGAGGCTATCACTACAGTAGCTAAACATTACGTACATGGTAGCCCACATAGCTAGCACAGGAATTAGACCCTCAAGGCCCTCTTTGTGAGAATGATATCAGAAAGGACCAGTTTGGCAACAGGCTCACCAAACCATTACTACTTTTAGCCCTTATGTCTTGCTTTGACTCTGTAATTGATTTCAGTCAATCCCAGAATGCCATTCTCTCACACAGTTCTCTCACACAGCTGTTCCAGATGTGCCATGCTGTCTGCCACTGAGGGGTCGATTCCAGATCATCCATCAGCCATGCTTCTACACACACCATGTAGCATCCATGCAGACTCAATTTATCATTTCCACACCACCTATTCTTCTGAAGACTGTACATGCAGGTAACATACCACGCTAATCTCCAGCTCTAATCCATGTTGTTGAGTGCAGTGAGCTGTGGTGTAGGATGACTAGAGGGCAGATGCGTGAGGATAAGTAAGGTAAGGAGATAAGTCAAGAATAAAACAGGATGGAGAATGCTGTTATGGGAAACTAATCTATGACCCGGTGCTGTGATGCGGCCTTATGCAAAGAGTTACTGTTACCACCCTGAAGTGAATTATTTTCCTATAACAGTACGATTATTGTATTCCTCTTATACCACAGCAGTTTGCAATTACAATTGTTACAATGTTTAATCTATTAATGAATGACAAGTCATGCTTTTTAACCATTTATAGTTACATTTAACATTCTGGAACAAGTTACTTCCTATTACCACATACTGTAAACTATAGTAAGTAATTCTCTACAAACATTCTCTCACTAGTTTTTCTTTTTTTTTCTATTAAGTTAATAAGACAAAAAAGTGTCATCTTAGCGAGAAAACGGAAAACTCAGTGTCCTCCGTCCTGAAGACTTTCCTGTGGCGGAAAACTTACTAACACTGGAGACTCCTTCCATAAACTTTAAGTACTTACAGAACGCTTCCCTGTTTAAATAATTATACTTTTTTTTAAAATAAACAATGATTTTTTAAATAAATATGTTTACTATTAGCCGTAGGTTATGTGAAGAGCCCAGTAAATGCAACACCTTCTGACCAATCAGATTCATGAATTTAATGTGTTATAAGAGCCTTTTAAGGTAGAAGGTGATTCTACTAAAAAGAATCAAATTTGCCTGGCAAAACAAATGGTTCATTTGAATTGAGAAGCTGCAGTAGGGATTGTGCTTCCTCTAATAATTAATTAAGCAATGTGTCTTCATCTAGGTGAACCTGTGAACCCAGGAAGTGTGAGCCAATAGAAAATTGAGTATAAGCAGTAGTCATTTTCTTTCTTTCAAAAAAAAAAAGAAAGAAAGAAAATTGTGATTTTTAAGTGTGCCTTGATTTCTGATCAACTAGATCTTGTGAAAAATTCGTATTATTTCGAACAAACAAATGCAATGTGGTTGCACATCTTATAATAAATGCTACAAAACTGAAACCAAGAAAAAGTATAAAACAAATTTGCGAGTCTCACAATCTTTGTTTCTGACCACCTGCATGAAAGTTAAAACGTCAAACATCAACATCTTTTTTCTTTCTTCCCGTCGGATCCCAGCCTCGCTGCACGTCTATATACTGAAGTTTTCAGACCCAGCAGAAAAGCCGTGGGCTGAGCAGAAATGATTAGAACATTCATGTCAGCCTGCAGTGTGTTTCACCAAGCAACAGGAAATGAAGGGCTCCACAGTCGTGCATTAATGTAGTGCAAACCTACAATGCAGTCCATCATGCTGAAGGCTGTATTTTAAACTAAAATATGAACCAGTTTAGGATCTTCCAGTGAAGAACTTTTAATAAAGAAGTGGCGAGGCTTTTTTCTGTTTTTTATGCTTGAAAGCTGCAGAGCTCCCTGCCTCAAAAAAATCATCAAGAACTGTAATTATGCTTAATTGATCTTAATTAACCATAATTAAGTCATTTACAATGCTGCATGAAAATTTGGATTTTCTTTTGACACTATGTTTCACTAGTTTATTACCAGTATTTATTTAGTCTTTATTCCTATTTAACTTGTTAATGTTATTCCAAAGAATTATAGTTATTGTTGTTTGAATTACTTTGCTTGTATTTTCATAAAATTTGTACTCGTTAAAAATTTTGGAACGTATTCAGAGTTGTGTTAAGCATGAGTAATGAGGATTTTAAAACCAAAATTGTGCATCAGTATTCAGACCTTAAATTCAACTACAGACTTAAGTGCTATGGAGATATCCATGCTTATCAAACAGATCAAATTATTAATTAGCTTAAAATTTAATTAAAATTATGAATGAACTTAAAGTGAGCTGTAACCTTAGCAGATAAGAGCTTGGTCATATTTTCTATATAGGAGAGTACTAACCAAAACATTGGCATTTTTTATTAATTCAACAATGCAAAATATCAAAATAATAGCATATGCTGGATCAAGTGCTATTCTATAAGCTGCTGAATAATGAGGGTGGGAGCCATTTTGTTAAATTAAAAAAATAAATAAATAAAATTTTAAAAATTTGGCAACAAATTTTACTTCTATGCGATTCATATTTCAATGCTTGCCTTTTTATCATTCATATATCATCGTATTACTCTTTTTATTTTTCATGATTTCTATTGACTCTTGCTTTTATGTTACATTGGATTACATTTAGCAGCATAGAAAAAAATCTGTTTCTTCATTCTATATTTTCTATCCTTAATTTTTTTCAGGTTTAAATGTAAGTGTTTGTGTTTAGACGTTATTGAAATCCCTGTATCAGATGCTTCTACTCAAAGCAACCATCAGAGGCATGAACTACATGCAGTTCATTGTAATCAGCTAAAAGGCAGACCCAGAAAGCTGCATAAACCTATTCTGAATATGTGGAACTTTCCCTGATTTAAAAATGTAAATAATAATGTAACTTTATGTGACAAGCTACCAGTATCACAGTACACTCTGATCAAGTGATTTGAAATCTGTTATACTATTAAATTTATGTTATACTCTATAGCTAATTATGCCTCTTAATAATATTTATAGCATGAATCACATGAATGTCATTGGATTTCTATATTATTTTGACAACCATATAATACACCATAATATACTCAGAATAATGTTGCATTCTAATCAGTAAAAAAATCTTCATAGCATGCTAACCTTAATATTAGCATTACATAAATACACCTCATTAAAATTCCCCCCATCTACCCATCCCCAAATTGTGTAAATAAAGCAATCTGTGATTTCACGTGAAACAAACTGTTATCACATTTTTCAGCACTACATGTGACATCTGTAACTGATGCTTTCCATTTTTTTTTTCCCCAACAAGCCCTCTTACACCCAAAGTGCATAAATTTAAATAACTTATGACTCTTCTTTTAAAATTTTATCAGAAATGCAGACACTCAATTAACAAGTCATTGTGAGGCTTTCACACTCCTCCATAAATCTCACGTCTCCTGGAAAGCGACGAGACGCTCCTAGATTGGCTTAAATGTCTGGAAAGACAGTAAATGATAATTACCGCATAATATGAAACCCAGTCTAATGATGAAACGTTAATCTGCAGTAATGGATGGCTTGGAAATGAGGATATGAAAACAATATGGCCAGGCGTGGCTTTATAAAGAGAACGCCACCGTGGGACATTTCAGGCACTGTTGCATGTCCTTGAAGAGTTTAATAATGTCACACATGCAGTTAAAAAGTCAACGAAGCACTTGTGTTGGCATTAAGACATGCTCCCCGAGAGACTCAACACAAATCAATTTATTCAGGAGACAATTCGTGTCACCGGAGCATCATTCATCTGATTGAGCAGCTCATTGTGATTATGAGGAGAAGCGTGAAAGTGTGCAGTGCTATGACCTTTGTTACCCGTCTCAACATACATTATTATCTTTATTTCCACATTATGCACTAAAAGCACGATTGAGAGGCTGCGTATGTATAGAAGGCTCCTTGGGGAGACATTCCTGACTTTTTCCGTTCGTAGGAGGAATGAGCATTTTAGTCATTTTAATAACTTGAGTAAAAGAGTGAGTACTTGAGCATTCTAATTCACAGGGAAAGGGGATGGGTTTGATCTTGCAATGACTATTAGGTGTATTGTTTTAGTGCCCTCAACAGTCTGGCTAGCATCTTTGTTTTTGCTAAACTTTTTAAAGGTCATGGTACAGTAGTGTACATTAGTTGAAACATTTGTGCTGCATAATTTGCATTGTACAAGATTATATCAATTCTGTCAGCATTTCTACATATCACAGCCTATTATTAGCAGGGGTACAAGTCATAAATATACTAGCAGCCCACTGGACAAGTGGAGGCCTCAGTGTGTTGCCCACGTCCTTGTTTTGGTTGCTCAGAAACCTAAATGACTGGGCTAAAAAGCTGTAGTTAAGACAAAGAAGTAACATATGGCGAGGTAGTTAGCTAATTAAGTGTGTTAAAACATACAAGGGGAAAAAAACAAGCATATTATTATCATCCTTTTCTAACCAAGTTCTTAATGTGGCTCATCCTCTATAAAAAGACTATAAGATGAACTTGGAAACTAAACATGACTTGAACCACAATACAAAGACAAATAAAATATATCAAAAGTGAAGCATCCGAATATGATTATGCTTATGAAATGACCAATTATCCATATAAAAGATCACATAAATGCATGAGTTTAACTAAAATGGCCAATTTATATCTAATTAGCTGAACACCATTAAAAAAGCGCACAGATCCATCCCTCTATTATGACACTCCATAAGCTTTTTTTTACCATCTTTTACAGTCTCCATGTGTAAACTTTGACGACTGTAATTTAAGTTTTTATTCACCGTAAGTGCAGTCTGTAAAATCGACAGAACTGGGCTCGTTCAGTACACTGCAGGTCCAGTCATTTATAGCCACTGATATGAGAATCGCAACTTATAACTTTGAGAAAATGGAAAATTGGAGGACTGGAGCCTGGAAATGAGAAACCCAATCTGAAACCCAAGTTTCGTTCAAGAACAGCCCTCAGCATTGAGTTGGGTGAAATGTAATTTACATGGGGGACCGTTAATAATCCAATTAATGTGAACCCAATCCTGGTCATTTTTTTCTCATGCTTGGTATGGAGTATACTAGTATTTTCTAGCTCAGGCCTCAATGCATTTTTGCATTACAGAAATTGAGTAAGGTAATAAGAGTCTGGATGGAACATTAATAGCTCTATTTGGACAGTATTTATTTCTCAGGGTGAAGTCTGTAATAAAATATTTGCATGTCTTCTCCGTGATAAAACTCACAGACAGCTCTTCAGTCAGCGATGAATTAATACTATTTCATTTCTTACAAACCTGGAGATTTGCATATTGTACACAATATTGAATCATAAATTTATTTGACATGAGCCTACAATCATAATTCTGGACATATTCAAACATGAGGCTGTAGTTTTTATTAGGATATAAATTACCAGTTGAAACCAGCCTTTAGGACTACGCACTATCTTTTTGAATGATTTTTTTTTTTATTAACAAACTCCCAGTTTAGAGACGAAGTGATACAATGACAAGGGTAATACATTTTTAAAGCGATTTTTAGAAATTTTCAATCAATAATAAACCATCAACTTAACCTACATATTAATTATATAACTGACTTAATTATATTTATGTGTAACAAATAAAAACAAGCAATTCTGTTGTGGCTACTAAATGTGAACCATACAGCTGATGCATCATTGCATGCAGAAAATCATATATAATGAATAGAATCAATAAAATGTCTGACAAAACAAAGTAAGTACTTTTCCAAATTAATAGCCATCATAGAAACGGGGAATTGTCTGATATATATGCTCTGGTAGTGTTAAATTTCCGGCTTCCTGTTAGATATGAAATCATTCAGTGAAGGCAGTGCGAATTCAGCGGCCTTTTAAGCTTATTAAGCAGCACATTGTAAAGGATAATCCCAATAAAATCTGGGGGGAATTCTTTAACAGACTGTGTGCTAATGTGTACTCCATGTCAGATTTTACGATGAAGATCCTCTAATGATAGACCTGCAATTAAATAAGGAATAACACACTGCAGACCGTGTGATTACACAAAAATAATCCATGCCAGGGTGGTGTGATACAGCACAACGTGAAGCGGAGTACCATTATATCCCCAAAGTGGATTCTTTTCATATAGCTGCACAGTCTGAAGCGTGTTATTCCACTTATATCACACACATTTGCCAACGGTTGCACTGTTTAATTTATTAATGAACGAAATGTCATGCATTTTAATGGTTTATAGTTACATTTAATGTTGTGGATCTCATATTTTAACAGTGATAAACAGGTACTCCCTCACCAGCATCTCTCTCCCTCTCTCTCTCTCTCTCTCTCTCTAGCATAAACTCCTCTGTCCTGAAGACTTTCCTGAGCTGGGAGATTTTGCAAAGCATCATGACTGTTACAAATCACTGACAATCTAGACTTCGCCCATAAATGTTAATAAATGTCTCCTAACAAAAAACATCACCACATCAACGATTATACATTTTTCATTGTTAACTAACATGTTTTTTATTTATATCTGTTTATTATTAGTTTTAGATTATATGGTATGTTTGCTGTGTGAATGAGGTGTTACTAAACAATAGTGTATTAGAACGAGCGCATTAATAAAAAACCTGCTGTTCATGTTACAGCTGGAACTACTGTACAAAAATAATGCACGATCAGATTCAAGAACTGAACCATGCTGTGGTATAAATACAGTTACTACGTTCTGCTTACTTCAAAGTGAGATCGAGGTAATAAGGATATTTTTTCATCCATTAGCAAGTTTCGCCATCATCATTACCGTATTTGTAGCTCATCTGGAATTTTTGCCTAATCCTATGCTGTCCTCCTATTGGTGGCTTTTAGACAGACATCGTAGCAGTGCTCGTACTCTGAAGTTTGTCTTTGGTCAAAATGGAACTAAATTAGCTGTTGGAAAGGACCAAAGAATTATTTTACCACATGTGATTTTCAGCTATGACAGCAAAATCAGGTAGAAAATCGCATAAAGCCAATTTAACATCTATTTGTGCATTGTTATAAAAATGTTACACTGGGTCGCCGGTGTTCACTTGGTTTTTAAAGATAATGGAGATGAGCTGATTTGATTGGCTGTTACCTAACCACACCGCTTATAAAGAATCCATGTTGTTCCCTCCCCTTTCTACAGTTGCAATGCTCATTGAAATATCTAGAGTATACAGCAATTCATGCATCATGAATTATTCATTATTTATAATTCATTGTTTATTATTATTATCATCACAGAAAGGGGCCGGGAATGTTTTTATCATGACAGGATTAAAAAAAAAAGCTGCCTACCTTTACATTGCAAAAAAGCAGTAGACATTTCAGCTGGAGTGATTGAAATAAAATCATATAAAACCATAATGAAATACATGTGAAATTAACTCGAGCAGTAAGAATTTGTGAAAGACTCATTCTGTGTGAATAGAAGTTCAGCTTTTCTATCTATTTTCATCTCTTCCTTTTTCTCTCTTCCTGCTGCCTTCCTTTTGTTCCCTCTCATACACACGCAGCAGCTGGGTTATATGCCAGACGTAAAGTGTGATTTCTTCACTAAATGTGTGTGCGTGTGTGTGTGTGTGTGTGTGTGCACGTGTGTGATAATGTCTTGGTGCTATTTCCGACGACATGCTGTCATATCCCTTCACCCTAGCCTTCCAGGATGTGTTTGCTCTGCTTTTGTGTAGTCTCATTTTACACACACACACACACACACACACACACACACACACACACACACACACACTCAGACACACACACAAAGTATCTAGACACTTAACATAGTGGAATACCCAAAATATGACACTGTTTTCACAAGGTTTAACCATCACACACACACACTCACACACTTTTGTCATCACTGAATCCCCATATCTGATGTGATGGGCTCATCTCTCTCTCTCTCTCTCTCTCTCTCTCTCTCTCTTTTAATCAGGACATAAACAGCAGCAAGGTCACTCCCTTAAAAGTGAGTGCTGATAAGCTGAGCGTAGCGTGGTTAATCCTTTCAGCGTGCTGATGAAGAAGCTGACCCTCCTGTGTTCCACTGTTTCAGAGAGCCGGTGTGTGGATGTGCATAGTTGTGTGTGTGTGTGTGTGTGTAATTATATTTGTCCTCTGCTCAACCCTTTAGAGTGACTCATCGATATGCAGGGCATCTTTCTTGCTTAAATCTCAGCTCTTAACCTCGCTACTGTCTGAAAGCATGTCTCTGTGAGTGTGTGTCTCCGTGAGTATAGAGTAAATGTGCAAAGGAAATAGTGTGTGTATGTGAGAGAGGGAAAAGAAGGGGCAAAGTGTGTGTGTGTGTGTGTGTGTGTTCACTCGTGTGTGATTAACTGCTCTGTTTGATGAGTCTGGTTGCTGGATTTGATTGAGCTTTGCTGAACTCAGTGCTGCTGTTTTCTTTCCTTTCTTCGTCACTCTTTCACTGCGTCCAAACGCACACACACATACACACACACACGCACACACACAGCTATCTACAAAGACCAAACAAGCAAGCAAACAAACAAACAAACAAACAAAAATACTGACAAATATATTATCAACTGACAAATAATATAAATACTGACAAATATATTATCAACAGATATGTGCAAAGGTTTGAACTGTACTTTTTGAAAAAAAAAAAAAGCCACTCTTTGTTTTAGAAATACTCTAAGAAACAAAGGAACTTATATTCTTTATGGAGAAGTGCTTCAAATATTTTCATCCCTTATACATTTTGAATTTTGAGTTAAATAGATAGATAGATACATACGTACATACATACATATAAATACAAATTAATAAAGAAATACAAATAAAGATAGAAATGAAGAAATAAAGATTTAAAGAACGAAAGAAAGAAAGGTGGAAGAGAAGTTGTGCCCTGACCCTGTCAGTCTCTGTAAAGAAGGCAATGTGTGACATCTGGAGTTGTAACAGAAATGTGTGTGCCAACAGCTGCATTGTTGTACTTAAAAGCATGATCATTATTACAGTGCATGACTTATTATCGTGTGTAGGTTGGATGCTGGATGTAGATAATTACGTATTCTAAAAATTCATTGTGCAAAAATGAGAGCAAATAGATCATTTCACTGCATAAAGGACAATGTGTATGTGACAGATAGAGAGATCGAGGAGGGACCGGTAAGAAAACGAAAAACATAATGATAATAAATGGCCCCATTCTGCACCTGTCTTCTTTTCTAATAACACACTCACACACACACACACACACACACACACGCACACACATGCTCTTTTTGGGCTGTGGGATTTTAAACAAAACAAAAAAAAAATCGCAATCGTATCGTGGCATCTCCAAACCCACAGAACACATCATCTTACGCTGCTGCCACTGTTTACAGCTGGTAACTGGTGACACACTGCAAAAAGTCTGCTCACGAATCTGCACAGAACCTGGACGAAGCTCACCTGCTAAACGTGTCCGTTAGCTTAGCAATTAGCTGTGGCTGTAGTGTGGCAAGAATAGGTCAGGACAGCAATTATTCTGCTGGAAGGGGAACAGGAAGGCAATAACGAATGACATTTGAAACCAAATGAGAAATGATATGAATGAGAGGAGTAACAGGGTTGACCGAAGTAGCACAAAATGCTAAAGAGTGCCGTGTTTGATTGACGTGTTCTATAATACACGTGCACTACTTAACTCTCATAACAGCATCGCATTTTGCTTATTTTTTAGATTGAAAGACCAAATAGGAGCAGACGTCAAAACAGACACATTCCCGCTGCCACACAAATTATGCTAGCTAGCTACATTAGCCATGAGTTTAGCAAGCCATGTTCAACACCTGTCCCGTTAAATCTTGTTAGCGTAGCGGTTCTGCTGAGAGTTGTCTTCATAGGCTAGGCTTAGATTATGCGGAGTGTCTGCTGTACAAGTCCCTGTGTATGAGCTGTTACTATAGAGATAATAATGTGTTAGAAACATGCATTAATATAAACCTATCATTCATGTTACAGCCAGGACTACAGTCTGACTACAGCTGTGCTGTTATACAAAAATAATGCACACCTTCTGACCAATCAGATTAGAGAATTCAACCGTGCTGTGGTGTAATGTGTTATAATGTACAGTATATTGTATAAGATCCGGTCACAACACTGTGGTGCACTTTGTGCATGTTGTAATCTTGTTGTTCGTGATATGTATATTGTCAGAGTTCATACTGTACTCTATTATCCGTACTTCTGCTTTTCTGTAAGTAAGAGTTGAACACAGAGCAAGACAAGTGAACTGCAGAGAATAAAGAAAGGCTGGAGCGAGTGACTCCTAATTCAGCCAGCAACAGTAAACACTGAAGATAAGAACCTGCTGTATCCTACATAAAATCCAAGCTAGCCGACAAGGAGTTTGTAAAACTTTTGCTTTAAAGTGCATTCTAAAGATGAGGATTGCTTCTGACAACATCTAAGGTCACGCGCAGTGGGTTTTGAAATGCTGTGTATTGGTGGATAGTAGCGCTACGCCTCCACACCCGCATAAGGACCAGGCGAGGCCTCATGGAGCATCATTAAGGAGAATAGCGAGATCAGACAGCAACGAGACTGAGCAGGCATGGCACACAGCCAATCAACTCCAGAAACACAGGCCTTCGATTTGAGGCCATGATTGTATTGGTTAGATTATGGGTTCAGTTGAGAACTCCGCAGCCTAGCAGAGTGTGAGCGAGAGAGAGAGAGAGAGAGAGAGAGAGAAGAAAGAGAGGGAACGTACCCCAGGCAGAGTCTTCTGCTCATGTAGAGCGCTCTGGGCCTTCAGCGCAGACTCCCTGGCACAGTAAGTTAGAAAGGCACATCCTGAAAAAACACAAATAAATACACAATCAGGCGGCACGTCAGTGAGAGCCTTTTGTATCATTCTGAAATGGTAAAAAAGCTTGATCTCCAAAAGCCCCATCTCCAAAAGCCTTAAGGTAATCAATAGAAGGAAAAAGAAAAGAAATCCATGCAGACGTCTGGAAATTTATTCGTGTTCGTTCTTTTTTTTTTTTTTTTAGTTTAACTGTGGTAAATAACTAACTGATAAAGTAAGTAAGTAGATATTTAGTTTTATATTTATTTATTTGCTCATTTGTTTGTTTACTGTTCACTCTTTATTGATTAAGATTTCTTTTTTATTTTTGTTTTATTTTTTTATTTTTTTAATTTTAAACTCTTTTCTTGTTTAATTGATCATCTGGTACATTTGTTTATTGTTCAGCTATTTTTTATGGTATAACTCTATATCTGGTAAGAAATCAGAGTCATTTGTGCTCACAGGAAGCAGAGAGGTGCTACACTAAGACCTAGTGAGTGAGCAGGTACTAGGTGACCTCTGTATTATTCTTTACTGTAAAGCTCAGAGTTATTCCCACAGTGATACACGGCTTTCCCAGGGGAACACAAGCACCAAACTCACCATCAGTCCTAAACTAGTCTTAAATACTAAGCACTTAGTCAGTACAGTGCCCTTTAGTGACTATGGGCTGTATTCAGAGTTGTGCTACTTGTGTTTAGTAAGGATTTAAGGATTTACCTCAGCTATAACTACACACTTAATCTCTTGGTGTGTCTCAGTTACATGCAACTCTGACCCATAGCTTTTGTTGCAATCGTAACTCATAATTTCCAACCAAAGAAAACTCCCCCTCAGCTTGGAATTCCTTGGAACTCAGGGCAGTCTCCGCAACCCTGAGTTCAGCAAGTGACATCAAATCAACATGGCTGCTCACAGCATGAACAGTAAACAAGCAGCACTTCTTACATTTAAATGAGTTATACTGAATAGTTTACTACTAACAAAAAATGGAGGTCTCTGTGGTTATTTTTCCCACTTTGTACCTTGAATGCATGAAGCTGAAAGTGACCTAATTCTGACTTCCACTGCCACTGTCAGACTATTTGCTGTCATACTGAAATTTATGTTTGGGCTGTAAATACACTCAAAAATCCATGGAATGCCATCCAAGATCAATATTAAATACATATACAGTATATGACTCTATTAATTAATTAAAAAAAAAGTCCATAAATAATTAAAGTATCTTAAAGAACCAAACTTTATGTGGGTAAAAGCATTAACTACATTTATTAAAGTGAGCTGTAGGTGTAGCAGATGAGTGCTCAGTCAGCTTATCCTTCAAACCCTTTCTTTACATTACAGCACATCAAAGCTACCCAAAGAATTTCATTAATTAGATGAAGCAAAATAGCAAATTAAAAGTGTGATAAAATAGCCCACATCCCACCAACACATTACATTTCATGAGTATTTTGTGGCTTCATTAAGTTGTTAAAGTTGTTTTGCAATATTAAAAAAATGAAATACAAAGTAACAGGATGTGCTGGATCAAGTGCTATTTTATAAGCTGACGAATAATGCACATGGAAGCCATATTGTTAAATTAAATCAAATTATTCCTATTCACGCAGCAATATATCGCCAATATACTAAACTCCGGATAGATTTCAGTGCTTGCAATCTTCTCATTCATATATCAACATATTAGTATTTTTTTCTTTTTCATTTTTAATTTCATTTCCAATCTGGCAACCTTGGAGGCATAAACTGCATGCAGGTGATTGGAATAATCTGAATAGGGAGCACAGAAAATCAGCTTTAAGCATGTTCATAACCCAACTCGGACTACACGATTTCTCAGTCCTCAGTTCTCAGTAAATATTGACATAACCTTTGGACTTAAGTTGCCAATTTGGAATACTACCCTATGTTTTATCTCCACAAACATAAAGGTAAATCAGTGTCAAGCCCCATAAATGCAAATGAGGATCCCCTCTGTGTGAGCACACAGGAAGAACCTAAACTAATAAAGAAATATCCCAGTGCTACATAATTGCATCAAAACAAACCGGGTTTGCTATGACATAGTGGAACAAATGCAGTAATAATCTCTAGATCTGTGCTTAGCTGTATAATCTCTGACTAAAAGTTTCTGAAATGTTGAAGGAATATGATCAATGTAAGAACTATTGACAATCAGGGCTCATTTTCATGCTCTCTGGTTAAATAAATGTAAATAGGAAAATAAAATGGCAGGGGGAAAAAAATCAGGCATTTTAATTTCAAATCTTTTTGTAAAGCAGTGCTGCAACCGTAATTGTTGCAACACAACAAACAAGTTCCTGTACAGAACTGAATTCATTTACATTCTAATGATGCCTAATTAGAAATTTTGATTTTGGAAAGAAAAAAAAAAGTGTCCCGCAGATGCAGATGTGGTAATAATCATGATAATCCCTTGAGCTACATGCTAATCATCATGATAACCTGCAGGAATTGATATGAGGGGAAAGAAATGTTTAAAGAGTGTCAAAATGACTGCCTTAACACCAAATGAGCACGAGATTTCTCTGTTAATGAAGAGGAGAGATATGAAAAAAGAGAAGGCGTAATTATTATTAGTTTATAACAGACAAACTTGGACGCATGAAAAATAGATATTATTGTTTTCACAAAATCATAGTGTGGTTTGAGTCTGCAGTTGGAAAGAACATGTGTTTGGTATGAAATACAATAATCACTTAAATAAATTCAGCAGAGGCTCATGACCATAGATTTTGAAGAGGGAAGGTGATATCCGTAACAACATAAACTTAAACAAAATTAAGTCGAGAGGCTATCACACATGACTTATGCTGTAGGCTACTATCTAGTGAATTTTTAAAGCACTGCTGTAATAAATAGTTGAGAGCTGACAGCATAAAGTCATCCAGCGTATAGTCTAGCAGCTCATGCTGAATAGGTTTAGAGGTACTTTTGTTTAACTGTGTTTGAACTGATATCATTAACAAGGGTTAACAGATTTCAGCCCAACTATATCTCAAAAACCACCAAAAGACCTGAAACTAACCCAAAAACATGGGAGTTGGAAAATAGACATTTCTGCTTTTACTCAGCTTTTGAGTGGGAACCAAGTATTTCACATGCATTTCTGATGTACATACATATATCTTACAATAGAAATGCTTCTGAACATCATAGACACACTGTCTTCACTTACACTTTGCCATTTCGCAGAAATGTATTAGATTTAATTAAGATTATTTGCTGTAAATAAGATCTCGGTGAGTGCAGAGTATTATTGAACTAGTCCAATCTGGCAACCCTGTTATTAACTGTCCTGTCCTCCTCCTCCACTGAAAATGTTCATACAGCGAGCATAGGGCAGGAAAAATCTTGCCCATATGGATGTCTACTAGCGCTTGTTGTAGTTACCATTTTTGACCACTAGGTGCAATAATAAGGCTATGGTAACTACCCCACTGCTCCGCAATCTAGAATCGCAAGCCAATCAATGGAACATCAGCTTATATCTGTCAAATAGCAACACTTTTTTGAATTGTTGGTCAATCAAAAGAGGTAATTAGTATTTCCATATCATTTAAAATGTATGGAGTTGTGAATGAGGACTTTATGAAGATTAATATTTGTTGAAGAACTGATATAAATGGTGAGGCTTTCGCCCCATCTGTCCCTATGGATGAGCCGCCACTGAATATGTTCCTCACACACTTTCACCAGTTTCATACTGTGTCATCATTCAGGCTGATGCTCCTGGTGGCTCAAACCAACACATTTCAGTCTCTTTTATCACAAATGTCAAAGCTTTATTTCTAGAAATCCACTGAAACTCATTACAGACCAGGGCTGCACGATTCTTTTTTTTTTTTAACAAAAAATAGCAGCTTTCCTCATGGAGACCAGCCAAATGTTCTGACAAGATCAAACTGGTCAAACAGATATTTCTGTCCTTGCAGGGACACTTTTGTACCAAGATATAAAAACATGCCACACCCCAAGTCAAATGCTGAGCAATTGTTCCCTCCTAGTGTTAAATTAGCGCATCCTATACTTTATTACATAGATTTTATTATAGATTATTGTACAACTAAACCCACAACAGAACCCAAGTTCTTATTCAAATGGATAAGTTGTGCCATTACTATTATGCTTCCAAGAACCTAATGATCATTCTCAGTTACTAGCCTGTGGTAAGAGTATATCACAGTGGGAATTCTATCTGCTGGATTAACATGATATTATAATTTATATGAATTTAAACTAATGTGGGGGATGTGAGTGGAATTTAGTCAGAAGAAAAGGTACAGCTGCTAGCCCCGCCCTTAACCCTAATTTTTGCTAACCCTAATCTTTGTATTTTTTCATGCAACCTAAAGTTGTGCGAATTATAAATGAATTTGCAAATGTGAGATCATGGCAGCTGGTTTCAACTATCTACAAATACTGTAGAACATGGCTAAATTACTAATCAGTCTGGGTTCTGTATGAGTCAGACCATGACCATGAGCATGTTAATTAAGGATAATGATCGGAGAGATCAGCTAAAGCCCACTGTGAATTGCTTGTTTAGCTTCTGGTCATTTTTATCTGATCTCTAGATTACCTCATGCCAGCGATTTCATACCTTGTCACAACTAGACAGAAATTGTACTGACAAAAAAAAGCTAAAAGCCCATGGCATCACTGACACCCTGTCAACTTGTATGAGTCATTTTTGAAAATAGCATTTTGTGCAGATTTTGCTCTCCAATCCACATGCAAACAGCATTTTGTGTCACTGAAAATAGAACTTGGTGTGGCCTACGTGGCTGTTATTTACAGGTATAGATGCATAACCTCTGTAATGTCAGTCCTAGTGAAGGAGGCGTGGCACCTGCGCCAGTCAGTTCTAGTAAAAGAGGCGTGGTGTATGTGTCTATCAGTTCTAGTGAATAGGTGTGGCCTATATGCGAGTGATGGAGGCGTGGCATCTGTGCCTGTCAGTTCTAGTAAAAGAGGCGTGGTATATGTGTCTACCAGTTCTAGTGAATAGGTGTGGCCTATATGCGAGTGATGGAGGCGTGGCTGGTCATTTCTAGTAAAGAAGGTGTAACTTTATAGTAAAGAAGGTGTAAATTTTATACATCTTAGAAAGAGAGATATTCTCTGACTGATTACACAGTAAACAAAAGATCCATTGAAATAATTTAATGGTCGTAATTTGTCATGATGCACACAAAATCACCTGCACTGGAAGTTTCATCATTTAAATAACTACAGCTACATGATGTAAGCTCTGTCTAATGCTTTCCTTGTTAATCAGAAGAAATGTCAATAAGAGACAAGCAGAAGTAACGTAGTGGAAGAAATAACAATTCACAAAGCTACCTTCCTATTCAGCACGCAATCTATCCTGGCTCGTTAAAGCAGCACCATCTTTCCTCTGACATTTTCGCACTTTTGTATGCAGTAGAGTCCATTTGTAAAGCTATTTAAAACCAATTACATCTTTTATACAAGACTATTGGGGCACAAGTAATGAATGATAAAATTAAACATTACACAGATCAGGCTCAATCCCACAGTGGCGCAGACCTTTGTGAGCTCAGGAAGTGGCCGGTAAAATTTGAACGATAACTGCAGTCGGCTGCATGATTTGTCTCCTACAGACACAGCAGACTGAGTGCTCACACATACACACACACACACACACACACACCCGCTAAGGGAAGGTGATGTACGCAAGAGGATGCTCACCTGCTAGCTAAAAATACCTGAGCAGTGAACACTCAAAGAGCTGAAAATATTAGAAAAAGCTGAATTGCAATTATATCTCATGCGTTACGATAAATAGCTTTGGATACACTTTGTTTTGGTAATGAATGAAATATTGTTAGGACAATACGATGCATATTTTAAAATTATTGTTATTTAGGCTGCATAGAAAGTTCGATAGAGACATTAGTTAGACATTAATTACAAAAAAAGACAATATTTGACTTATTACCTCATCTGAGATAACCGAACATAATGTACACTCAAGTACTATTTATATTTAAAGAGATATTTTTATTTAAAATATTTTTATCACATGTTTAAATGGTGAGACAAGCAAATTAGAAGTAAATTGTGACATAAATAACTCAGATGTTGCTTATATATATTTATTTACATATCTATTTCATAATTTGTCAGCTTTGGTTTTTACAGCCTGTGTTACAGGAAATGAATGTCAATGGGATTTTAAAAAGGGGGGGGGGGGGGGGGGGGGGGTTGCACCTGGAGGTTACTCATTTTGCAAAACAAAAAAAAAGTACATGCAATTATTTATGCAAAACAATTGTTTTTTACTATTATAACATTAAAAATATTATGTAATTTATAGTAAATAAAGTATAATTGTTTTACAGGGCATTAATATTAATTATTATGGTGCTTACATAGAAAGGTACATATTCATGGAGAAATAATCTGAATATACAGAATATGTGCTAAGATTCTACTATTAATGTTAGAAAAATAGATATATTCTTTTAAATGATATTTTATTATTTTAACTATGGTAGCACTTTGTTACCACATTTAACACTTTTTATTTTATTTTATAATTTTTCCATTTTTTTTCCAGAAAATCCTTTTTGTCCCAATATTTTCCACTAACTTTGGCATATTTACCTTCCTGATGGTTTGTTCTCCCGTTGCTTTACAACTGTCAATCTGAGCACATGTGAATCCACTGCATCTTTTCAAACTGTTGCTCAGAGAGTTTGATACATGCGTGAAGGAGAGTGCTAACTCCCTATTACTGTATATGTAACATCTACAACTGACAACTAGTATCTACAGTACTAGCACCTACAACTAGTATCATTTTAATTGACTGTAAAGACAGAACAGTCGTCTCTTCCACCCAGAGAGAAGGATTAATTATTTTAATAAAATAAACTTAATTATAAGGCGAAATCTTAGATCAGTGTTTCTTATTCCTGATCCTACCACCAACTTGCACATTTTTTATTATTTACTGCTTGGTATTCAACTCATCACCTCATTAACAAGTCTGAATTGGGTTTGTTAGAGGAGGGAAAACACTCAATTGTGCAGAATAAACACTGGTTGTGCTTAGTTTGAATGTGTGTCTGAATGTGTGTGAATCTGAAAAGGTACTGTAGTAGTGTGTATTCAAACAGTCTGTTCACACGGATACACATCCTGGGTAAAGGATCAGGCTCTTATTCATTAGCCTACATTAACAGGCAAACTCTAACACACCTGATTCAGCTCATCAGCCCATGACTTAAAGCTGAAGTGTGATGAACTTCAACCCTTAAATACTTGCATGCGTAAGGTTAACGGAATGTACAGTATGGGCCTGTTTTTGTCGCATATTTCCTTCAGCCGCTGCAGATTTGTTTTGCTCTTCCATCGTCACTCTCACTCAGAGATGACTAAAGCCCAAACCGTCTCTGTAATCGATCAGGTCTGAGCCGAGGATTGTGGCAGTGAATGGCAGACACGGTGGGCATGGATAAACTTCAGGGCTCCATAAGAGGACGTTGCTGTTAACCAATACGGCATCATGCCACTGTTCAGCGACGGGTTCTGGGGAGGGAAAAGTCTGCCCTGTCTCAATTCAGTGGCATGTGATCGTGCTTCAGTGAGCAGCAAGACCTCAGGGGATCATTTATTGCAATAGATAATAAATAAATAAATAAATAAATAAATAACGTAGCCCACTTAAGTAAAATATATGCACAGACACCCTAAATAAATCCTTATATATATATATATATATATATATATATATATATATATATATATATATATATATATATATATTAATTACTGTATTTATTTTTGAATACTGTACTTTTCCTTGTCGCTGTTGTGGTATGATCCTTTGTAGCTTTAGTATATATCTTTTATCTAAAACTGTGGTATACATTTAAGTAGGTTTTAATTAGCTTTTAAAGTAAAGTGGTTCTTATGGTCTAATTATGTACCTTAAATTATTTTGAAAGATTTCCAGATAAAGGATACTCGCAAAGACACTTCCCACTGAGGTCCCGTTGATGGAACCACAGAAGTGATAAGATAAAGTACCTTTTTTTCTGAGAGTGTGTATTAGTCTGGATATCCTAAGTCTTTTGGCTTTTTTTCTTAAATACACTTGGGCAGTTGTGAAATAGAGATGGTGTGGTTAATGGTGCTGCATTCATGTCAGAGTGTGTTATTAATTCAAATGTTTTGCCACATAAAATAAATTGAATTAAAATAAAATAAATAACACTGTTTTTTTTTTTTTTTTGCTTCTACTTTTTAGGCGTTCTGGTCTGTTGTTTTTTTTTTTTTTTGTCTAGATTAAGATTAAGAAAACTTTCCCTCTGGATGAATTTTCGAGGTCCTGCTATAATCTGGCACCATCCTGAACGTCTCCCTGAAATGTCGGGTTAAAATGATCCTCCTTACATCAGTATCACTGGAGCTCTGTTTTGACTGCGTTATTGTTCTGGAGAAAATCTCTCCGTTTGGGGAAGTGGTTGCTATTCACGTGGACGTGGGAAGGCTGAGAGCATGCATGGGCACGTGCGACTATACACACACGTACACGCACACGCTACACACACAAACACACACACACGCGCGCGCACGCACACACACACACGCACGCACGCATGCATGCATGCTCACGCGCACACACAAGCAGCCGTCCACTTGAATGTTGCATGCACTTGCGGTGTGTCCCGCATATCAACCCGCAAAATGTCTTCCTGTAAAGAGAGAAAAGGACAGAAGGGAAAGCGCAACGTGACCGACCTTTATGCATTCCCGTGAATCTGTCTTTGAGCACGGTGAGTTCGTAGATCTTGCCGAATTCCTCAAAGAGCGGCTTGAGGTCTTTCTCTTCCAGGTTGCGTGGGATCTGACCCACGAACAGCTTGATGGCGTCGTGGTCCTTCATGGGTATGGAGCTCTGACCGAGAGCAATGCCGTTCATTCTGCTGGAGCTGTTCGCGGTGCTGAAGCCATTCTCCTGCTGCACTCCGCTCGCCGCCACTGTAGCCATCTTTCTCTCTCTCTCTCTCTCTCTCTCTCACTCACACACACACACACACTCACACACAAACTCTCTCTCACTTTCTCCCTCCCTCCCTGTCACCGTCACCCCCTCCTTTCTCGCATATACACACAGTCTACCTCTCTCTTTCCCTTTATCTCTCTCTCTTCCACCCTGTCACAAACCAGCTGCACGCGCCTCTTTTTATTTCTCCCTCTTCTCCAATTTTCTTTCTTCTCTTCTCTTTTTTTCCCTTCTTCTTCACCTCCTCTCTCTCTCTCTCTCTCACACACACACACACACACTCTCTCTCTCTCTCTCTTATGTTCTTTGCTTTCTTTTCATCTCGCGCTCCCCTTCCCAGTTTTCACTCCCGTTTCTTTTCTCCGTGTGTCAGTTGCCACTCTGCCGCGTGACGTCATGTTCGTAGGCTCTTGTCTAGACCCCGCCTCCTCGCGTTGCAAATTTGCATATGATGTCTGGATCAGCCAATGGCAGGGCAGCACGGCCGAAGGCCCGCGGGGTGGAGTGAGAATCCAAACATTTGTGGAAAGGGAGCTTGGGGAGGCAAACGGCGGGAGACACACACACACACACACACACACACATTGGGCAGACTATTCAACCCAAAATAATAAAACTTTTTATTATACAAATGACTACTGATACCATTCTGAGTTTACTTATGTGTATGGCACATGCTCATCCTCCAGCTGTTTGTGCAGTGGTTTAAATAATTAGAGTTTTTGGCTTCCTCACTATTCTTGCATAGAAAACCTAAACGTTATAGCTGTGCATTAATTTCTATAACTGCATTAATCGCCCCGCGGGATCGCGCGCACTTGTTGCTGTCCGTGGTGCTGAAACCCCGCGCGCTCACGCGGTTCCTCGTCAATATTTATTGGACTTCTTTCCTCTTAACAAAGTCATTAGTCAAGCTCGAAATCATTAGGCATTATGCACATTGATTAATCTTCCTTACTTGCTTTATAATTATCTGGTGTTCAGCTTATTGTTATTATTATTATTATTATTATTATTATTATTATTATTATTATTACTATTAAGAGGACATAGAGGTGGTTGGAATCATACAAGTATCTTGGGGTGCAGCTAGACAAGAGACCAGAGACATAACACACTGAGGAAGCTCAGGTCCTAAGTATGCAACAGGATGCCAGGCGTTTTCTACATATGTTTTACACTGAGGCAAGCCGACGACACCAGCAGACTGAAGAAACTAACAAGGACGGCTGGACAGGTCATTGGGACCAACGTGAACCTGCTGGAATCAGTTGTGCAGGAGAGGATTCTGGCTAAACTGCTGCTCATCATGGACATTGTCTCTCACACTCTACATGAACACCTAGTCATGCGCTTTCAGCTCCAGACTGATTCTGCCATGCTGCAGCAAGGAGCGGTGCAGGAAGTCCTTCATCCCTACTGCTAACAGACTGAACAACTCATCCACTAAGATTTTAGACAATATATAATAACATGATATTTCTGCATTCCTCTGTTGCATTATTTATTTCCTTTTTTGACTCATCACACATTTTACTGACAGTTTGTCTGTCTGTCTGTCTGTCTGTCTGTCTGTGTGTCTTTGTGTGTCTGTATGTCTGGTTTTCTATCTATCTATCTATCTATCTATCTATCTATCTATCTATCTATCTATCTGTTTGTCTGTATGTCCATTGGTCACTTGGTCTGTCTGTCCATCTGTTTGTCTGTCTGTCTGTCTGTCTAATTATTATTATTATTATTATTATTATTATTATTATTATTATTATTATTATTATTAAAACACGTTAAGCATAGTAAGTAACTACAGGGGAACTAATAGAAAAGCTACTGTAGTTACAATAGTGAGAAATGCAATTCTGGACTTCCCAACAGCTCTAGGGAGTTTAAGTGGTTCAGGTTAGTACTAGAGAAACATTAAATACATATTAGAGCACTCTTTAAAAGCATTAGTCAGCCTAAGTGAGTTTTCACCATATGGTTTTACAGTATAGGCCTAATCTCTGTATTTGATGTAGAGAAAGATGAACTCCTTCATGCCAGAACACAGGTAGCTTAGTTTCCTTTTTTCATAATATAACCAGGAAAAAGGCATAAATATTTTGGCTGCCATTTTGGTTAGTCACTACCCCATAAATACACAGCTTCTTTTTTAAAACTTGGAAATAAGAGTGGCCTAGATTGAGAGATAAAAGGATTTTTTTCATCGATTCATATTATTTCTTGCAATCCTATTCAATTATATGATGCCTTCCCATGACAAAATATAAAATAACATTAAAAAAAATCTTTCTCACACACAATTTTTGTTCTTCTCTGGTCTTTGTAAGATTAAATCTCAGGGCTGCCAGAGAGTCACTGTTTTGCCTTTGATTAAGATCTTTAACCAAAAAATGGTAAGTCCCTTTAGATGCTAGTGTCTACCAAATAAATCCAAATATAAGGATTTACCTGTAAATGAAGCACTCATTTGACTTAATAGTACATTTGGACATATTATAAAGCATTATTGAACTTGCACAATGTAGTCGAGAAAATAATTTGTGTGTTTCACACTTCACACATAAAGTATGTTAATGACACACTTGAGAATGTTTGGGCTCACAGCAGCTATTGTTTTCATTCATTTTTACTCTCCCTTCATCAGCTATGCAAGTGATGTGCTCATGAAGCTCTACAGGAGATGAACCAGTTGATGTTTATCTGGTGTCTGTTAAATATTCATGTTTTCCTCCCTATCATATATATTCATAGTTTTCCCGTGTACATCATTCTTAAAGATCTCCTATTGCGTTAATGTGCTGAGCGGGGCATGTACGCACCACGGGCTGCTTCTCAGTATTCATTTCCATAAAGGCATCGCTAATTCCGCCTCAGTGATTCTTATTGGGCTTATTTTGTTTTTATTTTTTTTTGTTTCCTTCGCTCTGTCGTTTCGCAGCAGGCGTCCTCACAGCTGTGACGGTTTCCGAAACATCTCACGAGGGGAGACGTTGCTACAACATGCTATCCGGTCTCGTGTTGCCTCATGCTTGCCTTTTGTTGCAAGACAGCGAGAGAGAGACTTTTCAGAAGCTGATGGGCTTGGCGTAAAGAAAAAAGAAAAAAGAAAAAAAAAACACCTGCACAGCTGGAAGAGCCGAGAGGAGAGAGTACTCAGGCAAAACGCTGGCAGCTGGAGGTGGAACCCACTGAGAGACTCCAAATCCGAGTCAGATCGGAGTGTGGATCTGCAGTGGACTATTGTTTGTAACAGCTTCATTCAGGTTTATTCAGTGTGACTGCATGCAACAGTGACTGAGGCATGCTTTCGGAAATCTAGAATATTAATAAGCGTATTTCTACACTCTTAAAAAAAAAGAATACTAACCTGTACTTTTCCTTGTTATTGGATTGGTACCTTCAAGGGTTCACTTTGCGTTACTGTATGTAACTTGCCCTTTCATGCATTGTTCACACTTATTATCCTGATTTTAGAAAAAGAAGATGAATATCTTGAAATCACTTTTGTTTAATATAAATCATAATTCTGATTTCTTCTGCTCTTTAGACTTATGATTTGTCATTTTCAAATCTCCATGTCTCTGTTATAGCTTTTCAAACTTTGTACACAAAATGTTTTTGTGCCAGACTCCAGTGAATACCATAGTTTTCTAAAAAATAATTTTTTTTAAAAAATGTAGATTGATTTTTTTTAGTTCTGAAATTAGGTGAATCGTGCAACTCTGTACATTTAATATGTTAAGAATATTGCTAGAATATTGCTATATTTTGGCTTCCGAATGGTGCAAGAGAAAAGCATTATCATCAGGAGATCACAAGTTCGAATCTCAACGATGCCACAGCCATCCGTGGTGTAGAGTCCAAGACAGCAAAATTGTCCGTTCTATCTGGGTGAGAGGGATGGATTACTCTCTGTCAATCACAGCGACACTAGCCAATCATGGGTGTCTGTGAGCTCATGTATGCGGAAGAGGGTGGATAGCGCTTTCCTCAGAATATATTATACCTGTGGTTTCCCGATCCACATTCCCTGCTCCGATTCGAAATCTGAAAGGTGGACCAGGTGGCAATGATGCTGCCTGCTCTGTATCATGCAGGCGTTAATGGTTTAAGCTTCAAATCAATCCGCAGTGCACTTGCAAAAATATCATGTTGTGAAACATATAATGTAGAAATGCAAATCCCGTAATATGAACCTTTATCATAACATAAAAGTCATCATGTTAAAAATGGTTAGATGATATGATATGGTCTGGTACAGCAGTATTGAGCATGGTGATCTCGACTTCCTCTATTTTCCTTCCTTCAAGTTTGATAGAGATCTGTATGGAATATTAATTCCAATTTTATATTCAGAGCGGATGGTCTCCAATCTGCTTGCTGTGTAACTACAACATATCAAAACTACCAATTAAGCTTTCCAATTTTCATTAACAAATGTTTTATTTTTATTCAGATATTTTCAATCAATAAATAATCCAGAATTTGCTGTGGTAGTTGATGGCTAACAGAGTTAAAATCCTATTATACATATATTGTGTATGGCTTATTTCAAAATGCCACAAAATGCATGGTACAGCATATATGTAAAAAAGCAAGTTTAAAAGTTTAAAGTTTAATTCATATGACATGCAATTTTAAGTAATAAAAACTGGCAATAGTTTTTTAATAGTGTAATCACGTAAGGGTTACATCATTTTAAAAGTGTTATATTCAAACTATCAGCTGCAAAGTTACATAGTGAAGCATACAAAAGATGTACCCTTGAGGAAACCACTTCAGTGACAAGAAGACGTAGAGTTCAGTACTTTTTTTTTTTCCTGAAAGTGTATTCTGGCTGCCGTAGATGTC
The DNA here is from genome assembly GCF_027358585.1 of Pangasianodon hypophthalmus. Classification (NCBI taxonomy): domain Eukaryota; kingdom Metazoa; phylum Chordata; class Actinopteri; order Siluriformes; family Pangasiidae; genus Pangasianodon; species Pangasianodon hypophthalmus. The sequence continues at coordinate 27,013,322 of NC_069715.1, read as the reverse complement.
TACTTATTTGAGATTGCGGAATCAAACATTGTTAAGTTCATTTTTTGTTGATGGTAAATGAAAGAGGGTTTAACCTTCTCCAGCAGCTGTCACTGGGTGAGGATGACTGACAGATGGAGAGAGAGTGGCAGAAACAGATGGCATTGATATTCATGAAGCTCCCGCAAAGAGGACTGACAGTACTCTGGTTTATTTTAGAGTCGGTGCTGATCTGAGGCTTTATGAACACGTATGTATATATTATCTGAGGAGGATGGTTACTCTTGACCTTCTCCGTTTTAGAAGAATGGAGGTCACTCTTGACCATTTCCATCCACACTCGGATCTGATTCCTGCAGCTCACATTATGGTGTGGGGGAAAAATTTCTCCCTGATAAGCAGAAGCAGATTATTTTGTGGTTAGTGTTTGAAAACTCTTAGTCATGTTGGTGTTTCTTGTGGTTTTACTGCAGCATTTTCTGCTTCAATAGGTGACACTGTGACCTTTCCACAAAACAAAAAAAACCAACTAATAAAAACCATTCATCCTGTAAAAAGCGAGGGACTGAATAAATGAAAAACAAATGAATAAGAGATCACTGGAACTGCCATGAGTCATCTGGTATTTGGCAACTAATGAATCCCAGAATTCTCTCTGGCTGCCAACCTGTGGGTCTCCTGGAGCAAGCTGGCATTTCTCTCTGCGTCCGTTTCCTAGATTAGCGCCACAGCAGAAATGTGTCACAGTACAAAAGGGCAAAGAAATTGTGAAACTGTTAATTATTTCTTGGGTTTGACACAATGGACAAAAAAACAAGTCACACAGCTCTATTGTCCTCTACTGAGTGTCACAATCATTGCGGAGAAATGTTGTGTTGTGACTTTGTGTTGTCGTACGATGCGGTCCATTAAGATTTGTGGGAAGTGATGACAATAATGCAAACATTTCTCCAGAATACTATGGCAAATAGTGTTAGCACTCACAGACTAAAAACTTGGCAAGAAAACACAATTGGTTATATGTTCATTTACATACATGCTGTTTAATAGCCCTCATAATGCTATTACATCGAACACACTCATCCCAGCACCAAACACATTACCATGTCAGTGTCACTGCTGTGCAAGAGCCAAATAATGTCTGGACAGAGAAGTCCTATGGTGCGCCGTTTCCACTGACAGACGGATAGAGGGAACTAACAAACTGTACATAGCAGCAGATGGGCTACAGACACTAACTTTATATCTACAAAGTAACCTTTGTGGTAGATTCACCTTGTATAATAGCGTTGCTGAATTCTGATTGGTCAGAAGGTGTTGATTAATCATTTTTGTTATGTTTATTGTAACGACAGTGACTTGTATATGGCAGATGCTCCAAATAAATTGATTTCAAAAATTTATTGATATGGTGTAGTATTTTGTGAGGAGATTTTAGAAAAAATGTAGCATTTTTGGAAGGAGTCTCCAGTGGAAGTGCTTTGTAACAGAGATAAAGCTCTAATGTTACGTTGTCCACCACAGGATATTTTCAAGAGAGAAAGAGACTGTTTAAAGCTGCTATAACATAAGTGATAACTGGAACTAAGTTGTTTTGTAAAGGTCCACAACATTAAATGTAACTGTAAATGGATAAAAAACATGACATGTTGTTCTTCAATTATTGAAAAGTTGTACTTGTGGCAATTTGCTGTTGTATTAGAGGAATAAAAAAACTTCAGGATGTGCTGTTAGTGGAAAATAATCAACTTCTGGGTGGTAACAGTAACACAGTGTTGTGTGTCGGTCCACATCACACCACCAAGTCGTTGATTATTTTCCTATAACTGCATGCCATAATTCCTTATACACAAACAGGCAACTCAGGGTTACTATTTCTTCATTACTATTTATTTATAACTCCTGGAATGATACATTCTTAGGATGGGAGCAGGGGTTTGGGCATCAGCCAATTTCTCCAATATTTCAATAATATCAGCCTGAGGCTGATCTGAGTCTTTCAGAGCATTCAGAATTTAAACATTATCCCAAAGTAGTTTTACAGCATCATTGCAGCATAACTTCAGCTTCTCATATTCACCAGCCAGTCACATCATTTTATTATTATTATTATATCTTTTAAATGTGTCATCACCAAAGGCCTTGTAGCTGATCTTGTTTTTCACACATTTCACACACGCACACACACGCGCGTATTGAAAGCGTGAGCTATGAGATTCAGATCTGGAACCTTGTCTAGTTATGTTATCTTGTGTCCATTAAAACCAATTATCTATAATCTATATAGGTATTCCTGTAACATTTCAACCTCAGAGAGTGTGAGAGAGTTGGGATCCATGTGCAGGTGGTTTAATACAATTACTGAAATATGGCCAAACAATCCACGTAATCTAAGTCTAATAATAAACAGATTAAAACATGTTGTTATATAACAAAGAAAAATGTATAATCAAAATGTATAATTGGAGTAGTGAAGTTCTAAGTTAGGAAATGTTTATATTTAACAATTGTAAAATGAGTCTCAGTGCTTTTTAACAGTAACAGTCAGTAAGTTTCCCAACACTGTGGTTAGTTCCTGTTATCGCTTATGCTATAGCACTTAAACAGTCATTCGCTCAACAGCCTCTCTTTTTTTTTCTCTAAATTCTCGTTGTTTTATAAAAGCAATGCTGTCACCAACATAAAACTCAAAAACTACTAAAAATACTGATAATTAAAGTTTGCTTAGCCAATTTCTTTATTTGTTTATATATTATTATTATTATTATTATTATCATTATTATTATTATTATTATTATTATTATTATTATTATTATTATGTTAGCTGCTGTGGCTGTATTTGCAGTTAAAGGAATCCTGAAAGTTGGGGGTACTGCAGCACCCTCGGCACCCCTACTTCCTCTGTCCTTTTAGCCCATAACCAGGTAGTGGTCAGAACACATGGAAATCATCACGGAAACTGGCCAAAGAACAAAACAAAAAGCAAACAAAGAGACAAACATGGCTTGGCGTAAACAAGACTGTATTGGTTGGCAAGACTTCGTATTGAATGAAAGTTCTATGCATGCTTATGCATTAAAATGTGCGACCTTTGCTGGAGGGAAGAAGTTGTGCAATGGGTTGGTGTTGCAACTGTAATGGCAGAGAGATGACAGGCAGATTCGTTTAGCTGTCCATACCATTTCCCAAAAATAATGTCATTATAGAAAAAAATGGAGCTGACTGTTACTATCTAACCAATAATGCAATAGGTCATTGGGAACCACCCACAGATTAGCAACTATGGGTGATTTTACACATTTAAAATTGGTTTCTTAGGGCATAGGCCCAAAAAAATGCATCTAATGTTATTTTGTTGATGCCATTAGCAGTGCCTTGTGAGAGCGTAATAAATAAAGAATAATTATACAAATGAAATGACAGGTATACCAGGGAATTAACAAGGGGCAGATCTCAGAGCCATTAGTCAGTGGAATGTGAAATGAAAGAGCTAAGTCAGATAACTAATTAATGTTGTGTTGGGAGCATGTGGCTCAGGCATGAATATGAATTATGTGTTGCTCCTGAGGCGTCACACTGACACTATTGCCTCTGATTGTCTGTACACTACTAATGACCTGGTAAAAGCTTTGCAAGTGCACAGTAACAGAGGCTTTTTAAACATTTTTTGGATCCCCTCTACCACTGTCCATTTGTCACTCGCAAATACATTGAATAATATCAAATAAGATGGTGATAGCCAATCATCTATTATCATTTAATTACAAAAAAAAAAAAAGCTCAGCAGAAAAAAAAAATTTCGGACAAAAAAAATTACGTAAACAGGAGTTTCAAATCTTTTTGGATATCGCAAGAGCAAATGGCCATTTTCTGTGACTCCAATCAACCATCCTATATCCTTTTAAATTGCAGGTTTACAATTTAGTACTACTGTATCAATGGGAATTTGTATAAATAGTAACATATGTACCATAAATAACTAAAAACCAAGGAAATATTCTTTGCGCTGGCTTACTAGTCTTTAAATTCCAGTGTTACAGCAGCAAACATAGAGACAATAAAGAATATGAGACAAAAGACAATATAGCAGCAGAAGAGTAGTGAAGTAAGTTAAAATAAATAACTACACAAATGTACAAAACTGTAGTGAACATATATACACAGTATATAGATTATGTGCAAAATGTGACAGAATACAAGCAGACACACTCTTATGCAGGTTATAACAGTGTGCAAAAATGTCGTTGTGCAGCACTAGACCAAGCAAAATTCTTAAAGTATGAAAAATCAGGAGGTGTGTTTGAAATGGCGCAGGTCTTTCAACTGTCACAGTCAGTCAGCTTTGATTGATATTTAAAAAATAAAACACAGCAGGCATGTTGTTATCAGAGAATAATCCACACCAGGGTAGTGAGATGCGGCCCAATGAAAACCAGAGGTTATACGTGACGCATGACGCATGAGCAGCATTATTCACTCACATCAGCCTACGTGTCTTATGTACATCTGGAGAAATAAAAAGACACATCCACTGTAGTTGGAACATCAGAGACAAAACATCCGTCAGGTTTCCAAGTTGAACTGTAAAATGTTTAGCAATTTCATGCACAGTGATGTTAATCAGGCTGATGACCTCTGCTTCTCTTTAAACCTTCCTGCCATCATTGTGGTTATGCTTTCCTTTGTGGTTATGCTTTTATGCTTTTCAGCAAATTGAAAACTCTGACCTTACATTCTGAAGTTCTGAAAATTCTGAAGACTGGTACACAAAACAGACTTTTTGGTAGGTTTGAAGGGGACATAAGAGGTTTTTAAAAGTCACACTCTGACTGTAATAGGAAAAGTGGTTAGTGTTAGTATTCAATAACAGTCTAGAATGGTACTAAGTATTGTTAGTTTGTTTAGTGGAGGTACATGGACGTGGAAATTTATTCATTTTTAGTGCTGAATTTTTACACTAGCTCTGTGTGTCAGGATAGTGACACAAAAAAATGAAAATAGGATATACACTCTTCATTTAAATGTGGCTTGATTAAATGTGACTCAAAGTAATTTGTATTAATTTGTATTAATTTGTATTAATTGGTAAATCAAGCGGCCCCATGTGGAGTCATGACCCCTAGTTTGGGAACCCCTGACGTATGACAAAATTTTGGCAGAGTCCATGATTCTATAAATTATACAATGTTTCTTTTTTTTTTTTTTTTGCACGTGATTGCATATTAAACACATAATCACATTTTTTCTGTAACACATGGATGCAAAAATCTCTAGTCTGGAATGTGTATTAGAATGTGTTCTACAGAGTATTATGCAAAAAATATTTATCTCTGTGGAGTTTAATAAGTTTGTTTACAGGTGAGAGGAGATATTATGGATGTGTAATGAAGAAGCTATTGTGTTACAACACCGTGACAGGCTGCTTGTGAAAAGTATTTTTCCTGTGCTGTGATAAAATGTAAATGGCTTGATTATGGCAAAGACCGCCTGACAGCCCACTCTATGTTTAGCATTTTTTGCTTTTGGCTGTGCAGTGTGTGAAAGCCATGCTGTTCGAATATTACGGCAATGACTCACAAACAATCTTCTTTTGCACACAGCCCACACACACACATACACACTCACACACACACACATGAACACATAATTCTCTACTGCACACACTCACACATGAAAGGTAGCACATAAAATGCATCATCACTTTCTGTTTGGTATTCAGGGCATCGTACAAAACTGGATGATACACTTGACGCAATCAAGTACTGACGCAGAAACATTTGTAGTAGCCCATGGAATGGAGTTGAATGAGTTGTGAGTTCATGTTCAGCATAGACACTAGCCATACACATACAAGCAACCCAAACCTGATGATTTACCATCACTGGGCATTATGGGATGGAATGGCTCGACTGAAAAAAACACACAAGCACTTAATATAAGCACTTTAATAGCAGTAGGGAAGAGCGGAGGATGTTGATACACTTTTCACTTTTCACTTTTTTTCTTGCATTTCATTGAATAAATGTCATACCAAATGAAAGAATGAGGTCTTGGGCACATATTTTGTCATTTTTATATCTACATATGCTATATGGCCAAAGGATTTTGGACACCTGCCATCGCATTCATTCAGTATGTGCTTTCTGAACATCTCACTGCAGATTTAGTCCCCTTTTGCTGTTATAATAACCTCCACTCTTCTGGGAAGGCTTTCCACTAGATTTTGTAACACCTGGGTCATTTTTACCTTCTAACCAATCACGTTGCAAGTTGGAGGAAGCGAAATAAACACACATGGAGGACAGAGTGCCGGTGAATGTGTCATGTTAGTGAACAGATATGAGGAGAGTTACAACATGGTGAATTGTAAATATTTCTTTGCCAATATTCTAATGTTGGAAAGTGAGTAAAAATAAAAACGTGTCTAATTTTGGGATATTCACCAGCATGCGATCCCAATTTAACTGTCACGTCACACAGGCAGCTCAAAAGTCCAACCACATCATCCTTACTTTGAAATTCTTCCAACAAAATCCAACAAAATCCTAGAACAGTTTCTGTGAAATTTTAGCATGAGCTAGGCTGATAAAAAAAAGATGGTTTTGGAGATTTTTGTGAGACTGAAAATAATTCAGGCTGACAAATATTGAGGGGTTGTGTTCCAGATTTTTGGAGCATAAAAACAAAAGGGCGCTTCCCCAATTTTCTTGGGTTGTACCCTCGGGATGTTGAGCAAGGAAACACTAGATGGTCTTAAAACTCAATTTGGAACAGCCTGTCGAGCATTTAGAGATAGGTAACTCTATAGCTATCGCTCCCTTGGTTGCTAGTGTAATAAATTTCAAGCCAACTGTGACTCCACCCTTTGTTATCCAGACTCTCTCCCTGTTCCCCCTAATGAAAGAACTCTTCTGCTCTCCGTCTTTTTGTAATTAGGAAAAGGGAACGAGAGGAGTAATGAGCTAGCGAGAGAGAATGGCATGACCCAGAGCAGCAGTATAAGTGCACATTGGGGAAGAAGGGAGGAATATCTGATAAAAGAGAAGAGGAGTGGACATGGAGGAGAGAAAGAGAGAGCGAGAGAGTCAGATTTCTCTCCCAGTTTAAGCCTTGCTATGGTGCGGGGATATTTGATAGGCATTTTAATGCTGGGCAATGACATTATTAATTAGTGCATGAGCGTGAAGGGTACTTAACACTTGGATAAAGACATCGAATGATTGCAATGTGTAACGGCCACTGCGTTCAGCCCGGGAGGAATACTAATCACAGCCAAACTAAATCAATCAAACTGTGAACAATTGACCATCCATATGGTTAAAACTTAAAGGAGAAGGAGAAGGTGAAAGCAAGAGCAATGGAGATAGCATTGGTGCGTCACAGCTCCAGGTTCGTTCCTGAGCTCGGGCGACTGTCTGCGTGCAGTTTCACACGTTCTCCACGTGTCCATGTGTGTTTACTCCAGGTTCTCCAGAACTCTGTGAATCCAGGAAATGTGGAAGGGATGGCTGATACAACTCTGGAAACTCTCTCCTTTGTTTTTTCTACATAAATGGGACAAACAACATCTACAGCTCCATTATGGTAAAGTCACATGATAAACAGTTCTCACATTTCATTTCATGAGTCAATTATGAGATCAGGCAATGTTGATTGAGGAGTCAAGTGATGTGTGAACGTCATCTTGTTCAATCATGTTGGGTGCAACTATAGCACAGCTTGCAAATGATGACAAAATTTATGTAGGTTGAGCAGTTTGGGAATTTTCAAATTTGTGTAGCATCTATTAGATATGAGTATTGAACCAACCTTAGTTTATCACAACGTATTCACAGGATAAGTTCATATCATAGTTTGCATGCACATGTACATACAGTACATATTCTGGTTGATTGACAGTAGTGTCTCACAAACAAATTACTGCCAAACCCGGCAACTAGGGGTGCAACTGAATATGAATATATTATTTGGATAGAATAGATAATGTTTTCTAAACAGACAGCAGTCAGATTGGAAGCTCACATGACAAACAAAGGCCATGAATGTGCAGTGCTGCATGATATATTTACAACATTCATTCATTCATCCTTAGTAACTGCCTGGTCAGGGTCAGTGTAGTTTAAATTAGGCTACTAGTTTGTTTAGATTTTGGGAAACAGAACCAACAAAATTTAGTAGAAAATACTGCAAGCAGGTACAACCAAAAATATAATAGCTACAGAAGCAGAATTTAAAAAAATGCCCTGTACACATCTTTAGTTGAGCACTATGAACTCGAGTGTTGTAGCTGAAGTTGAGGAACTGTCAGAGCCAGAATTCACACACCATGCTGACACTGCTGCCATTTCTTCCATTTTCCCAAGTGTTTCCATTGTTTCCAAGAGCATAGTGACTTAGACCATTGTTTAGCTCACACCCATAGATACAGATATGGACAGTTGAAGCGTTAGACAGATACAGATAAAGGTACGCATCGTGTTACATCCCTATCGGCAACCAAAATTTATGTTTGTGAGCATGCATCCTGCTGATGTGTTGTGCTGTTCATGAAAACCCACTTGATTATTTACCATTAAATAATGGTACTGTACAAAATATGTTCACTTTAAAAGAATCAGGTGCAGGAAGAAATTCAGCAGTGGAAATTTTTTTTAAAAAAAAAGCTTCTGAAAATGATCTGTGCTGTAAAGTAACAGAGAGAACAAGACAGAGACATGAACGTCTAGAGCAGCAGAGGCAGCGCCCATGCCTGCATTATCATTACTGCCTTATAATACAATTAACATCATACTGCTTCCTTTGTAAGCCTTTCAGTGTGTGTTATTGTGTCTACTACGCTTTTCCACAGCTGTGTATTTTGTGTCTGATGAAGAGCTTGGGAATCTGTTAAAAATCTTTCTTGTGTGTGATTTACAAAAGAATAATTGTGTGAATTCTGCTATGTATAAAGTAGGGGGAATAAAACTATTTAAAAAATATATAAATAATATATGTAAATGAGGTTTTTGCGTGTGCTGTTTGTCTTCCAGCAGAGTCAAACTGTGAGATGCATCAAAAAAAAATACAACAAAGAAGAGAGTCCTGTGGAGTACCTACTTATACTGTAAGTTGTATAGATGTAAGTTGTATAAATGGTGAGTTAACTGATGAGTTAATACAAATAAAAACTACTATTTTCTTTTTTCTTTTTCTTCTACTTTTTTTTTTAATTTTTATTAAGTGCATAACATGTTCTATTCTACATTTATTCGCTCAGCCACATGGGTAAAGAATAAAACATGATGGGGCATGTTGTGATGTGGCCCAAAGTGAAGCAGAATTATACTGCAAGTGAAGAACCCCGGAAGTGGGAAGTTGGAATTACTGTACATCATTTTCAACCTCCATGCATTCGAGCTAGAAAGTGGGGAAAAAACATAGACACCTCCATGTTCACTTGGAACAAGCTAGCTAGCTAGCTATATAACTGTGAAGAGTGGTATATTTAAAATAAATAAAAGTGAACTGTATAGCTGATGTTATAGATTTAACAAGTGAAAGTATCAGTATGTTGATTGAGCTAAAGCAAACACTTGTATATAAAGTATAACTCCTTTAAAGGTAAGAAGTGAACTTTAATTTACTGTTCATGCTGTGAGCAGCCATGTTGATTTGATGTCACTTGCTGAACTCAGGGTTGAGGACATCATCCTGTTCCTGATCATTAATGTTATAACGTGTTAGTGGATAATTTTCCTTTGATACCACAGCAATTTGCCTATTTTATTTTATTTATCTATTTATGGTTATATGTTGTGTAATGTCTGCAAGATAAAACATTTGTCTGACAAATGTCAGGATTTGTTTGTGTGTGTGTGTGAGTGTGTGTGCGTGTTAGCCCTCTGGCCAACCCTCAGCATTCGGTCATGTCTTACAGAATGAACAGAGCCAAATCAGCTGTACAGAAGAATGCGAGAGAGAAGGGAAGGTGGGGGCTTGGTGTCATTTTGACATACACCCCATCACCATTCATTCCACAGCTACGCAGCCCACACTGTCATAATAATTGCGTTTGGGAGTATTAATTGAACACTCATAATGGAAGTAAAAGCTGTCAGCAAATGCATCAACAGACAAACAGTAAACTGTAAACACAAACATCACCGACAAATGAATAAAGCATTTTGAGTTGATGGATGAGATGGACATATACACATACATCACCGGGGAATTCGAATTATGCTGTAATAACACTTAGCTCAATGTAAGCATATAAGTTTCAAATACTAGAACCAATTCATCAGTATCTCTCTCTCTCTCACACACACACGCACACACACTCTCTCTCTCTATCTCTCTGTCTTTCTCTGTATTATTGCTTATCTGTGTGAAATCAGAGAACTAACTTACAAAACATTTAGAATACATAATATACCAACGTAGACAATTAAAACTGAAGACATATCTCTTCACTAAGCACTTACTGTAAATAAACACTAATTTCATAAACACTGTTTTCTGTTCCTTGACCTCTTTATACTAGCAAGAATTTTTATTTATTAATTTTAACCCAGTATTTACCCCAATTTCTCCCCAATTTAGTCTGAGACATGTGAAGCCATCCAATTTCATCTTTTCAAACTCTGCTCATGCTGCATCACAGGGCAGCATAACACATCAGAGGAAAGTGCTATCTGCCCTCTTCCACATATATTGTATGATCTCACAGACATCCACAATTGGCCAGTATCACTGTGATTGACAGGGGAGAGAGAGAGAGTATGCCATCCTTCCCATCCAGCAAGCATGGCCAATATTGCTGTCTTTGCCTCCAGTCGGTCTGTATAAGGGCATCTGCCACATGCTGTAAATGTAAATGACTTGAACTTTTAGACAGTTTCACTATCATCAGTGTGACATTTAAACTCAATTTGACCTGCCTACAGTGCAAGTGTCCACAGCATGCAAATGATGGATGAGTTTTGGGGGTCTGACCTCCATTAATTAAGACTGCAACCTCTTAAACTCGCATGACCCATCACTGGGTCTAGACTTACGTTCCACACTCTTATAACTTCATGGATTTAAAAGGTTGTTGGATTTAAAATCATGGTTAATGGGGCAGTACAGTGGCACAGCAGGTAGCATTGTCACCTCACAGTTTGATCCTGACCTTGAGTTACTGTCTGTATGGAGATTCGCATGTTCTTGCCATTGTCCACCTGGATTTCCTCTGGGTTCTCCGATTTCCTTCCACCTCCCAAGACCATGCCAATAGGTAGAATAGGTAGACTGGCTATAGTAAATTTAGTTGACATGGCATCTAGCTTGCTAGAGGATGGGTTCCCTCTGGTTTGACTCTGGTTCCTCTGAAGGTTTCGATCTTATGTTGTCTCAGGGAGTTTTTCCTTGCCACTGTTACATCTGGCTTGCTCATTAGGCATCTAAATCTCCATTTTTTTAAAGCTGCTTTGTGAGAATATCTATTGTAAAACAAGCTATTCAAATGAAACTGAATTGTATTGAACTTAGCTTGATTTCATTCACTGTGAAGAGAAAATATAAATATTTAGACAATATTTTTGGGGCAGTTTGTTAGTTTCTAGTCTTGTAATCGAAATGGAATGGTGTTAATTGTCCAAATTAAATTACCACATCAATTAACTCAGGTCCTTTAGATTACTTCTGTCAAGTGTTGCTTAATGCTGGTTTTCTGGTTGTCTACACTCCATCATCCTGTTACACCGTAATTTCATTCCTGTGAGACATCATAAGCAAAAGAGAATAGGTAATGGATTGAGTATGTAAAGGATAAAACTCAACAGGGTGTGCTGTTAGAGGAAAATAATCCATGATGGAGTGATGTGATAGCAGTTGCAACAACAAAGTGGATTATTTTCCTATACCAGAACATCCTGAAGTGTTTTATTCCTCTTATGCCACAGCAATTTGCCAATGATTACAGTTTTGTACTTTATTTATGTACATTAGTACATCATACATTTTATCCATTTATTCATGAGACAAGTTAATTCCTGGTATCTCCTACATTTTATCAGCTAGAACATTCCATTACCAGCTGCTCTTTTTCTCTTTCTTTAGAGTAATAAGGCAAAAACTTTTTTTGTCATGTCACTGAGAACAGATTCCTCTGTCCTGAAGACCTTTCTTTATGAAATACAATGCAAACATTGAAATCTGATAGCATGCAGCAGTGTAATGGAAATCAAGAGGGCAGATTTGGTTTCAAATAAAATCCATGCAAATATGGTTAAAGTAACTCAAGTGTTATAAACCTGTTTGCTTCCTGTTTTGTCCCTCACCTCTCAGAATTAGTCACTTCTGCCATTAGTGTCACTTCTGCCATTCTCAGCTGTGGTTTGTTATTCTCTTTTCTCTTGCTTTAGCGTTCAAGTCTATTCCAGTTTTTCAGTGTTTCTGAATTACTTGTTTATTGTGTTATTTGCTGTAAATTGCAAATTGCTATACAAGACATGGACAATATGGATAAACCATTGGAATGTAGATATCTACACTATATGGCCAAAAGTATGTGGACACCTGGCCATCACACCCACATGTGAAGGTTATTATAACAGCAAAGGGGGACTAAATCTGGAATGAACATTCCATTCCAGATTTAGTCCCCCTTTGCTGTTATAATAACCTTCACTCTGGGAAGGACTTCCACTCAGGATTTTGGAGCGTGGTGGTTTGTGCTTATTCAGCCACAAGAGCATTAGTTAGCTCAGGCACTGATGTTGGACGAGGAGGCCTGGAGTGCAGTCGGTGTTCCAGTTCATCCAAAGGTGTTCAGTGGGGTTGAGGTCAGGGCTCTGTGCAGGCCACTCAAGTTCTTCCACTCCAACCTTCACACACCATGTCTTCATGGAGCTCACTTTGTGCACAGGGACATAGTCATGCTGGAACAGGTTTGGGCTTCTTAGTTCCAGTAAAGGGAAATTGTACTGTTACAGCATACCAAGACATTCTATACAATTGTGTGCTTCCAACTTTGTGGCAACAGTTTGATCAGGTGTCCACAAACGTTTGGTCATACAGTATATGTCAATACCATTGTTTGGACAAGTAGGATACTTACATAGATAGCATTCTGAGCAGCATTTGCATGCTAATGTTCACTTGCTGCCCCATTTGAAAAGCATTTGTGCCAAATTTAAATTGATTTTGTTGTGCTGCACAAATTTTGGTGTAGGCAATGCCAAAATTTCTGTACACTTAACCAAACATGCACGACCCCCATTATCAAAACCAAGAAGTATGCTTATAAATGTAAGTGTCTTTATGAAGCTAACAATAACATTTGTGGTTGACTGTCCTATCACACGTACATTGTGATATATTGTGATTTTCTTGCTTTAACAGTAGCACAGGCATGAGGGCATTGTGGGACATAAACTGTCCCACCATTCCACCATCAACAATACCTTAGTGATCATGTGGGAAATGGGGGATTTACAAAAAAATCATTTTGCCCCTCAAAATTGTGTTTGCGTCCCAAACACTAATTGGAATCTTGTTCCGTAGCTGGGGGGCTTTTTAGGAAGAAGCTCCTCTCCCTGCTGTAGTCTTCATTATTCTAGGTACTGATAAAGAACCTGCACCTTTTGATGGAAGCAGACCTTGGTTGATTATAATAGATCCAAACTTCACTGTGGAGTGAGTTAGTAGCAGTAGCGTTAGTAGAATTAGTAGCATTTTATAATCAATGTCAAATTTTCCTACAAGCCAATGTAGTGTACTTTTGAATGTCAAGATACATTAGGTTAGAGGCCAACTCCTGTATTTTCTATAATTTAATCTAGTGTAGCAAGTTAGTTTTTGTTTAAGGTTTTTCCTGGCAGTTAGGTTAGCTACTTAAAATATAGTGTAGTGTAATCCTGTTTTATACTGTCCATGTTCTTTTACCTAGATGAGACTAGCTTCCTAGTAGTTCTGGTTCAGTGATTGTCCAAGTATTTGTCTGTGAATGCAAGTGTTGCTTCTTGTGCAACTGCAATAAAAGTCATATTTCTGAACTCGTCAGTCCCATGTTCACCACTAACTCATAACATCCTTCCAACCCACAATATTAATATTGTTTTTGTTCTCACTCTAGACCTTTGGCTCCATGTGGGAATGTAACAGACTCAAATGTTGCTAGAATATTATATGGAATGAGGTCAAGAGTATTAATGTAGCAAATAAGTGGTTTGGGCACTTTAGAAGGATGCCACCTGGTTGGAGTAGAGTTGGATCAGACATGTCCCATGGGAAGGAGACCCCAGGGCAGACCCAGGACCTGCTGGACAGATCATATCACAGTGTATTTGGCACTGTCTGAGGATTCCCAAGGAGGAGCTGGAATCTGTGGCTGGGAATAGACAGGTCCATGTTGCCAGCATGATCTGTTACCAGCACGACATCCATCAGGAAATGTGGAAGGACAATGAATGAATGAAAAAGGGTTATTCAAAGGTTCTTTGGATAGATAGAAAAACACTTTTGTAAGGTTCTGCACAGACTCTTTAAATTCCCCTAGAGGTAAAAAAAAAACAAAAAACCTTGAATCTACTAGATGTAACCTTTTCAGTGCGGGTGTAGCTGTTTTGGACTTGCCAAACAGAATGTTTTTACTATCTCAAATAGTTCAAAAGATTTCACAAAGCCTGCATTGGAAATTTGTAAAAAATTTATCAGCTCTTGTTGTTCGCATAAACTAAGCTTTGCTCACCCAATTTAACCTCAAGTTAAGACTTTTGTGCGTCTGTGGTAACTTCCTACAAGTTATCGCCTCAGCTTTGGATGTTCAGTATGCATGAAGAAACTTGTTCACTTGGCCTCCAGGATCTTTCGCACCACAGATGCTGAGACATAAGACTCACTCCATCTCTGTCATCATGTCTGATTTTGTATCACCTCCAATCTGAAGGTTGCATCTACCTTCAGGCTGAGATTCATATTAGTTTTTTGGAGTGTGTAGACGCACAGGTGGCTAAGCAGAGCTGTGGGGCAAAAGTGGTGTTGAAGCCTTCAATTTGAGGGCACTCAGATGAGTGTGGAACGTGATACAGGGGAAGGGAGTGAGGTTTGAGAGTTCTCATTTGTTCTTTTTTTGATTTGGAGCACATTTCTTTTGTATAAGTTAATCATGACTAATACTGGTTTGAATGTCCAATGTCCAGGACTGATGGATTCCAACAGGCAGAACCGCAATACCAGTTTAGACTCTCTATCTTTCTTTCTCTTTTTTCATTTTGCTCTAAGCTGTAATGCAGAGACTGTTTCCCACAGGGCAAGAAAGAAATGCAAATTCAGAGACGTGGGTAAAGTGTTCCTCCAGTCTGGTGCTTCCTGATACGGACTAGCTTGCGGCTTATTTGATTAGCTTAATTCCAGCCTCCTGTGGTCCTCCTCTGCAATGTTCCTCATGGGCTCTATTGAAAAATCAAGGCAAATTATTCCACCTCACTATTTAATGAGCAATTTGTTCTGAAGAGTTAACAACACACTATGAACAATGTGTAGTACGCATATATATTTGTATCTTGCATTGCCCACACAGTAGATCTGTGGTTTCTCAGCATTTCCAATGCACAACAATTCTCTTTCATCCCCAACATCCAAAAGATAACAGAATTCTGTTATTATTCGTATGATGTAGAGCTATAAAGTTGCCTTTGTGTCTCTGCTTATGTGTGTAAAAAAAAAAAACATAAAAAACAAGAAATATCAAAGCATGGTAGAAATGAAATCTTCTTATTATCTTGGCATAGACATGCTGCCCCCATGTACCATCTCACATTAATCAAAAAGAAAAACATTAGAGAACGCCAACGACAGCTTAACACAGACAGATACAGACAAAAGCAAAATCATAGCACACTTTTAAAAAGTTAGAATATTTACTCATTTGCCTAACTAAGTTTTGCATGGTTAATGAAAATGTATTTAGATATATAATTACAAATCAGTGCTCAGCCTATTTACTACTCTACACGTACACAGTTATGAACTTTACAACTTGATAAATACAACTGATATTAACATAGGAAAGTTTTAGCTGCACTGTAAAAAGTTGAGTTAACTTAAAAAAAAATAAGGCAACCAGCTGCAAAGCATTTTAGAGTTTACTCAACTTCAGTGGTCGAAGTTGTGCCAAATCATTTTTTAAAGTTCACTAAACTTATTTGATTAAGTTAATTATATCTACCTCAGTAAGTTCACCTAACAACCAGTCCAACTCAAAGAAACGAGTAAGCACAACTACAGAGGTCTTGATGTTCAGTAAACTCAAAAAGCTTTGCAGCTGGTTGCCTTATTTTTTTAAGTTAACTCAACTTTTTATTTTTTACAGTGTATGAAGATCTCTAACTCGCTGTCTGAGCTCATTTGAAAATATAAGCACGTGCTATAGAATGAGTTTCATTTTTAGGAACATATCATTGCACTTTATAATCTAGGTGTGCGGTTTATTTAGCTTAATTTCAATAATAACATTAAAAGAAAACTTACCTCGACCAGATGAAGAAATCCACTCCCTTCGTCAGCGTGATTGGAGAGGGAAACCCCATGCAAGTTACCGGGACAACAGACCGCGCATGCGCAATAACAGGAAGTTAAACGGTCAAAATTAGATATCAAAATATTAAGTTTTCTCAACTTAATTGTTTATATTCAGTGTACAAAGTAGTAATCAACATGCAGTTAAATAGTTTTTATAAGTAAACTCAACACTGTGCTCAAAAATTTGTCCACTTGACTTACAGTTTTAAACTAAGCTAACAATTTGCAAGTTGGTTTTTTTTTACAGTGTGCTGCTTTCCAGGGTGTCCCCCGCCCTGTGCCCAGAGTCCCCTGGGATAGGCCCCAGGTTCCACCGTGACCCCGCATAAGATAAGCGGAACAGAAAATGGATGGATGGATGGATGGATGTTTTACCTGAAGATTTTGTAGGACTGCAGCCCACCAATAAAAAAAATGTTTGCGTCATCATAACAACCATAGCAACAACCTGAGAAATATCAGAGATGCATTAGTTTTCTCCCCATGTGTATTCCGACAAACATCTTTTGCTGGAGTTTCTGTAGGAGCCCATGTCCTCGAGCTACCAACATGAAATGGTGCTACCATTATCTCCACAAAAATAATTTTCCCATAACAGCATCGTATATATCAGCAATTTGCCATCATCATTTTTTATTTATTCTTGAACAACACATCATTCTTTTTAAAGGTTTATAGTAGCATTTACTGTTGTAGAATGTCCAAGAGACAAGTTCTTGAATCAGTTATGGATTATCCGCTATAAACAGTCATTCCTTTACCAGCCTCTCTTTTTCTTCCTCACTCTTAAATTTAATAAAACAAAACAAAACAAAATGCTGCTTGACAGGTTACCAAGAAACCAGAAAGTACAAAGTTTTCCATCCTGAAGACTTACCAACCATTAGAGTGCCCTGAAACTGGAGACTCCTTCCATAAATGTTAAATAAACATCTCCTTACAGAAAGCTTCACCATCAATGATTGGATGTTTTTCTTTGTTAAATGACTCCTGTTATTGAAAATCAACCAACACTTTCTGACCAAGCAGAAATGAGAATTCAACAGTGCTGTGGTATAATCGTATTAATCTGACTGCTTTGCTGATGAAACTTCAGAATTTCACACACATACTTTTCATCCATGTGTAAACTGTAATGTGACAATAAACCTAATTTTAATTCTAAATCCTCAACAAGAGGGATCAATCTGTGAGTGGAAATGCCTCCTCTATTGGCTTGTACGGCTATATATACCTTCGTTACTGGCCCAACTTCCCTTATCCACATCTCAGTATTAAACACCGTAAGAGAAACCAATCTGTGTAAAACTCTAAGTCCATCTGCCCTCTATTGCCTCATTTGTTACATTTACAATGAGAGCATCCAAACTTACAGATGCTATCAATTAATCGCTACTGGTGTAATTACAATTCAATTAACCTTTCTCTCGGTCTGTGTGTGTGTGCCCTAGTTCCTTCATCACTTAATCATTAGAAACAGAATGAAAATTCAAAAAAAGAGTACAGATTAAAGCAGAAGAAGAAGAAGAAGAAGAAAGGGAAATGGAAAAAAGAAAGAAGGAGAACAGCAGTGTATGGGGAAGTGAGCAACAGATGGGATAATGAGATGGGAGTGGGATGGCAGGAGCCAGGAGGACAGAGAGAGTTATTCACTGCTGAATCTCATGTGGTGTTACACACACACACATACACACTCCCATACTTCTTTAAAGATCTGTAGTATTGATCTCCTTGTCTCAGTCCTGAGACTTTAACAGCACAGTCACAGTCCAGGGCTGGATCTTGACTGCTTGGGCAACTCAATGTCAAGCACATTTCATAGGAATTCAATGAGTGCGAGAGAGTGATTTCTTTGGAATTCATATGAATCAAGTCATCAGAAATTCTGCAGCCGCTAACCACATCCTTCACCCCAATCATAACCATTCACACTTTTTGTTATCAATTACCCCTTGAGAAGTGTTACACATTTGCACTTGGGAGAAAGTGTTGTCTTGTATTCAGCCTCAGTCTCATTCTTTGTCTAAGATGTCAAGTCTCTAATGATAGTCAATGTCTAGACACTGTAAAAGACACATTCTAAAAGACACTCTCTGTCCAAAATGTTGTGATGAATAAAGATGTGATTTGCATATAATGTACATATTATTCAATTCCATTTTAGGAGTCTGTTTCTAATTCTGTAACAGAGGCATTTTTGCATGTTTTTCCTGTGTCCACTTGGGGTTCTCTGATTTCATTACAAGGTGGGAGACCTTTCATAAACATGCCAGTAGGTGGATAGGCAACACTAAATCACCTCTAGATGTGAACATTTAATGTGCGCGTGTGTATGTGTGTGTAACGTGCATTTAGATGAGGCGGGACGCAAGCGGGAAAAGTGCTTTAATGTGAGCAATCCGGAAATCATAGTCAAAGTCCATGTCAGGGTTCAAAACACAAGCAGACAACATTCAACAACAATAATTCATGATCAGGAAACAAAACCACAAGCAGGGTCAAAACCAAAAAACAACAAAAGACGGCAACATACAAGCTAATTAAAGGCTAAACTCAGAAAAGGTGCACACATTAGGTAACAGATCAATGACAGGACAAGGGCAGAGACAAGACAAGACATAAAAGGAAGGCACATGACAACACAAACAAAAGCATGACATGAACTCAAAGCAAACAGCATGAGCAGCGCTCATAGCACTGGGAATGCGCCATGGTAGAGCAATGAAGCGATGTCCTCTGAGAAGGTGGGACAAGGAGTGATGACAATATCCTTGCCAGCGTCAGGAGGAGTGCCAAAGACAACATCCTTGCAGGACCAAGTGTGCATGATGGAATAGTGTCCCATCCAGGGTGTATTCCCTGCACGTCGCCAGCGTTCCCAGGATAGGTTCTGGAGCCACCCCCAACCAGACTAGGATAAAGCACTCCCTGAAACGAATGAACGGTTGTAACATTTTCTTTTTTCGAAAGTCTGCTTCTGACAAATGACTGTCATGAAGCAGCCTGTCAACTGATTGATAATGTTTAGTAGATAATCTATAGAATTTTGACTTGTCCCTGGTGCTCTAAAACTGTTAAATGTAGTCCATTGCTCCAATTTATACCATTTCTTCTTAAAAATGTATTCATGACCTGTTTGTAATGAATTCAACGCTGACTACCCAAAATAAAGTGTTAGCACCCAGTTTCCTGTCTTTAAATAGTGCTCTATGATGTATTATAATCTGTACTTTCTGAAACGGTGCCATTTCTATGACTATATTAAGTGTGATTTGCATTTAGCGATAATCAAAAATGAATGTTTGTGTTGTTGTTGGCTTCTAGTCTTAATCTTGAGCTAGACCTTGCTGGACTTCACACATCCCAAATTCAGTCATTACATCAATTCAGATGAAAAGAATCCAGTGAAAAACAATTTCGGGAACATTTCAACAATATTGCCACAATATAAGGTTTCATATACTGAAGGTCAAAGAAAAAGAGTGAGAGATATTACAGAAGTCATGATAACCACTCAAGATGTGAGCACCTAACTCATTTTTTTCCCAATTTATTTGTAGCCAATTCCCACCTGCTAGCTGAGTCCTTCCTATCAAACTCGCTTACAGTCTGAGAGGGCGAAAACTAAAAACTGGAACATCTGGTCATCGGTGGAGCCACCATATCTTTTGAAACTGCTGCTCATGTAATGTAATAAGGCAGTGCAGCACACTTGGACCACTATATGTCTACGTGCAAGCTCTGCCATGCCACATCCTATTAAATTCACTACAGAACTCTGATCCATGAAGCTGCACCCTTGTGAAGTCTGGCATATAATTTTGCTTCTAATATCTAACTGGCTGAGCTGTGTTTGAAGCAGTTAAAATCCTCACCAGGTTTTAAATTGTTACACATAAGGCATTATTGTGTCCATAGAACACACTAATTTTTGCCTGTTATGTCGCTTAGCAACCAAAGCTTACTGTTAACAGCATGGTGGAAGAATTGTTTATGTTGTATGATTTTATCACAGGTAATAATTCTTCAGGCATTCCACTTTGCGTCCTTTCGAAGAACACGCTTACCCTGAACGCCTTAACAGCAAAGACAAACAACCTCCTCATCAGCAGCGTTTTCAGCTTTACTTCAACTTTATTACTGATAATAATAAATCAAATCTAGACAGCAAGCTAGGGTTAGCCTCTATGACCTAGGACTCGTAAAAATGTTGTCATGGTTACAGTGTGTGAATCATATAAGCCGCATTCTTTGGCAAATGTGTAGACATACTTCACTAAAAGTGCACTGTTATCTCCACAGAAATGACTGCTTCCCTTTTACAGTCCACAATATGTGTTTGCAGAGTACATTTTTTGTCCGTTTTTAGTCAGTGGAGTCAATAGAATTATGTTTCCTCAAAGATTTTGAGAACAAGGATGACTTTTTATTGAGTTATTTTATTCTCATCATGTAAAAATACTGTTGATGAATATCTTTAGAAGGAATATGGTGTTCATCTCTAGAGTACAGTTCCAGAGATTTGTGGAATCTATGCCAATGTGTATTGATGTTGTTGTGGATTGCTTTGGTTTGTAGTGGCCAAATACTGTACCTTATAAGACTTTATGTTGGTTTTTCATTTCATTTATTTTCTGTCTGTACAGAGAAAAGTTGAAATTTTGACACCCGCCAGTCAGTATTTATAGACTTGCCAGCTTATTTGTTACTAGATTGGTGCATACCTAAGGAATTGGTAACTCATGGATATGTAGAGACTTAGTTATATACACATAGAAATTAAAAAACTGGCAACTCAACTGGTGTATATAATATTTATGATGAAATGAGAAGATGATTTGGGGTGGTGCCGGTGGTTAGAAGCCGTAGGAAGCCAAGCACTGCTAGGTGTCCTTGAGCAAAGTCTCATGACAAAAACCCTAAGGGATTTCCAGCAAAAGCCAAATGTCTAAATGACAAAAATCTGTCACTCCAATCCAGCATCAAACAGCGACCGATTTTACTATAACCTTCACTTTCAAAAGTTCAAGTTCTTCCTCTTTCTGCAAGCCACAGCATTTTTCTAGTGACTTGAAATTACAAAACAACACCGGAGTCAAACTCCAGATGACACACAGCTTACAAAGGGAGGCAAGGAGAGCATGGAAGGTGACCTTGTACACTTTTTCTCCACTAAACAACAGAAACAGTAGTGAAAAAGACATGTATATAAAGTCAGGCAATGGAGAGGGTATGGGACATTCAGGGATAGGCACCATTATTCAGGTTGGAGCTGAGGGTTAAGTGTTCCAGGGTGAAATTGAAGGTTCAGTGGAGGCAGGCAGCGATGTGGACTTTGAAGGTTGCACATGAGGGATGAGGGAACATCTTACTCTGAAAGAAGTGAGAGGTATCTCGTTCCTACACACACAAACACACACACACACACACATCTGTGTTCAAAGGCTGTCATCAAAGCTAGGCAGAAATGTCAGGCCTATAGGCAGCACCACAGCCTCTGAATGTCACTAGTCAGAGAGAGAGAGAGAGAGAGAGAGAGAGAGAGAGACAGAGTGACAGAGAGAGAGAGAGAGAGAGAGAGAGAGAGAAATTATTTTCTATGTATAGAGAAAAAAATATGTTTGGTGTTTGTGACATATGCTCATTTATACCACAGCACTGTTAAATCCTCAATTCTGATTGGTCAGAAGGTATTGATTAATTTCCTATAACAGCGGCTCTGACACTAGTGACAGCTGCAAGGCACATCACAGGTTTATATTAATAAGGCTGTAACTTTAAGTTTTCCGATACAAGAAAGCCTTCAGGACGTGAAAATCTTCAGAAAATATGCAAGTGGACATTTATTCAAAATTAATACAACATACAATAGAATTGATATTTATCATTTAGGAATACATTATATATAATAAATGTTTATCTAAATCTCCAGTTTGCACACAATTTGCTTCATATTTTTAAAGTCTGTTGGTACTGTTGGTGTATTTATTGTCACAATGGCATACAGTTGTTGTAAGTTTTTTTTTTTTTAACTTAGTGACAAATGGTTTAATCGTGTATGATACCGGTTAAAAATATCAGTTGATATTTTTTTCATAAGTAATGAGAAAAGAGCAATCCTGGTAGTATAAGAGTCATGCTAAATGCACTGCTGTGGATGAACTCAATTTCATTTTGGTCCCAGGAGTTTATTGAAGTTTATTTAATTATTTTTAAATACAGGTGAGCATGATGGCTTAGTGGTTAGCACTCTGGTGTTGGGTGTTCGAATCCCGCCTCCGCCCTGTGTGCATGGAGTTTGCATGTTCTCCCAGTACTTTGGAGATTTCCTCCGGGTATTCCGGTTTTCTCAGCCCTGTACAAAGATGTGCATTGTAGGCTGATACTGTGTGCACAATTGTGCCCTGTGATGGGTTGGCACCCCATCCAGTGTGCCTCGAGTCCCCTGGGATAGGCTCCAGGCTCCCCTGTGACGCTGTGTAGGATAAGCAGTACAGAAAACGGATAGATGGATTTTTAAATACTCCTGTATCATTCCCTGACAGCAGCAAAAAGACACATTATCAAAAAAAAGACATCACTTAGCATCCAATAAAAACAGGCCTTAGAGGCTCCTTTTTCAAACCAACAATAGACATTTCTTTAAACATGCAAATACACACTGATCACTCCGAAGTAATAATCAAGAATTACACACAAGTATGCAAAATTGTTTCTGTCATGTTTATGGCATTTGTGCAAATGAGGTTGTAAACCTGAATAACTGAATAAAAGAAGGATAAATACGTTTCAGCATAATTGTTTACTGATTTCAGGATTGCTGGAGTGATGACATTGAACAAGGAGACGCACCTGTGTGAGGAGATTGACAGAAGATAAGTCCAACAAACAGCATGCTATCACGAGGAAACAAGGAGAGAAAGAAACGAGGGCAAACAAAGAAGGAAGCTATCAGAAAGAACACATGCAAATTGCAAAACAGAGACACGCACATGAGCACACACACACACACACACACACACACACATACACACACATCGTTCAGAGCAGGTCTTAAAGGATCCTTCAGATTACAGGAGGGTAATTGAAATTGCGAGCGACGCAGGAGGTGGATGCGCGGCATGACGCTTCAGCTTCAACTCTGGGGAAATTCAGCACATGGATTTGGAGAGACGCTGACTTCAGAGACATGTTAAGCCCTGTGTTCTGTTCACTACTTGTTTCACCGACAATCACTTTGTTACTGCACTTAGTATCTATACTTTACCTGAGTTTTTCTTTCAGTTAATACTTTTAAATTTTACTTTCTACATTTCAAAAAGAAAAACCTTTCTACTCACTACATTTCTTTATAATCATATATCTATAAATATGGGTGGGCAATATGACATAAATATCATATCACGATACTGAAAGACATTTCTATGGTATGTTGCATTTAAAAAAAAACATGAAAACTGAGTTTGATTATATTCTTATTTAATGTCTACTAAAACTGAAAAAAAGGAGAACAATTTTAAAGATTCTGTGCAAAAGTTCAGTATCAAATCTGCTGCCTCGAATCAGAGCTTGAAATTGTTCATTTTATAAAGTGAGGAAAAAGATATCACAATACCCACGATATCTCAGAAAAGTGTATTATGCCACAATTTATCACAATATCAATATTATATCGTCAGCCCTATTTGTAATGTAATAAGGTGACTTGGTATTTATCATGGCAGTTTGTATCGTGACAGCTAGCGATTAGCATTCAGCTAGTTCGTATGGTTAATATCATGCTAGCTAACATTTGAGAGATTATAGCACCAATCAACAAATTATCATTTCAGTATATTTCAGTATAAACATATTTAATGGATTTCAGGGTGGATTTTTCCTTTACTAGAAAACCCATCCCTCCATCCTGGAGCCCACAAGCTCCTGCTTTCTCTTTATTGATTAACTGTTGACTCTGATCAACCTGTCACATTTACCTAGAGTAAAAACTACCATAATTTACCCTTTCCGCTGTGTGTAACCAGGATTATCTGACTCATGATTCACACTGGTGGCCAGAAGATGACGGGGTTCTTCTTGCTTACCTGCTGAGTCTTGGTTTCTGTTGAGGTTTCTTTTTCTCATCACTGTTGCACTTGTTGCACTTTCGCAGTGGACATTAAGGCTGGTTATATACTCTAAAAGACAGAAGAAATACATGAATCAACATGAAGATGTATAATTAAAAAGAACTCTAGGATATTCTGTACCGTAAGACTGGCTTACAGTAGGTGAGGGTACAGTGCAGGCAGTTGAACCACTACCAGAGGAAGCGCTGTATTTTTAATATGTCTTCGTTATAAAATATTGCATGATGTTACTTTTAAATATTGCAGTGCATTTTGCAATCGCAGTCCTGCAGCTCCAAGGTGCCATTTGTTGTTGTTCTTTCGGCTGCTCCCAACAGGGGTCGCCACAGCGGATCACTGGTCCGCATATTTGTTTTGGCACAATTTTTAAGTGCGCTGTCCTGTGCAACCCCAATGGCTTGGGCTGGTTCCATGGCCGGGAATCGAACCCGGGCTACAGCGATGAGAGAACCAAGGCCTAACCGCTAATCTAAAAAAATATGTCTAACCATGTCAAGCAACATTCTTTTGCATTTTGCATTCTTTTCAACATTCAGAAATGGTTTCTTTTCTGACAGGCTGCATTTCGTTATTAAATAAGTACACAAATACAATCATTGACAAATACACAATGACTAATGCATCCATGATAATGGTGTGAGGACATTAAGGAAATTTTAATGCTACACTTAAAGTATTTATTTTAAATTAATAATATACTGTCAGTCTGTAATTTGGGTAGCATGGTTGTACTTTCAAAGCAACTTCATCAGTCCATATCATAATATCACTGAAAACAAAGAAAAACAAAAAGAATCTTTTCTTTTTGTTGCAATGTCTATGGACAAGACAAGTCTACAGATAATATCAGACGCTATAATTGTGTCTTAGCCGTAAAAAAATGAACAAGCATAAAACAAAGTGAAAATACAATACATTACATTTGTGAATTTTAAATAGATATAGGACAAGTTTCATTTTCACCTGGAAGGATTTTGTAACTTTATCTCCTGAGTGACATGACCCAAGCGGAATTTATTTAAAGCACAGGTGTAAGAGAAGCAGTAAGGAGACACTGGTCTAACACACACACACACACACACACACCTTCATCCGTTGAAGTCCATCAGGCCTGAATGGTTCATGCTCAGGTGCAGGTCTGTAGGTTATTTCAACAGACAACTGACAAAAGATATGAGAGTGGGCGTGGCTGTCTCTGATACCACATTGCAGGTGAGGGACAGTTTGTGCTCCAAAGCTATAAAATTCATTACAGTGCTCCTGATATAATACAGTCAATAATACACCTGTTTTAAATGATTACTCTTAAACTATCAATATGATAAGCCATATGTGGACATGATATGCCAACAATGTGGAAACACTACCTTTCAATTTGTGTTATTATGTTGAGCTTTCGCTGAAAGTTGTGTTTGATCACCGGCCTGGCAGCTACTAAACAAATGAACACACTTCATGCATTGTCATATAATTCTTTGTCTTCTCCAAGTTATTCAAATTTTAATAATAAGCTAAAAAGCTAAACAAAAGATATGTAAACAAAACAAACAAAACAAACCAACTAAACCAAACTAAACCCAAAAATGAAACAAAACAATCCGAAAAACAACCAAAATCAAAAACAAACCAACCTATCCAACAACCAAAACAACCAAAATCAAAAACAAACAAATCTATCCAAACTAAACCCAAATAAACTAAACCAACTGAACCAAATAAACAAACAAATCACACTGAACCCAAACAAACTGAACCAAGGAACAAAATCGCCCAGAAAAAGTTGAAAAACAAACACAGTCAATCTACATTTTCTTCAGGAAATACACTCTTCTTGTTTTAATGATGTTGTCATTATAAATACTACCATACCCAGAATCCTCGTCTTCTCCAATCAGCCAATCAGAAATTCAGAAACAAAAAAAGATTTATACACGTGATAGGAGGTTGTGATTTTTTTTCTTTTTTTGGGGGGGAGGCTATTGCACTTTTATTTTTGCAGTGAGGGCAAATGTGCAGTGTTTAAATTGTGAAATTGGCGTTTTCCTGTATATATGAGCAACAATAAAACTTGCATTTGAAACATGTATGAAAAAAGTAGTGTGTTTTGTACAAGTTATATGAATTCTGGGAATGGTCTTTTAGTAAAGTACTGTATGTACTAATTAGGGCTGTGACCAGGATGTAACTGTCTGATAATATAGAAAAAAATAACCATTTTTTTGTAAATAATATCCAAGGCAGTAAATGGGTAAATTCACTTTTCTGTTTTTTGATTTCAAACCGGATATGGATTGAAACTAGTTGCACAAATGAAAGTGCGTGCACACACATGCACACACACACACACATACACACACGGTTTCTCCCTGTGTCTTGCTCTGAAGCTTGGCAGGGCGACCCATCAGAGTGTCATTGTCCTTGAACAGACTCCCAAAAGAAGCAGATTGACAGCTGCCGGCTCGGCTGACAGATGGAAACGAGTGTGTTGGAGCGAATATACAGTCGCTTAGTGAACATCAACACACTGCTCGTTTTTTTCCTCTCTTCCCAATGGTTCTACATTGGCTCCAAAACCATGAAAGGGAATCAGAGAGAACATCATCATCCTGAACCAAAGTATATGGGAAAATAGATGACATTGAGTAGTAAAAGAAGGAGGAGGAGGAGCAGGAGGAGAAGGAGGTGGAGGGGTGGATGGATGATGGGAAGAAAGAAGAGTGGCAGCAGAGAATTCGCCTGGCGGGTGTGAAGTTTGCTGATGTGCAGATGTCATCGGCGCTGTGAAGTGGAAATAATAAGGAATTAAGATTGTCTCTGAAGACAGGAGATTTCATGCAAATGGAATTAGAAGCGAGAAAGAAAGAAAAGGAGGAGAAATATAGCAGTAGCGTGTTTCTTCTCTGCTGCATTTCCAAGGAGTGACAGACAATTCCTCTAACTTACTTTTGGAAAAATAAGGCAGAAAAACAACTCTTTGTGCAATATTGCTATACATGTTTCACTAGTTTCTGATATTTAAGGAGTAAAGCACTTGGGGGGTGTGCTGTTATAGGAAAATAATCAATGACAGAGTGGTGTGATGCAGCCCGATAAGAAGCAAAATTACTGTTACCACCATGAGTTTGATTATTTTATTCCTCTTTTCCCTCAACAATTTACCAACATGTCCAGTTGTTGTTTTTTTTTTTATTAAAGAACTTTTTATCCATTTATACATACCTTTAATGTTGTGGATCATCCATGAAACAAGTTAGTTCCTGTTATCACTTACGTTATAACACCTATAAACTGTCAATACTACGTGCCATACATATGGCAAGTAACTTTACGAGTTGTTACTATAGAAACAATAATATATTAGGACGAGTGCATCAATATAAACCTGTGATTTGTCTTTCAGCTTGAACTATTGTCAGAGCTGCCATTATAGAAAATTAATCAACACCTTCCAACCAATCAGAATAGAGAATTCAACAGTGCTGTGGTATAAATATGGCTTAAGTACAGTTACTAATCCAAATACGGAACTTTCCATAGCCTTATCCAGGACTTATGTTCATTTCTGGGAGGTTCTGGGGTCTAGACTAGTGATGGGTGAGTATTTGACTAATCTTCATGTCACCATTTAATCAATTATTAAAATATTCAAGTTTGAATTACTTTTAACAATATTCTTATTAAGTTCAAGAGAGCGAAAAAAGAGAGGCTGCTGTTCATAGCTGCTGTTACATAAGTGATAACAGGAACTATCTTGCTTTGCAGACATGCTATAGACAAAAAAAAGTATGATGTCATTCTGTAATTAATCGTTTTTTTCTTTACTTACACATTTAACTGTGACACTGCCACAGCTTTACTAATATCTAATGCGCACTCTGGTTGTTGTACTCTTCAACCCAGACATCACCATTACCATGGTTTTAATATGGTACTAGTGTTAACTGCTATGTTAGTAACAGTAAACATTTGACACACATCCAGTAGAATTGAAATAATTATAAAACTGAATACTTTCAAGCATTTGTTTCTAGAAAGTTATCTGCTAACAGAATAATGCAATTTTGTGTTTGGACTAAGTAAGAATTTCTAATTTTTAAAAAATGCTAAACAATCCTTTATTTGTATTATAGTAATTTACTAAGAAAAATATTGGATAAATTGAGATATTTACCTGCTAAGAGAAAGTTGGCAACATCTACAGTTTAGCCGTAGGACTTAAGATTTTTCATCCCTTGCTACAGCGATACAGAAGCCACTGAAACGATGCTTTTCTGTTTTCTCAGATAAACCAAATATGAATAAAATTCATCCAGCCGAAAAGCCAATTCTCTAACGTAGCAGTCACACCGAAGTTTTCATTTGTTACTGTTTCTTGGCTCACATCTAAAAAAAAAAAAGAAAAACACAACACAAATGAGCTAGCTACTGTTACCACCACAAAAATATGCTCTTCTCTTCAAAAATATGCCATCAGCACTGCATTTATCATTTATCTTTATGCATGGAGCTATCTCGTCCACTGATATACACTGGGGTTTTTGTAGTAAAATTCTTTTCCCTCTCTCTCTCTCTCTCTCTCTCTCTCTCTCTCTCTATCTATCTATCTCTTGCTCTGCTTGCTAGGATTCAAGCACCGCCGAGTTGACGCTATTGGGCCCTTGAGCAAGGCCCTTGACCCTATCTGCACCAGGGGCACTGTATCATGGCTGACCCCAGCTTCCTAACAAGAAAAAAGAATTGCACTATGCAGTAATGTATATGTGAAAAAGAAAGGCTTTAGAAAAGAAAAGCTTTAGCCAGGCTAATTTGTCTGTTGGTTATTGTTAGTAATAATTCCACTTAGCCTGTGTATATTAGTTGGACGTTTTTATTTTTTAATTTATTTTTGCACCAAGTCTGTGGTATCATAATGAAGGCAACTTCTCTGAGAATTATATGGCTAATTGACATTCATTGTCCCAGATATCCTTCAGAACAATACTTTAACTCCAGTGATATAATTAGAGATGGAATTGATCCAATACCCAGGATCGGTATCGGGGCGATACCAGCAAAAAAATGATGGATCAGAATGAATTCAATTCCATCCTGTAACAAATGTAAGAGATTGGGATTGGATTTGGATAAAGAAATAAAGATTTTTTTGGAACTGGAAGTGTTTACAGGATTAATTTTATTATCGTTTTTATTATAATTGCCATGTATGTGAAAGAGTTTAACTGAATTTTAAAAACTGATGTCACAAAAGTCATGTTGTCATGTGTGTAGCTGAGTATTTCTTCTTGAAGTGAAGTGCTTCCAAAAAAATATGTAAAAACTATCATTTTAAAGATTAGTATAACATAAATATACTATAATATAAATAGTATAGTATAATATAAATATACTATATTAAATTGTTATCAATATCGTCTGAAATCGAGATTTAGTTATTGGAAATGAGAAAGTGGTATCGTGTCTTCTCTAGATGTAATCCAATGTGTTGGGCTCTGTAATGCCGGTGACTAGCGTAAATCTCCCCTCCACACCCATCTGGAACTAGACACTGGGAATTTTCTTATTGAATGCTTGACACCAACAGAGGCACATCATTAACTGTATTCATAGCTGTAATGGATGCTATAGTTCTTGTCTGTCTTTGTTTCACTACACAGAATGATGTTTAAACAAAACACAACCATAGTGGATTACTGACAGAGAAAGCGACAGAGAGAGAGAGATAAGACCCTCAGTGGTCTGTTATACAGCTGACCTTCTGCCGTCTCGCTCCTGGGTAAGCAAAAAAGCGGCTCTCAAACAGCTGCTCACTTTATTAAAAAAATTCCATTTAATTGCTTCTTTTGTGGCTGAAACAAAGAACAGTACCTGTTTGTGGAGGAGCAGTAAGGAAGGGAAAGAGAAAGAGAAAGAGAGGAGAGGGGCATCACCGCAGAGAGGGCAGGCCACGTGCGCTGACCCCGCGCCCCCACGTCAGCCCACTTTTATCTAACAAAACAAGCAGCCACTGTGTGTGCTTGTACATGTGTGTTTAGTCTCACGTATGCACACATACAATGTTAAAAAGATGCATCTGAGCAGCACCAGAGCTCCCCCTAATGGAACTGCACCACTGGAGGAGATCTCCAAGTGCCTTCCCAAGGCATGAGGAAAAAAATATAAAGCCTGGAGGATATTTATGAAAGGTCAAACCTCCATGTTCTGTTCTCAGCGGTCAATAGACAGGCAACTAAAAGAACATCTAGATAAGGTGTATAAGGTGGAAGATGTACAATGGACCACCAATAAAGCCCACCTCTTCTTTCTTCTTTGGATAGGTAAGGGTTCTTTGCTTCAATGGTTCTCTGTTGTAGAGTTCTATATAAAATCTTTACGGGAATCTTCCCCCATAGGGAAAAGCCTCCTATTTTATTTTTACTCTCATTTTCTCCCAATTTGGTCATTTCCCAATTGGTTGATCCCTCTAATCATAACAGCTGCCAGCTAAGGAGGGTAAAGGCTAGCACATACTTCCTCCAAAATACATGAAGCCAGCATCGTTTCAAACTGTTGCTCATGCTCACAGTCACAGTGCAGCTGAAAACACTCGGAGGAAAGGTCTATCTGCCCTCTTCCACATACATGAGCTCACAGATGCCCAGAATTGGTCTAGTAAACATTAAGTGGTATAAACAGGACCATCCCAATCCAAATCAAAAGAAAAAGGGACAAACTATTAGTCTATATAGTATATGTACAGTGTATATTAAACGTAATACTACAGTGCCCTTGAATTTTCGAATCAGCAGCTCTGACAGTAGATCTGGCTTTAACATAAATTAATTTTATATAATTCTAATATGTTCATTCTAATATGTTATGGTTTCTATAGTAACAGCTCATTTAGAGGGACTTGTATGTTGAATGCTCTACATAATCTGAGGCTAATAATAACCGGATTTTTAAAAAATAACAACATGCTGTTATTTAACAAAGAAAAAACCTACAGTATAATCATTGAGATGATGGAGTTTTCTGTTAGGAGATGTTTATGTAACATTTATGGAAGGAGACTCCAGTGTCAGCACTTTGTAACAGTCAATACGTTTTCTGCTACATTTGTTTGCACTTTATGGCTTCTCAGTAATATGATAACCTGAGCTTTTTTTTTGTCTTATTAGCTTCAAGAAAGAGAAAAATGAGAGGTTGTCGAGGGAGAGAATGTTTATACCTGCTGTAATGTACATGGTAACAGGAACTAGCCTGCTTTTTGGACATTTCTTAACATTAAATGTGACTAGGGATGGTTAAAAAACACGACATTGTTCTTTAATAAATTTAAAACTACAATCATTGGCAAAGCGCTGTGGTGTAAGAGGAGTAAAACACTTCAGGAGGTGCTGTTACAGGTATGTGTGTATCACACAACCCCAGTATGGATTATTTTCCTATAACAGCATTGACCATTGTGTATTTTTCCTTACTTACCAACCATAAACTGTTATCATATCATTTAGAATCAGTATTTATGCTGGCTATTGATAGTCTATAGAAGATTTGTAAAGCATCTACATATCTGCAAAAGTGCTACGTAGTTGAACTGAAATGAAATCCAGACTTTATCTGAATGGCAATGATAGCATAGCTCTTCTCAGCAGTGCTGACTCATAATGGCAGCCATTTTGAGAACACATACACTAAAAGAGAATCTGGGCTGTTACAAACATGTTCAACTGCCATACAACATTGGAGGAGCAACAGTTTAAAAGCATTCATCTCCAACAGACAGGCCTCATTTTACACACTGGGGGTTTTGGGAGCGCGCGTGTGTGTGTGTGTGTGTGTGTGTGTGTGTGTGTGTGTGTGTCTTATTGTTGTGGAAGGGGGCCCTCTACAGGAGAACTGAGGCAAATACCAACTGTTGTTAGACTAAAAGGTTTGGTGTTTACTTCCCAGAACTACCAGAGAATTACTGTTGGTCCCCGTCATCAAGACCTTCTCACCCAAAAGTCACCTAAAATTGTACAGAACTTTTTTCTTTCCTTTCCGAGGACAAAATAACTAAATATGAAAATGTAATATGCAAACGCAAGTCATGCAATACCAGTTTACAAGAGGAATATGGCGCAGCATGTGCAAGGTTGCGGGCGTTTACAAACTGCATATTCACAGAATCTGCTATTCTTAATGAGGATTTTCGGTTGTCTAATAGTATTTATAAAAGGGATTCTTGAATTAATGCTTTATTCTGGTCAAAGCTGCTGTGGGTCCGGAGCCTTTCCCAGGTACCCTGAGACGGGAATGTACACCCTGGATGGGGCACGAAAAATAGAAGTAATATTCAATAAAGAAACAAAAAAAATATATGAAATGGCTTTTAAAATTTTGGGTGACTTTAAGGCTCAGTTAAATTATATTCAGTCTCACATTTTGCTTTGGATACAAATACACAGTATTACCTAAAACTGTGCACAAGGTCTCTTTATTCGTTCATGTGGTTACTGCTTTTTATCGGCTCAGTTTTTACACCGAGCACTGACACACAATAAAAGCAATAAAACAGAACTGGACCAACATAAATGCAACCAGGAGCCTGTATAGGAGACGAAAGACGGCTAAGCTGTTTCATCGTCTGCTGTTAACACCGTGATTTTATTTACAACCCGCTTGCATTCAATAAAATCCTTCATACAGCTTCAACATTCATTAAGTCCAGAGTGTTAGTTCACTTGTTACGTTTGTAGGTTTGTTTAAGTGATAACAGACTCCACTGGTTGAATATACAACCTTGTATGTGGAGAAACACACAGTTAGGCTGCACAGCATTTTCATAAATCACACCAAGCTGAAGGAATATATTTAAAAAGAAGAACAGCTGGAGGATAAGAGGCAGCCCAGTTATATACTACGAAGAAATAGGCTGTGTCCATAACCGTAGCTGTTAAGGAACGTTAAATGAGGTTTTGATTTCTTCGATTTATGTTAAATGACCTTGTCAGTGAGCTTTTCCCGCCCAGGACATAATGAAATTAGAGAAACCAGTGATTAGGGGGAATAGCTGTGAATATGAGCAATAATGAAATTTCGTTATTTCATTTGTCAAACAGAAGCACCCATGCTCCCACTGATAAATTGCAGTAAACATCTTTCCAGCGCGCGTGCGTGCATGTTCGCGTTCGTGTTTCTGCCATGCTGTGCACCGGAGACAAAAGAAAAGGAAATTGATTTTACCAGAAGGAGTAGCTGAACAACAGCAGCCCCGGAGATAACCGCATCTTGGATATTAATACGCCATTACTCAAAGAATATGAAAGTAAACAGATCAAGACGAGGATTTTTTTACAAACGCAATAAGGGTGCGAGAAGATCCGTCGCTTACGATCCAGAGACCAGAAATATAATAAAGTTTTTTTAAATTACTTTGTATTTATAGATATTCTGAATGATAAATGTTTGGTGTATGAGAGAGCTATAAAGAGTCGAAGAGTGGAGACGGAACGATACGGTTATTAAGCTCAGGACTGAAAGGAAATGAAACCGAGTGTCCGAGGATAGAAAGATAGCAGCCCATGCTTGGGTGAGTTCACATCAGTTTGATTGACAGATTTAGGGATCCAATCAGGCATCTCATCCATCGCTCTGGAAGGAGGTGGCACGTAGATGAGAGTCTGAGCCATGAGTCGTGTGAAATTCTGTTCCCTCGTTAGCATTCGCTGGCTGTGAAACTGCCTATGTGCACAGTGTGCCAAAAGTTGGCTCTTTATAGTGTGCCATATAAAATACTTCCACATGAAGTTTGCTCAGGCATTATACTTTCAAATCACTTCCTGCTATGGGAGGAGGAAGAGGATGGTCCATCAGTCTCAGCTGCCCTGAACAGGACAAACCACACAGGGAGAAGGGAGGGGACGCACATCCAAACCTCCTCATGAAAGCCAGGAAAAGAAGAAAGAAAAAAGGCAGAAGAGAAGCACAGGGAAGGACAGAGGGGGATTGAAAGGTTCGGCTCTCCTGCTTCTTCACTCTGAGCAAAAGCTAAGGCGCTACAGCTGGTTCTGCAGTGCTGAGTCCCTGCAGATGGCCCAGAGGTTCCCTCTCAGCCAGAGTAGATCTGAGTGCCAATCACACGCATGATCTCCTTCTGCACCTTGGGCTCCTGGGTGTTGATGTTAGCATCTCCTACCTGGCCATCTTCATATCTGAGATAGAGAGAGAGAGAGAGAGAGAGAGAGAGAGAGGAAGAACTAAGAACAGTGCATGACAAACTCCAACTAGTTCAAGTCTGAGCTCTCGAAGTTATAGTTATAAGGAATAAAACAATGAGACATGCTGTTATAGGAAAATAATCAGAATCAGAATCAGAATCAGAATGAGCTTTATTGCCAGGTATGTTTACACATACGAGGAATTTAGTGACAGAAGCTCCACAGTGCAACAGAATGACAGTGACAAGACAAGACACAGAAAATAAAAAGAATAATAGACAAATAGACAATGTACAAATAGCAAAAACACAATATGCAAAATAGACAATTTGTATGTACAGATTATGTGCAATTTTGTATGTACAGATATGTTATGTGCAAATTTGAAAAGTAAATAACTATGTGTTTTAAGTAAATAAATGTATGATAGTGTTGTGTACCATGTCAATGATATGTTGTGGTGGTGTGATGTCCCAAAGTGTTTTATTCCTTTTATGCCACAGCAATCTGACAATGAAAACAATTTTTAATTGTGATAATTCCTGTTATCACTGATGTTATAGCAGCTATAAACAGAAGTTCTCTCACTACCTGCTCTTTTTTTCTTTCTTCAGGTTAATATGCCAAAAATAGGCAACTTGTCATGTTACAGGGAGAAACGCAAGCTGTAAGAGTGAGTCCGCAAAAAGTGCTTTCCCATGTCGGAAAACATTTCATTTAAACATTTAAAATCATATTAATTTGGTCATCATTTTAAAAATTAACAGTAATCCTAATAATTAATAGGAATTACCTAATATTTGCCAATTATGCTGCTTACTAATAAAATCTTACTGCTAACGGACTACTCTGCATGACGGAAGAAGTGTTTATTACAAATTGTATTACTAATAAATTATTTATTAAACACTGGTGTTTTTGTCCGTTTTGTAAATGAACAGTAATCTGGTTTAATAAAAAGACAACTGGTAGTCAAACTGTAATTTAGGTCACTGCCTGTTCCCAACCTATGGTCCTGGAGTATCCCCTGTGCTGCACATTTTAGTGTTTTTCCTCTCTAACACACCACTTTCACTCAGGAAAGACTATTGTTTAGTTAATTAGTTGAATCAGAAGTGTTGGAAGCAGGGAAAATGGGAAAAATGGGAAATGGAAAACATGAATATGTGCAGGACAGGGGGTACCCCAGGACCAGGGCTGGGAATACGAGCCAGAGATGCGGTGTACATGCGGATTCATGTTTGGTCCAACATCGCCCCCTGGTGGGAGAGTGTAAAGTGACTCGACATGTTCACAGGAAGTCATGCACACTAGACATACACTCTTCACACACAATCAGTTCTGTAAATTGTTACACACACAGGTACTCACACAAAGAAGAAGCGTGTGCACACGTGGTCTGAAACAGGACACACCCAGATGTTTCCATGTTTCTGGAGGTCCTTGGATGTGATCACTGTGACAGAGCATATCAAATTAAAAACATTAAACCTCATACTCACTGTATACAAGATTTACTCTGTATCAATTAAGCCTTAGTGTGGTTAGTTTAGGCAGGAACATAGCAATCACACTGCGTGAGGTGATCTCAGTCTGCTCCCAGACAAACCCAACACAATCCAGTATTGATACAATCCCACTGCAGAAAGCGTCCAATGCATGAAAATCTTCTGAGAGTATATTTCCAGTCCTGCGCTTTCCTACAGCATCACCAGCAGCTGCTTTTTCCTGATCCCCTTACATATGTGTGATGTGAAATCAAATAGGGTCAAAAAGAAATCTGAGCAAAATTGGGACTTCTAATTGTTTTTTTTTTTTTTATGTACATAAAATGTACATTCTGGACTTTTGCTGGTCAGAAAAATGTTTGCAAAAAAAAAAAAAGCCTCATCTGCTGAGGTACATACTAATCACCAGAATCCACCAAATAAATCATTAACTAATAACAATATATAAGGAATAAAACATTGGGTGGTGTGCTGTTATAGGAAAATAATCAATGACAGATTTACTGTTACCATCCCAAAGTTTTTCAATAACAGCATGTCCTGAAGTCTTTTAGTCCTCTTATATCACAGCAATTTGTTAATAATAATTATTTTAAAAAATAATTATAATTTTTTTTTTTTTTAAACTCAGCTTGTCATGTTACTAAGAAACCAGAGCACGAAGCACAAACTCCCCTGTCTTGAAGACTTTCCCATGTGGATAAACATACTGACTGTCAAACTGGAGACTCCTTCCATAAATGTTAAATAAAAGTTTCCTTACAGAAAACTTCACCATATGACACTTGTTTTTAAATCTGTT
This sequence comes from Pangasianodon hypophthalmus, assembly GCF_027358585.1. Lineage (NCBI taxonomy): Eukaryota > Metazoa > Chordata > Actinopteri > Siluriformes > Pangasiidae > Pangasianodon > Pangasianodon hypophthalmus. The sequence goes on along the minus strand of NC_069715.1, from coordinate 26,976,178 downwards.
TATGCAGATTCTTCATCATATGAATCACATAGAAATGATTATAGAAATATTATACTATTATAGACAATTAATCAACACCTTCTGACCAGTCAGAATTACGAACTCAACGGTGCTGTGGTACAATATTAAATAATTGTTAAGATCTGTGTTTTTTGGCCAGGAATGTGCCATCAAATGCTTCTTCTAACCCACGATACTGAGCATGTTTAGTCATTTCCTTCAGGAAATGATTGTGAGTGGTTATTTTGGTCCACACTAAGAGGGTAAATGCGCCATGGAGCAAACTCAGTAAACACTGTAAATCTTAAAGCCCTTAATTATAAAATAATCAGACTAGGCAAACAGACCAATGGGCCCTGTGTAACTTTTATATATTTTATGCTTATCATGCAAGTTCAAATAAAAATGAGTTGTCATGATTTATTTTTAGGAACACAGATGAAACACAATAATATTTATTGCACCTGCAAAATAATCTGCAGGCCAGACACAATCTTCAGTACAGGGGGAATAACTCATCCCCTGCACTAGTTTACAGTAACATCTATCAAACACTGGGAGACTCACAAACTACTAAACACTGCAGTCTCTGGTTTCCTTAAAAATACAGTTTCTCACCCTACCTATCTCTAAATCTACAAGCTAATCTACTTATAGAAAAACAACATACCTTCACAAAGTGCAATGCAGTTCAGATTCCGACTCTGTAGGAAGCGTGACTGAATCGGGCGACTCTGAAAAAAAAAAATGAAAACAAAAGCCAGTCTTTAATGAGATACAAACTGAGCTAAATGCACTACGTTCCTGAAGATACTGAAGGTCTTACCTGTGGGATTGTGTTCATACGGTTATAGCGCTGCACCAGTTCATCTTTAGTCGGCATTCGGTGTTGTCCTTTACCCATTCCTGTACACACACACACACAAACGGAGCTATAGTATCTAATAACTTTATACGGCACTTACACTGAAGCCCATGCATCACATCATGAAGCACTGATGATGGATGAAAAATGCAATATGATTAATGGCAGAGATCAATGGCAGAGTCAATAGCACGAAATATTATTATACATATGACACCAGCTACAATAAAATGGTCCACATATTACACCAGACATGAGGGTTTTATAAGTCATAACATCTTACCGCAGTTTATAGTTGTTTTCAAGCACCCACTGTGTGCGCTATGAGTATTAGCTGGGGATGTTCCTATATTGTAATTACTACACATTTATTCTCTAATGTAAGAGCCTTAAAGGAACATTTGGGCCTAAAAAATAAACCATTACACCATTTCCTGTCTTACCCTAAATACTGTCAATCAGCTGAGACATGGGGTCAGCTTCTTTAGCTTTGTATGATGTTAGCACAAGAATTTAGCTGACATCTGATATGTAATTGTTGGTTAAATACATGAAACAAATAAAGAAATGACAGTACAAACAATACAACTAACAAACCCCAACCACGGATACAATGGGAAATAATATAATGATGTTAAGTTTAGGCAACACACATCCATGAGCACCATATAAACAGCATGGCACCGAAAGCACATGATGAGAAAAACGTGAGCATGACAGAGACGCATGGTGCCATGACACGATTCCAGCTGAGAGGCCTACCTGAATATCCAAAAGATATGCTGGAGATGGGGCTGAGATAGATGCCCTTCCCATAGGCTGCCCCATGCAGCTTGGGTTGAAGAGAGGAAGATCGTCTGATATTAGTCTAACTATGAAGGTTAGTCATGGTTCAACTGAGGTCCTAGTCGACCTAAAGTTAACCTGACATGCTAAATTTAAACATCCGGATCGATATGCTACATACTGTTCAAATTAGATTTACCAGATCACTTCACTGACTCTCACAGCTTGATACCTCACAATTGTGAAATACACTATATGGTCAAAGATTTGTGGACACATGACCATCACACCCATATGTTGTCCTTCCCTAAACTGTTGTCACAAAGTAGGAAGCACACAATTGTACAGGATGTCTTTGTGTGCTGTAGCATTACAATTTCCCTTCACTGCACCTAAGAGGCCCAAAACCTATTCCAGCATGAACAATGCCCCTGCGCACAAAGCGAGGCCCATGAAGACATGGTTTGTCAAGGTTGGAGTGGAAGAACTCGAGTGTCATGCACAGAGCCCTGATCTCAACCCCACTGAACACCTTTGGGATGAACTGGAACACCGACTGCACTCCAAGCCTCCCGTCTAACATCAGTGCCTGACCTCACTAATGCTCATGTTGCTGAATGAACACAAATCCCCACATTCACGCTCCAAAATCTAGGTGAAAGCCTTCCCAGAAGAGTGGAGGTTATTATAACAGCAAAGGGGGAATAAATCTGGAATGGGATGTTTAACACGCACATATAGCTGTGATGGTCAGGTTTCCACAAACATTTTTCCATATAAGGTATTTACTTGGTCAAAAACAGAAATATAATAGAAAGAAACAACAACTAGTAGGATTAACTCTCCGTCTTTCTCATATGTCTATTAATTCATTTTATTTACTCATTCATCTATAGTAACCGTTTTATCCTAATCAGAGTTGCTGTGTATCCGGAGCCCATCACGGGGCGTGAGGCAGGAATATGTTCTGGATAGGACACCAGTACATCGCAATTTCCATTAATTGGATTACATATTAGATGACTGGTCATAATTAAAGTCATCCATGATGTACATATTGCAAAACAATTTAAAGGAACTGTGATGCATGGACTGGCGTTCCATGCAGTGTATTCCCACCTCACTGGAGGTGGCTCCGGATCCACCACGACCCTGACGAAGATAAAATGCTTATTAGCATGAGTGGGAGCATTGTAAAAAGAAAAGCCTTTATTTTCAAGAATTTTATTTGAATTTATTTTATTTTATTTATTACTGTGGCATGATTGTGAAGCATGAACATCACACTGGAGTGTGTGTAATCATTAGGGTTAGCACAGCAAACATGCCTCTTATGACCTGAAACAGTACAAGGCCATTTGCTATTATCAAAGTGCATGGGCCAGGCAGCCAATCTGTACCCTGTACCAGATCCCCTTCTAGTAGAAAGATACATACCTGTAATTTGGTATAGGAGGCATTGACTAGTCCATTTCTCAGAACAGAGTGCCAGTTCTCGATATGAGAACCACTAGAGTGGTACAGAAAGGGACAGGGATGTGTATATGAGTATAAGATCTGATTATATCAATTTATAAATAATTACTCAGCCACTATAGAGGTAGTTTCTATTGCCATATAACATGAATGTTAGGGGATATTTAAGGGTGTCATTTGCTGTATTATAAAGACACTATCAAAAATACAATAATGCCATCACAATGAAGTTCCTGATGTTGCACATCTAAAAAAGATCTCAAAGCCGATGTGCATGTAAAATCGGAAAAAATTAGCTCCTGCAGTTGTTTGAGTTTAAAGTGAGTATGTCTACCTATCAGTAAGCTTGGTACAAATTCAGTACACACTGACACCAATATGCAAGTTTTATGTTCAAATTCAGAAAAAAAAGCAACCATGCATGCTTATTCTGGTTAGTTCGATGTTGGAAACATATGAATATCCACCCCTAATTGTTGTCCAATAAAAATAAAACTGCTCACTGAAATGCAAAGGTGCTGCCGTAGAGCTTCTTGGCTGTCCGAAATCGAGCTTCTTTGGCAGGTGGGCTGCTCAGGAGCAAAAACTGATGGGACGTATGCATAAACTTCAGCTGCTGTTCAAACAGAAATATTGCCCAGACTCAGCAGGTAATAAGGTAAGTAAGTAGTACACAAGCATACAACTTAATGAAATATCAGTGAATAAATTAGTACTGAATTTCACTCATGCCAGGTTAGCAGAAAAGGAGTAGCTTACCCTACTCAGAGGCAGTTTGACTATATGAGACCTGTTACTGGATATTATCCTGCAGAAGGCAGAAGAACACAGTCAGAAAGCAAAAACAATACGAGAGAAAGACTAGTATATGTTTAGGATAATGAAACTGTGTATGGAAATGTACATAAAAAATGAAAGTATTTATGTCACTTACCACTGTAGTAGAGGATGAGCCAGGGGGTCGAGTTTATCCATTTGTTTCTTTATTTCCAAATAAGATCCCTGTTAACATACACAGGGCCACAATTACACAAAAGACCACAAAATAGCTGCAGCAAATACAGATGTCTTTAAAATTATCCCTCAGAGTACAATAACCCCAAACACTGCCTCATTCCTCATAGTACAGTTACACCAAACACATACTAACTTATCCCTTGTATAGAAGCACATGTACTATAGTAACAGAGTCATATGATACAGTACAGTACCGACCCATATGACACAGGACAGTAACACTAAAGACACACTCACTCATCCCTCACAGTACAGTAACAACAAAAACACACTCACTCATCCCTCAGAGTATAGTAACACCAAACCATACTCATATATTCCTGGCAGCACAGTACCACCAAAGACACACTCACTCTTCCCTCATAACACAGTGACACCAAAGACACACTCACATATTCCTTGCAGTACTATAACACTAAAGACACACTCACTCATCACTCAAAGGACAGTAGCACCAAAGACAGTAACACCAAAGACACACTCACTCATTCCTCAGACTAACCCCAAACATTAACTCACTCATAGTAATTAGTTATACCACAGACACACTTACTTGTGGTACAATTACATCAAAGACACAGACATCCTTCATAGTACAGTAACACCAAAGGCATACTCCCTCACCCCTTATAGTACAGTAATACTAACTTATACCATAGACACACTTGGTTATAGTACAGTTACACCAAAGACACACGCACTCACCCTTCATAGTAAAGTAACACTAACTCACTCATAGTATTTATACCATAGACACACTTGGTTATAGTACAGTTACACCAAAGACACACTCACTCACCCTTCATAGTAAAGTAACACCAAAAACATACTCCCTCACCCCTTATAGTACAGTAATACTAACTCATACCATAGACACACTCAGTTATAGTACAGTTACGCTAAAGACACACCCACTCACCCATAGTACAGTTACACCATAGACACTCTTATGCAGAATACAGTTACACAAAAGACACACTCACAGTTAGTACAGATACTCACTCACATTAGAGTTAAAGCAAAAAACATAGGGCTGTCATAGGACACTTAAAGCAAAGACAGACTCAGAGTACAGTTTCATCAAAGACCAACATATCATAGTGCAGTTAAACTGAACACTGGTTCATTTATAACACAGACAACTCTTGCATAACAGTCCCTTATCACTGGAATTAATATTCAAATTGATACAAAACAATCTGGAAAATGCACATCATATAACATTGTTGGGCCTGTTCTGGGCATTACAGAGGTGTGCTAATGACTTTGCAAACTGCCATACCTGGGTCATTTCTCGTATGGACATAACACTGTCTAGCGCCTTCTGCAGTCTTTCATAATTTTTCTTCTGTGGCCCACCGTCCATGGACAAACACACGGCATACAAACAGAACGATTAATTAATGGTAGAGAGCATAGATTGACTAAACTATATAATCTACAAAAAACACAATTTTGCATAAAATAAGGTAGAAAGAGACTAAACTGGACAGCATATTCCTTCAGCATCATATAACATATAACAGTATATATATCAGTTGTTTCTACAAATTAGTAGATTTGAGAGAGTATCTCTGAGGGCAAGTAATGTCATGTCAGGAATTGTAAAATACAAACACCCAATCCATAAGAGAAGATGGACAGTCACCTTGGGGTTAAAGGCGAGGGTTTTGGGGTCATTGGGGTCGACTACTGAGGGATATGGCTCAAAGATGATGCTCTTCCGGGGAGACTCTAGAGCAGCTCTACACATGGCAACTAGAAGATCCACAACCTGCACAACAACATCCAAAAGAACACACAGCACACTAGAACTCGAGTCAATCCTCCTTACAGTAACAATCACATATGTGAGGTGGTTTGGGAAAACCAGTCGGATGTCGCTACAACTGAATCTTTGAAAACCAGTAATGGAAATATGGAAAACATTTTCCGTTAATAATATACTTTGACTTATTTATTTGGATTTTTTTTTTAATTTAGGTTAATGTCTATCCTTGCATTGGCTGTCACGACAGTTAAGGAGCCATTTTAACATACACAGTGGTAAAAACTGTCAGTCTGTCTAAAGTTAGCTAAAGTTAGCTGCTAGCTAAGTGTGATTTCCTCACATAGTGAATGACACACTTTGAAATTTTTCTTGGTTAGCTACTCAACGTACCATAGCGAAACAGATATAAGTCTAATCAATTTAGTTTGTAATCAGATACCGGCTGTCAAAATGTCTGTGATGCTCTTATACCGTCACATCATCATCAAAACAGAGAAGAGCACTTATACACTTTGTAAAGATGTCAATGAACAAAGTTTTAAATGTTTAAGTGACCTTATAAATGTCATTAATGTAAAGAAATTTAGTCAAACAGAACAGAACTGATAGAATGACTCAGCGATTATTTCCCCACTTATGTTAGCGTGAACAGAGATCAGTCAAGTGAAGAGACAATGACGAAGCTCGCTTTTTAGTGAATTTTACCTCAAGTGATGAGACAGAGACTGCTGTGGATTATGTTGATAATCAAAGCCAGAACTCTTTTCCTATTTTAGATGTATAATTCATTCAAGTTTGGCAGTAATGTTGTGTTTTCCATAAGTATTAGGTTATAAATGTATAGGTAGGCATGGCATCATTGGACTGAAATCTTGATATGTAATTTTCTTTACTTGTGATTGAGAAAAGGGTTTCAGATTCAAGAAAGACTGACATATTTCAGTTCAGGAAAGACTGTATATAGTAGAAGTTTGATCATCTGAAGGGTTTTCCCAGGCCGCCACTCATTGAGGCTGCAGTTACTTTCATCCTGCAACGTGATATGCACAGAATTTTCCACATATTAACAGTTATTTCTTTATTGGCTTGATTTGCCTGTTGGGAAGTAATACTCCACAGGGAGTTTTGACATCTTTTGTTTTTCTTCACAGCAGGTGTGACAGATGGAAAGAGTCATAATTGCCAGTTTTCTGAATCCATGTTAAATGCCACTGTCATGACCACCTCATGAAACACCTACACTTTTGGCATTCTCTGCCTTCAGATCAGCCATCCTGCCCACACACACACCTGTCCATCTTCCTAGTGCAATTATCGATGACTATAAGTACTTCTGTGTTCTAGTGTTTATTGCAGGGTCTTGCTGCTAAGCTGGTGGTGCCCTTCTGAGCTGTGATTATTATTATTGTTGTTGTTGTTTGGAACATTTTCAGCATGTTTGGTACTTTTTGCCTTTTCACATGTTGGGTGCCTCTGTTGAGTGTATGTAGCTAGTACAGATAGCTTGCACTGCTAAACTGCTAACAATGCTATTATGAAGCAGAGCACATAATGTTAATCAAATGTTAACGTTTAATTAGTTAGATGTTAGCTAATTACTTTTGGCTACTACAGTTTGGTTTCTTATCAGAGCAAAAGACAATATAAGCCACTGGACAGTGCTCATCCACCACCCTAGACATGTGCATGTGGAAATGCAAGTGTATTATATGTTTATATATTTATGTGTGAGTGTATACCTCAGCTCCTGTAGCCACCTCTTCAGCTGCACCTGACATCACTCCCAAAGTGTAAAAAGAGAACACACACAGCTCTCTGGTGCATACTGCAGGCTTAAAAAAAGATTACCACAGCTATCAGAGAAAATAAATACACTCCTCCTTTATTATACAATAAACTACTTTACAGTAATTGATCTGATGTGGCTGTGATGTCTGTATGTCATGTGGTGTGTGTGTGTGTGTGTGTGTGTGTGTGTGTGGTACCTTGAGCATAGAGCCATTCTGAAAGACGTGCTGCTCATCACACACCACACAGTACTCATTCAGTGTCGGGATCCGCTGCTCAGAATACTTCATTATCTGATAGAAGACAAGAAGAAAAAAAACAAGTGGATTAAGGGAACAGTGAACAACCCATACTTGCACAGTTTACGATAAAGAATTTTTTGTGAATTTTTTTACAGTCTTTAAGGAGAAGTCCTCTGATCTGAGATGAGTTGTATTTGCAAGCTAGCTCTATTTTCCCTCAAAGAACTCTGATGCAAGGAAAAATAAATTAAGGGTTTTTTGTTTTTTTCCTTGTTTGTTTTTCAAAAAAAAAAAATCCGATATAGGGAAAACAATCAAACTTTATTGTTTATTTGTTTGTTTGTTTAATTTTTGTTTGCTTTCAAAGAAATCTGATGTAAAAAAACTGTTTAAGTTAGATTGTTTCTTTAAAAAAAAACATGTATAAGTATGTGATAAAGATGTGTTTTTTGTTTGTTTGTTTGTTTTCCCCAAAGATCAAAGACAATTTTTTGTTGTTGTTTGGTTTATTTAACCAAAAATACCTGATGTAGAAGAAAAACAATTCAAGTTTTATTTCAATATTTATTTCAGTTTATTTTCCCAAGAAAATCTGATATAGAGGAAGAAAATAAACAATTTAAGTTTGTTTGTTTGTTTGTTTGTTTTGAAAAATGTTTGGATGTTTTTTTGTTTGTTTGTTTGTTTGTTTGTTTTTTAAGATTTCGTTGAGTTGCACATTTACAATTAGGTTCAAGTCAATTTACCCTGTATAGTCCCTGTTAATTTAGACTTTTCATTTCTTTATAAAAGCCTTTCATCTAGTGGTGTTCCTATCATTCTGGTCTGTAACGTTTTATACATCTTCACCACCTACATTCATATTCTAAAATATGTCTGGTAAATTTCACATCACAAACACACAGATGAGTAAATTGTGAGCGATCCGTGATAATGTCACACATCACCGATGATTGTGACAGATTTATGACAAATCATCAATGCTGCTGCATGAATCATGCATATGTGTGGATGAATGCAATGCAGACTTGTTGAGTTAGCAGTTAATTAACACAATAACATGAATTAAATCCATTCAGTGCTTGTTGGAAGATGAAGTTAGTCTATTTATGTGTGAAGATTTATATTGAGTTCCTGTTGCAAAGCTTGAATCAAGTGGGTACCTGCACTAAGAAACCGTACTCCAGAGTGGGGATGTTCTTGCAGTGGCCGCCCGCCTGGGATGAGAAAAACAATTCAATCAGCTGCCGCGTGGTAATCTGCGCCGGGGCCCTGCCCGCCGGGACTGCCACAGTCTGATGGGTCAATGGAGACAAAGCATTATGGGAAAGGGCGCCAGCCAGCCACGTCAGGCAGAGGCAGACGAGGGGGGAGACAAGCTTCAGGGGGGCCTGGAGTGGCTGTAAATCATCTGCTGTCAAAATGGCTTCATCATAACCGAATTTCAGCTGTGAAGAACCATTTGACTGGAAATTTTCAGCTTGGCAGTACAGAACTGTAGAGAACCTTCGAGTCTTTTCAAGGTCAGTTTCAAACAAAAAAGAACATCCATTATAATATACATAAAAGACACTATAGACTACAGTGGCCCATAAGTGCAAAACACATTAACAAACCAAAATATGAACAGCAAAACCAAAAACACAACAGCACCATAGCAAAACCAAAAACACAGTATACAAACCAAAAACTTAAGAGTGAAACCAAAAAAATTACCCACAAATTCAAAAAACATGAAAACACCACAACAAAACAAAAATATGACAGCAAAACCAAAAACGCAGTAAAACAGTAAAACAAAAAGCACAAAAACACCACAGCAAACCCACAAACACAACAGCACCATAGCAAAACCAAAAACATGGTAAACAAACCAAAAACTTAAGAGCAAAACCAAAAACATAACGGCAAATTCAAAAACACGAAAGCCAACCCAAAAGCACAACTATAAAACCCAAATCATTACAGCAAATCCAAAAAACACAACAGCAAATCCAAAAACACAACTACAAAACCCCAATCATTACAGCAAATCCAAAAACACAACAGCACCATAGCAAAACCAAAAATACAGTAAACAAACCAAAAACTTAAGAGTGAAACCAAAAAAATTACCCACAAATTCAAAAAACATGAAAACACCACAACAAAACAAAAATATGACAGCAAAACCAAAAATGCAGTAAAACAGTAAAACAAAAAGCACAAAAACACCATAGCAAACCCACAAACACAACAGCACCATAGCAAAACCAAAAACACAGTAAACAAACTAAAAACTTAAGAGCAAAACCAAAAACATAATCGCAAATTCAAAAACACGAAAGCCAACCCAAAAGCACAACAGCATTGCAATTTTGGCTGTATACTGTTGGCTGTTGTTACCCATAGTGCTTAATAAAACCATATAAACCAAGTGTGTATAACCAGTGTACATTTTTAATAATGTTTGAATTAGTTTATCAGTGCATTAGGCCTGTGATGTCGTTGTATTGAACAATGTTAGCTTACAATGCCTGACAAATGACAAACTAACATTCTCCTCTTACTTAACTCACAGGTACAATAACTGAGTCTCCACTTTTATTTTGTTATAATTCAGTATAGTACAGCAGATAAAAGGTGGTGTGTGAGGTGTGAGGGCATTAGGAAAGGCCTGCTATCTGACCTGACTGTTGGGGGGATAACTGAACAGCTCCCCCTTTGGGTTCTTCATGGTGCAGGAGATGGAGCGGTTCATAAGACGGGTCATTCTCAGCTCAGGCACGTTCAGTTTACCCTTCAGCGCCGTGTCCTGGATCAACGGGAAACTGGGAGATCTGGAGGCGAGACAGAGCCATTAGGCTTCCTTAGAGACCAGGTTAAATGGGACTTTCAAAATCTATAGCATTATTCTTCCATCCAGTGATGGTTTTCATCATAATAATTTAAATCATGTCCATGTAGAGCTGAAAAAGTGGCTGTCAGGTATCATTTGTTCTGAGCATTACTACTTCTAAAGGCTGTGAAGGCTATCTAAGGAGTCGTATGTCTACTACATCCCAGAAACAGGCATTATAGGAATGATATTTACAGACTTGATGTCATTGAGTCATAAGTTGACATGATAGTTTATGTCCAGTTTTATAACAGTGTCATGTTACCGTTACTGGTAATTATCATGCTATCTCCTATGAGAGAGGCTTAGGCTAATGTCTGTTTTGCTACTTGATCACAGCATGACATTCACTGTGTTTGAAAAGCACATTTAGCTACCAAGCAATTAAAGTGATATTGGGTTGCTTCTGGCAGATCTGCCAACTTTTCTAGTCATGAAATGAGATCATGTGGTCAAGACACATTTGAGAAACATAAAAGTAGTAGGTGTGAACATTTAGCCGATTCGGCTCTTCACTTGTGATCTGATTCTAACATCATGTCTGAACTCTATAATTTGTGTTTCATATAGCAGTTAATATGTAATATGTCAATTCCAGTGGCGGCTGGTGATTATTAAAATAGGGGAAGCACAACTTTCTATCTTTTTCCCATTTCATCCCAAAAAGCAGCTAAGCTGCTAGCTGAAGAAGGAGGTGACAGCTAGCTAACTAGACTTATAAATGACAAATTTCAGAAATAAATGCAAATAATCAAACTGAACTTTATAGTTACAGTTTATTTACAATATTTACAAATTACACCTACAGCATGCTCCAAGCGATTCTGACTGCTGCTGATATATTTAAGTTTGACATGTCAGTCATGTTCATTCCTGCTTTACTGATTGGCAGCTGGCTACAAGGTTCCTCCCCTTTGAGAAGTCTACCAATCATCATAAGGAGAAGCTGCGAATCAAGGTGGGACAAGCAAAGAGCGCACTGTCCAGTAAACATCAAGATGTGTTGTTCTGTGTAAAACAATCACTGGATTTGCTGTTGTCTTAAAACAATCGCCTGTGGTCTATACTATGTTGTATCTGTGTATGGGTTATATGCTGTTTGTTCTACACTGTTCTTTCACTCATTCGCAAAGTTAAATTCCTCAAACAAATACTCAAATAGCATGAAAATGACAAGATCGACAAAAAAAAGGAAGTGTAAACAGCTGTCATACTTAGGGATGGGGGAGAAGATGCTGAGGCCTGCACGGAACTTCTTTATAGTCCCACCAGCCTTGAACCAGCTGTGCCTCTTCTCCTGCTGAACTTTCAGGAACTCATTACTCAGGTGTTTCCATTGCTGAGAAATGAAGGTGCTCAGGATCCTGAAGTCAAAGACACACTTCATTTGTGTGCTGTATTTTAACTAAAATGCAAAGTCGTGCCATTCTGGTGTTCTTAGCAAAAATTAGCATCCATGATGAAGTTTTCTGTGAGTATGTTCTGCAAGTATTTTGGACAATTGGAAGGAGTCTCCAGTTTCAGCACTTTGAAACAACCAGAGGTAAAGCTGAAACTTTAAATTTTCCACTTATTTCAACTAACTAACTAACTTGTTTCACAGACTTTCCACAACATTAAAAATGCATTGGTAAAAAGTATGCATGTCATACTTCAATAAATAAAAATTGTAATTGTTGACAAATGTGTTGTTACAGGAAAATAATTTAATAACTTTGAGGTGGTAAGAGTAACTCCACTTTGCACTTTGCACCATCTTGTTGTTAATTATGTTCCCATAAGAGCATGCACCATTGTGTTTTATTCCTTGTTTATTGAGTAACTCCTATGAAATGTAGTTAGAATAGTTATAGTAGTTAGAATAGGGAGGAATATAAACTAGGATCTCTGACAGATCCTGAGATTTGAAGAGGTTAAAGCTAAGGAATGGAGCCCAATTTTTCAGGAAGTTTAAACAACAGGAAAAATGCTGTCAGATTCTATAAAAGTCACATAGCAGAAAACTGCAACAACGGAACTAATTTAAGTCTGTGCTGTCAAATACAGGGATGTCTTACTTCTTCAGCTGAAGTCCAAGGCTGAATCCATCTTTATTAGAGGGCTGAAATACTTCGACCGAGGGTTCTGTAACAGATGTAGTGATAAACACTGTAATGTAGCAAACACAAAGAATGTATTTACACATACATACATCTAGTTGCCAGTTTATTACCCTACATTTACACTAATGGCTGATTCCAATGTCATATATCATGAAGCTGAAAATGTCATGCATCCACACCCTGATGAATATTCCTGGCAACAGTTTACCATGTCACAAGGTATGCATTGACAGTTGAAATATGAAATATGAAATATCATGAGCAGCTGTTTGAAAAGATACAGTGGCTTAATACATCTCGTCGTGTGTCTTGGTAGCTGTTGTGTGATATGGATGTGCGCTTATAGTCTATTTACATCCAGTTTTTCTTCCAAAGCGGAAGTAAATGCCAAATATTAAACCTTATTTTGACGTCTTTGTTTCTTAGAAAGACAGGAGAGGTGATCCATACTAGCACCAGGTGATGCTTGCTTCATGGTCCTGAGATCTCAACCCTATTGAGCATCTTGTACAATTCACACACAGACAAATTCATGCTGCTAAAGATAAACCAGCAACAGTGTTTACAGCACTCAGTGCTTACCAGGTCCATCCAAATACTGCGAGAGGGAGAAGCGGAGGCGGAGGATGATGGGCTCTGTTCGGATGACCTTCCATGCTGTCGCAACTTCCTCCTACAAGCCACATATATAACAGAATAACAATTACTTATGACAAAACACCAGGAATGCTTTCACTAATTTTAATATTGCAAAGGTCACAGCAGAATTACGCACATCCAGGAAGCTGATGTTGATATGAAGGTCGATATCCACGTCATCAATTGTGCCGTATTCTCTGTTCGATGTAGGAAAAAAAAGATTTATGGGACAGAAATGTCATTTTATAGGTAAAAACAGTGTCTGAGATTATTACTTACTTTAGATTATTAGATTGGTATCTTACTAGGACTAAGGCAGTGTTTATAAACACTGGGATTTACGAATCCTTCGTAATGTATGTGTATTAACGACAATCTGTCTACACTACTCATTGACATTAAAATCTCTTGTGCTTGAAGCCAAACATGAAGTAAATTCTGACTAATTCTGTCAACTGCACCATTTGTCATTTCCTTGTAATAGCGCGATGTTTTTCTTGTGAAAACGAGACGTTTTCTCTTAATAACAAGATATATTTATTTCTTGTTACAACAATATGCTTTTTTTTATAATTACAAGACCCTTCTCTAACAATAATGAGAATCTTTTCTCGTAATAATGAGGTGATGATGGGGAGTTTTTTCTTGCATACCTGGCAAAAATTCAGTATAATTGCCTATGAATTATTAAATTCAATTAAATAATAACCACCACTATGTATAACAGTTTTTGTTGCCATTTTGTTGATCAAGAACCCATCTTACAATACCTGACTGATATGGCACTATCCGTGTAAATGTCTTTCACAGCCTCGATGTCAGCGTCTAGTTGGGGATGGCGATACAAATCAGCTGCACAGCTCCCCTGTGTGATGAAAAAAAAACATTCATTATAGCGCTGTGATCAGATTGCTGTGCTTCATAACTTTTTATTTCAGGTATCATGTGCTGTAATACGCTCACAGTTCTGAGTTCCATGAATAGTATTAAGTTGTAGGTTGTTCAAATAATGCATTCTGGCCTTGTCCTGCTTTTGTCCATTATGTCTATTTATACATGTATGGAAAGTTTTATGGGTCTTTAGGATCTAATAAACTAAATAAAATATACAGTGATTTTATTGACTGTTAATTCTGAATTAGTGGACTTTAAGTAGTTTAACACAAGAAATAAGACATGTATAACACTGACATGTATAAAAAATAAATCTGTCACTAGCATAAAACATTAAGCTTAAATTTAAATATTACTGATGAGGCTTTCTATACCAATTACTTTCATTTTTACTCGAAGTTAAGAGAAAGACCTATCTCTCATGTGATGACAATTGCTAAAACAGAACAATCACTAGTTTTATAAATATCATTTTCACACTTAAATTTTGAAGATATATTGCTGCTACTTTAGTCATATCTATTAAACACACTACAATTTTACAGCAGGATGGTTAGTTTTAATTCAAGTCTTCTCCATTATTCTGTTATTGATTTGTTTTCTTGAGATTTATCACCTGTCACTTGTTTTCCATGATCAGTCTGCAAACTCTTGTCATGTAGTTCGTTTAGAGTACTGAGCTATTTTATTTTTTTCCTCAGTGTTTTCCTAGATCTTAGTTTTATGTTTGTAGTATTATCTGATTTTGATCCCCTTTTCCTGGTGTATGATTACAAACTTTTCTTCATTTCATCCTCCCTGCCAGTACGAGTCTTGGACAAGTATTGGAAAGACTCTGATAAACAACAAGTCAAGTGCGCACACATAACACAGCATGTTACCTCACAAAATTTCATCAGGTTAAACTGTAAATATTATGCATAATGATTTTCATTTTTTTCTTGCTTGAGTTGATTGCTGTTTACCTGAATTCCATAGAGGAACTGCTCAGGCTCATTATCTCCATCTGATTCCTCATCCGTCCAACACTGGCCTTTGATGTCCTGCATGAAAAACATTCAGTTATTCATATCTTCATAACTTCATAACCGACAATAGCAGTTTGAGGAAGTCTCTCATGTTTTTTTTTAAACATGCTGAAGTGAAAATAAGAAAAGACAACAAGCTATAACAACTAGAGAGGTGCTAAGCTGAACTGTGAGCTACACTATATGGCAAACGTTTGTGGACACCTGACCATCACACTCATATGTGTTCCTTCCCCAAACTGTTGCCACAAAGCTTAAGCAAAATGTTTTTGCTGTAGCATTTCCCTTCACTGGAACTAAGAGGCCCAAACCTATTCCAGCATGCCAATCCCTCTGTGCACAAAGCGAGCTCCATGAAGACATGGTGTGCCAAGGTTGGAGTGGAAGAACTTGAGTGGAACGCCAACTGCACCCCAGGCCTCCTTTCCCTACATCAGTGCCTGACCTCACTAATGCTCTTGTGGCTGAATGAACAAATCCTAACAGCCATGCTCCAAAATCTAGTGGAAAGCCTTCAGAAGAGTGGAGGTTATTATAATAACAAAGGGGGACTAAATCTGGAAAGGGATGTTCAAAAAGCATATATTAATGTTATGATCAGGTGTCCACATACTTTTGGCCATATAGTGTATATGTATGTCTCCGGTCCAAAATAGTCAACCTTGTGTTTATCAGTTTAAAACATGCTGGACTTTCTAATGCAACAAAGAGTACATATATAACAACTAAACAATTCATCTAGGCCCAATTAGGCACAATTCTGCACTAAGAAGCTAGCATAATTTGTAGGAAACTGGTATACACACCTAAACCTGCAGTTTAGACACCATGTAGCAACACAAAATCTCAAAAACACAAAAGTATGATTTTCTCTCTTAATGACATATTATGACATTTTGAGTTTTTAAAGGTTAACATGCCCTTGTCAGCTTCCCCTCATCGCTCCCCTTGGATGAATCATCTGTATGTGTCGCTGGGGCCAATCAAGTGATTTTGAGTCCTAAAGTCATATCCACAACACAGACATTGTGAGAGAAGTCATACCTGTGTACATTAGTGAGTTCATATCAGTAATGTTAGGCTGGTAATGAGCCAAGGAGCTGAATGAGAGCGGAGAAATCAGAAAGTTGTAGCCGATTTTGTACACACGCAACCACTGAAGGACAACCCCTGACTAATTAAAGATGCAGTCTTACCATTGGATCAGTTGCGGTGGATTGCGGTGCAGTTTATTGCTTATTGCTTCCTGTGTAACTGTTGCTCCTGCTGCTTTCAGGTTGTCCTGCAACTCTTTTCGAGTGACTGTTTGCTTCTCTCTTAGCTTCCTTATCATTAGTCTGAGAGTGCGTTGTGAAATCTTGCATGGTGCACCTATGTTGTGGTTTACACCTGCATATTATCAAGACAGCTGTACTGATAGGGATGTTTGAGGTCTATGGCTCTGTAGTTTTTTTTTCCATTCATGTGTTGTCTGCTATTTGTTGTGTGAAATCTTCCCAACCACTAGCAATGTCTTTTATAATAGACCATACTTTTTATAATTTGCCCAATAACATTTTTTGCAGAATTTATGTCTAGCTTTTGGTTTATTTTTATGTAACCTTAACATACATGTATATACACCTACTAAGCACTTTATTAGGAACACTATACTACTACTGGGTAGGGCCTCCCATTGCCCTCAAAACAGCCCCAACTCTTCATGGCGTGGATTCCATAAGATGTTGGAAACATTCCTTTGAGATTCTGGTCCATGTTGACATAATTGCATCATGCAATTCCTGCAGATTTTACAGGTGCACTTTTATGCTGAGAATCTCCCGTTCTACCACATCCTAAAGATGTTCTATTGGATTCAGATCCAGTGTCTGGAAAGGCCACTTGAACATTGAACTCATTGTCATGTTCATGAAACCAGTTTGAGGTGACTTTTGCTTTGTTACATGTTGCATTATCATGCTGGACGTAGCCATTAGAAGATGGGTAAATTGTGGTCATGAAGGGATGCACATGGTCAGCAGCAATATTCAAATAGGCTGTGGCATTCAAGCGATGATTGATTGGTGTTAACAGGCCCAAACTGTGCCAAGAAAACAATCCCCACACCATTACACCACCTCCACTAGCCTGGACTGTTGACACAAGGCAGGTTGTGTCCATGGATTCATGCTGTTGGCGCCAAATTCTGACCATACCATCTGTGTGCCTCAGCAGAAATCAAGATTCATCAGACCAGGCTACATTTTTCAAGTTTTCAACTGTAAGATTGGACACCCCTGCTCTAGATACTGTTGTGTGTGAAATTCCCAGGAGATCAGCAGTTATAGAAATACTCAAACCAGCCCGTCTGGCACCAACAATCATGCCATGTTCAAAATCAGTGAGATTACATTTTTTCCCCCATTCTGATGGTTGATGTGAACGTTACCCAAAGCTTCTGGCCTGTATCTGCATGATTTTATGTGTTGCACTGCTGCCACACGATTGGCTAATTAGATAATCGCATGAACGAGTAGGTGTACAGGTGTTCCTAATAAAGTGGTCAATGAGACGATGTATATGGCTGTAGCATCATTAGGATTTGAACTTGTGATCCCCTGATGGACGATAGAGCAAACGCTTTTCTGTTGCACGACTTGGGTGGTTAGAGGTTAACATGCCCTTGTCAACTTCTCTTCATAGTTCACCTTGGATAAATCATCTGTCACTGTCTTTGAGGCAGTAAAGTCAATATGAGAGCAAGGAAGTCAGAAAGCTGTAGTCGACTTTGTATACGCATGACCCCTGAGCAACCCCAAGCTTAATAAAGATGCAGCTTTACCATTGGATCAGTCATTTAGAGATGAAGCTCTGACAGGTCTGGACTGTTCCCATCCATTTCACATCAAACACCCCAAAGGCATGGAATATACAGCTTAGATGGAGTCTGAAGCTCTGTGGCTTCTGTATGGAGAACTGCGGAGAAAGAAACATTGTAAAGCAAAAGAACCTAAAAATAGCAACAAATGACACCTCATTATTCTAGAGGAAAATGTATCACGCTCAAATTGCAGTTGATTCAAAATGATGACAGAGCCTCGGCTTTCATGTCCCAATCTGCATTTCAGGGCTGAACTCGTTTGTCTCTGTACTGCTTAATCACACCACTTTATAATCACTCTCTATGTCTGTCTTTGCTTAATCATCGACTCTGCACCTTGCCGTGTATCTTAGCAACAGCCGTTTCTGGCTTGTGTAACTGTTTCATGAATCATGGCAGAGTGTGTGGGTGAGAGGCTGTGTGTCTGTGTGTGTGTGTGCGTGTGTGTGTGTGGGGGGGTTCATGCTTCTGCATGTTCTAAATTAGTTTTGTGGGACTGAGTTCCAATTTTCCATATTTTATCAATAATTACTTTAATTACTTAATTTATGTTTTTTAATAAGAACTAAAATAAGATTAGATCTTAGAATGGAAGCTACTCAACCCAACGCTATTTATGGACCAGTTGACAAAATAATTAGCACAATATAATTTAAAAAATATTGTTAAAAAAAAAAACACTGACTGAAAATCATGTACTATATGTGAATTTGTGAACTTGTATCTTACCTAAAAGCTAGACTAAAATATATTTTTAATCATTACAGTATAGAAATTTCTAATATTTATTGCAAGATAGTTTATAATTTTGGACTCTGGCCCAACATGATTATGTAGAATTATGTGGGTTATTTTGATTTATTCCACAGCTAACATTTATATTAGGATATTAAAAGGAAAGGCCCCATTACAGAGCCTTGAGCTATGCTATATGTGACATGAATTTGACAAATTTAGAACAATCTGTGATTTAAATCACTGACAAACTCAGGTTTGTTTGAGCTGAATATTAAGATTTCAAGGCACTCCTTAATATGTTTGAACAAAAATGCAAAAAGGTTTATGAGTTTTGATGGTGATTAAATGCTTTTAGAAAGTTATTAGTCAAAACAAGCTGTTATCTAAAGGTTTTTAAAATGCAAAACTCTTCCCCCACTTCATCTTTACTGATCCCTCCGTCCTGTAGTGTTAATCTCCTCTTGTCCCTGCATGTCTCCATAAAAGAGCCATCTAGAACGATGCTGAATTCATGAATTTATCCAAGAATGTGAGACTCGATTTAACACTCATTGTGACAGTACATGCACAAACGCTACACATTTCCTACACAGTGTTAGGATTTGTATAAGCATATTTGCACAGATCATGATCCCGTTCATTTCATTCGTCTAATTCTGCAGGAACCTGTCCTCCTGCCTCCTCTATGTCCTTGACACACCATCAACTATCCTCACATACCTCTGACAGGTTTGCATCACATACCGATACATATATCACATCAGGGATGCTGGCAAGGCCGCCCCTCCCCCATCTTTCTCTCCTCCTCTTTTATCCCTGTATCTCTTACCTTCACAAAAAAGATGGAGGGACAAGCTCTTTGCAGTCCCTCTCCTTCAATGGGCTTTCCTCCAGTGATGCTTCCTTCTCTCTTCTCTTGGCTCACAACGAAGCATTCAGAACAAGATCATAAAATGTCTGAGCAAAATTTAAAAATGAGGTGAGCTTAATGAGGAAGTCATCTCCATTTTCATGCTGTTTGATTTTGATTCTTTCTTCCTGGCTTGCTCCAAATGTGTGTTTGAAGGTGTGTGTGTGTTTATCTGTTGCAGATCTCTGCTCCCAGTGCAGGCTTATTCTTTGCCTGACAACACAGAGCAGGCTGAGCATGCGCGGCAGGAGCCAGCCGCCAGGATCATGTGATCTACAGCTGACCGGCTTTGCAGGATGAGGAAAAACAGGGGTAGAAAAAAATCTCTGTCTCTCTCCCCCTCTCTCTCTCTCTCCCTCTCTCTCTCTCTGTTTTAAATAATATACACCACATTCAATGTCAAATTATTACCAAGATTCTTGAGATTCTTTTTCCTCCAAAAAATGGACATTTATTTATGCACTTGACCTTTATTTAGGCTTCATCTAAATAATTATGCATACATTTGCATACATAATAAAACCAAACATCTAGTCTTTGGATGATTTTAGAATTAAAATGGTTCTTTAAATGTGAACACTCTTACACCGAGGCTTTTACAAAACAGTTTGTTGCAATATTATTTTTTATTGTTTAATCAAGAAAATATCATATGCTGTCATTAAAATAGCTTTTGTATGTCATTTTACAGAATAAGATCTAACATAAATTCAACAATTATCAACATTTTGAGAAAAATGTCATCTGTGATCTGAGGGTCCACTTATGAACAGGAATGAACATTAAATATTTTCAGCTCTGAATGTAAAAAATGATTTTGAAAAAATCATTTTTTTTTTTTTTTTTTTGTGGTTTAAAGTGTTCCCAAACTAGCAAATGTGACTTATAAGGTTTATAAAGGAAAATGACATGCATGTCATGATGACACATAACTTATATACAGCATATAGACTCATAGACATATAGAAAACAAGGTTTTCAGGGATATACAGGATGACTCAGCACAAAAACACCAGATAATGCAGTATTCATTATGGACAAAAACAGTGAAATAAACACATTTGTGTTGAGTTTTAACATATCAGTATGAGTTTTATCATTACCTTGTAACAAACATGTTACAGATGCATTCATTGATTCATTCATTCATCTTCAATAAGCGATTTATCCTGGACATCGCTGCAGTGGATCCAGAGCCTATCCCAGAAACACTAGGTGCGAGGCGAGAATACACCCTGGATTGGACGTCAGTCCATTGCAGGTCACCATGCACCAACCCACACACACACATATTCACACACTTATTCACACCTAAGGGCAATTTAGAGTAGCTAATCCACCTACTGACATGCTTTTGTGAGATGGGAGAAAACCAGAGAACCCGGAGGAAAGCCTCATTCACACAGGGAGAACATTCCAGTACTAACCCAAGCTCACTGAATGGTTTAATGAGGTTGAAAATAATCTAATGTGTGTTTTTATGAGTGTGCAGATTGGTCAAGTGCCATTTTCATTAAAGAAATAAGTTAGAACACATAACAGGCAAATGTTACTGCATAATATAATATAACGTGTAACACTGGTATGTGTTTAGAGTTAAGGGTGTTTCAAATATTGCATGCATATATAATATGGATTTCTTGATTTGAATGAAAGTGTAGGAGCATGTGAGCCTTTTTCTAAACTTCTTAAATATTAGAAAAATATATTTAGACTGCAAGGTTTTAGGTAAATCAGGAGATTTATGTGGACAACTGCAATCTGTAATTAATACCGTATATTGCCACTCACATGTCTTTATATTGACATTATGATGAAAGAGCAAACAGGATGATCTAATCTAACCCAAACAGTTAGCATTGCGTTTCCATTCGCAAAGGACATGCAGTGGGATTGACTTTTAGATTATAATGCAGACTGACAGGCAGGGGTTTGCTCTGATCGTGTGGGCTGATTGGATTGCAGTGACAGTGAGAAGGCTCAGGTGAGAAGCACACAAGCTGACTAGAGGTAATGACTCGGGTTAAGGACGGGGCAGCATGGGCAGTGGGAGCAGCAGCAACAATGGCACAGTTGCAGCAAGCAGGTGAGTAAAACCACATGCTTTTACCTGAGAAAAATCAAGCCTTGCCCGAAACACTGCTATATTATTTGTAATAAGCAATTATATCTGGCCCAACAGCTACAAAGATGAGTGGATGTGTGTATCTGATCCTTTCAGGAGGAGGCCTTTATCTGATTATAAGTACGCTGGTTGAAATGACCTTACGTGAACCTGATCTGAGCTTCATTTTTAAATAAACTGAATGTCACACCCTTCATTTCATGAGTAAGGAGTGGTGATTGCTTGAATGATTCATGTTTAAAAGAATGTTTATAGCCTTCAGTAGGTCTCCCATGGGAGTTGAATGATTAGGAAAAAAAAAGGTGTGTACTTGTGCAGAAATGTATGATCAGTTACAGTGTACACAACTGAAATAAAATAAAATGGCTGCTCGGGCACAATTGCACAAGTGCAATGCTGCAGTCGAACACAAGAGGGAGCTTTAGCAGCATAAATAAACTCAGGACGTTTGCATGGAAAAAGGAAGCTGATTATCAGTGTGGAATGAGAGCCCAGGTTCTCAGCCCTAGTCCAGGAGAACCCACAGTCCTGCACATTTTAATGTTTTAGTGCTCAGATTCTGATTTTACATTGCAGCTACATTGCAACATTCACACACAACAGTTAAATAATTTGCACTGATTTTGGAAACTGCACTGTAATGCATGTTATAGAGGACTGATGCATGCTACGAGTGACTAGGTATATTTCATGTTGCATGAAATAAAAAAGGTATGATGACAGTGCAATGGAAAGCGTTAAGCACTGGTGCACGTGCTTGCTGACATTAGCACGTATCACGCGGATGAATATCCAACCTGTGTGTTTATAACGCGTGTTATAAGGATAGAAATTGAGAAGTTTGAACTGCAAAGCGTTTGAAGTGCTTATAGCATCTCCTATCAGACGCGTGTTCTGCTCGTGCACGTCAACGTGCCCAAATCTCGTCTTCTGATTGGCTGGCCGGAAGAACCTTACTTCCTTCATTTTTGTCTCGCATAACCTTCCGCCAACTTTTTTTTTTTTTTTTGGAAATATTCGCTCACGTTTTGTGTTGGACGTTTAATAAAATGATATACATATACTCTATACATATTAACGTGTAGGTGAATTGTATTAGTAACTTTTTAAGAGGTTTAAAGGTTTTCGTAGATGTTCCTGCAGGAACCTATCCACCCGTTTTGCGTAGGAATACATCCGCGTGCTGTGGCTTAAAGTAGTGCCGGCGGATTTCGCGGATCACCTTGAGGACGCTCGTGCGGCGTTTTGCAGCGCATCACTTCAAGAGGACTGTCATTTAAGAAGGTGAGCTTTATAACTACACGGACTTAGCCGTTATTTTAGCCTCTCAGGCTAATAAACCTAGATATATCTACCGACATCATGTGCTTTTGACTAATGAATTAACTCGGAAGTATTTGGCAGAAATGGATGTCACATTTGTCTGACTTATCGACCTCGCCTATATTGGCTGAATCCCAAATGGCTCTGTGTTTTATAAATAGTGAACTATTTAACAGCGTACAGACCGTTATTTAACACCTCATGTAGTGCGCTTGTGTAGGAAATACGGGGCTATTTGAGATTCGTCCCATGATGCTACATTACTGCAGGTTTCAGAAGCTAGTAATTTTTTTTTTTAAAAGATTTTTAATTTTAGGTTGATCAATTGTCAAGCCAAAATGTTAACCCAGTGACCTGGTTGTTTTGAAATGAAAGCTAACCTGCTGGAATTGCGTTACTATTTCCTGGCTACATGCTAGCGTTTACTGACTAGTCAGACTGCGCATGCGCATACAGTACTCCGTCTGCTTCCTAATGGCTGATGAATGTCGTGCTTGTCGTATTGCGCAGCTTTTTTCCTCCTTCTTTCTTTTTTAAATTATTGATCAGCGTGATAACGGCACTTTGTCAATCTGTAGGTGCGGTCGCTGGGTAAATATTGCATTCCTTGTCTTTTGGCTCGAGTCCACTAAGCCTGCTCCCTACTTAGAGGAAAATGTGACGCAGAGTGAACGTGACTTTGAACACATCCGCTGCAGTGCTGTGCATCAGACAGACAAGCTCAATCTGAGCCACCCCTAAACATCCCTGGGATTAACAGATAAACACCTAAACACTAAATACATCTGCTTTTTTAAGGAGCTAAAGATCATGATGTGTTCATCTTCAGAAAGTTTCATCTGTTCTAATAATCCTGATAATCCTAATAATGTTTGATGTGATGTTTTGAACCACATGAACTAGATGAGGAAAATCTGTGCATTAAAAATCTGTTCTTTTTTTTTTTCTGTATTGAATAATAAGTTATTTGGCATAGTGATGGATTCCTTTTTTCATTTTTGATGAGAAAAAAAATCAATATTTGAATATCAGAAAATATCTGATCCAGTACTGACCTCATTATGGTGCATTAATATTCATTTTAAATGTATTTTTATTCATTCGTTTAAATTTTTACCCTATTTTTTTCCACTTTGGTAATTTGCCAATTCTCACCCACCAGCCAGCTCTGCCATCACTCAGTCAGGGATGGTAAGTCTAACACGTGCTTCCTGAGATGCGTAGACACGTGAACTACATTTTTTTTTTTTTTTTTTTTTTTCTCCCCCCTTTTCAAACTGTTGCTCGGAGGAAAGTATCCCCTATGGGATACATGAGCTCACAGACTGTTAGTTTTGCTCTGACTGAAAGACACGTCGTTCCTCTCAGCTAGAGACCAGCTTTGCTCCCTTGGCTCTCGGCTATGGGTGGCTATGGCATCGTTGTGATTGGCTCTCATGATCTCCAGATGATGGTGTAAATGTTTTTCTGTTGCGCCACTCGGGAGCCCAGTGCGGCAAAACCCATCTGTTCCTTCCCTAATAATTTGCCATTTTGGGGTTAAACACACATTAGTTTAACCCTCAAGAGTACGGTGTATGCAGCAAACTGTGGGTCCCGCACGCTTCGTTCCTGTTCGACACGTTTGTACGGGCGGTGAAAGGGTACAGGAAAACCTGATACATCCATTATTTATTTCTCTTCCACCTTGCACTGCTCTGATTACTGGGGATGTAACTCAGATTCTTGCCACATCCCATTCAACAATCGTTTCATTCTTCTCGTTTGTGTAAAGTTACGAAACACTTTTTTCTTCCTGTTCTCATCACCTCCTTGCATTCACTGCACTCACTCCAAGTTTTTTGCACTGAATATTTGCCTTTACTGTACCATTAGTACTCAAACTGCTGTAGCTACGTAAATTGTTTTCTGTAAGGCAAAACATCAGAAGAATGGTGGCTGCAGGTTTTATTCTGCGTTTATGTGCAAGGATCATTTCATATCAGTCGCTATACAGCATGTACAGTGAAATACGTCGGTGAAGCAGATGTTGACTCTGATCAGATACCAGTCCAGCATTTTAGGCCAGAATTGCTATGTCATAATGATAAGTTGCTGTTTCATGGTTTGCATTTGCATATTGGAACACCATAATGGATGAATCACTAACCTGGAGATCTGCAGGAAGCAGTTTGTGTTTCCGGGCATAGTCATGTAGTTGCTCACTGGACAAATAGGTGTAGCAGAGGTAATAAATAGTTAGATAATAGGCTTCTGAAAAAGTTTCTCTTTTCTTCTGTCCTCTCAGAGAAAGAAAACTCACTCTATTGACTTTCACAGTTTTTCTAGTTAATATGTATATTTGTTGTTTACGTTAAGTTGAACACGTTAACTTTTTTTTTTTTTTTTTCTTTTAAACAAAACAGCAAAACAAAGCTCGATCTAATAGCATGATGTCGGGTGAAAATAAAGACATGGTCATCGCATATATTATCAGAAGAGGTTGAGGACTACACAGAATCTTTCCCTTTTCAGTATTTGCTCATTTTTATTAGTCGACATTAACATGTTTAACTGAATAACTAGCTAGTAATACGCTGTAGATTTCCAGGCCGGAACAACGACACCAGGCAGCACATCGGAGCTAATGAATTTGAGTTGTCGATCTCTGATAACAGGATCTTGTCTTTTCTGCCTCTTGTGCTAAATACTCAGCTTAGTTCTCCCAAAAAAGATTGAATCATGAAATACATTTTATACCATATACATTTTTTCTGTGCTAAAATTTGAGCCCTCAGGCCTGGATTAAGGCAGTGGCACTACAACTGAGTTATGTGCCATTCCCCTTTTTTTGCTCTGTTGGCAGGAAAGGCTTGTTGGGTAACCAGGCTTTATTGGCTCTTCACAATGAGAGGGAGGAAGCAGAAGTTTGTGTGTTGTATGTGCACAACCATGCAGCTGTACAAACTCAGACACTCAGGCAGCCAGGCTTCATTTGGGAGTGTTAGTGCTTTCAAAAACATTTGCAAGAAAAATTTATCAGCTTTCATGTTCATGTTGTGGGGGCAAAAAAAAAAAAATCCCCCCTTATAGCAAAGACAGGAAGATTGAGTCGTTTCTTAGTGGAAGTGTGCCTCGTATCTCTGCAGTGACTCAAATCACATCTCCTGAAGCCAAGCCAAAGAGCAGAGTGTTAGTCATCATTATGACAGGGTGGAAAGAGAGAACACGTTGGCAGATCCTGAATAATTACAGGCTTGAGGTGAAAAAAAAAAAATTCCAACCCACAAAGCCACTAACAGTTTTTGCATCAGGATCATTGATGCAAAATTTTTGGGGGGAGAAAAAAAAAATCCACCTGAGAATTTTTTTTAGAAATTGATTTACCTTTTGGTATTATTTATATAATTGATATAAAACCCTGTTAGGAGTAGATTAGTTTATTTTTCCTGTGTTCTCAGTGATAAAACTCTCTTTCTGTGCACCTGAATATTTGTGTCGCACATCATGTGATCAAACTCCATTCACAACATGGCATCCAAACAGTTGAGGAGGTACTGGAGTAGAGAAAAGACTCTGATGCTTATTTCAGAGTTTTATTTTATTTATTTATTTTTTTAAATATCATTTGCTTTCTCGAATACACACATACAATTCGATTATAAGACATTCTGCTCAGATGATGAACAGGTGAAAGGCTTATTTGTGGCGAACGAAGGATTCAGCAACAATTTGAAAATGCAATAAAACAATCACAAAGTATACAAGAAGCATCCATTTTTCGTTGTGCGATTCGGGAAATGTTTAATATCTAGGGAAGGGTCAATCACTCTACGAGAGTAAATAAGGCAAGTAGCAACAGTCAAACTTTTTTTTTTCTCCTCCCAATGTGAGGCAACATCTGCATAGAAATCACAGACATGTGTACCGAACTAGAGTTATCAGACGAGCGCCGAGTTTGGCAAAAAACTGTAGGTAATTCGGCCTGTAGATAGTAAAACACCGACATGGCCAATCCAGACGAAAATAAAATCACAGAAAAGCACGTGAAAAATGGGAAATTACTCTAGGACCTCATGTACATTTAATCCCTTCTGGGTAGGGTTTTAGATTTCCAGACATATGTCCAATGAGTAATGCTGCTGGAGGACATGTGTAGTTATTATGATATACATATTTAAGCCACACATGTTTTGTGAATACATGATCATTACACAAATTCCATGTGTACTACATACACCTCCTTTTAATACACACTCATTTCTTAGATTCTTATTATTTGTTGTAGGGCTTCGTGGACATGTTCTATGAACTGTCTCTTACCTAAAACCCCTGAAAGTGCCGCTTCTCTGACGAGTCCTTTTAAATGTTGTTTTTTAATTTTTTTATTTGTTCGTTATTTTTTGTTGTTCTCAGACTTCATTTCAGTTTGTTTTTGGCAGGAGATGATTGAAAAGAGCGTGCGCTTCCTGCGGTGTCTCTGTAGAGAACAAAAAGTGCAAAACCTTTTTTCCTACAGGGTACAGTGGACTTTTTACCTATTATGTCAAATTAGATGAGGGCATAGTGTATATTAACACTCGGTTATTAACGCAGTTTGTGAGTGATTATCAGGATGGATTATCAGGAAGTCCTCCTGCACTTAGCATCTTCTGTCCTATCATCTCCTCCGTCTATATGTCCCCTTTCTGGCGTAGAGTATTATTGGAGGCTGTTTTAGCTATTTTAGTGCCTGTGTATGTAACATGACCTGGTTGTGGTGGTCTTGCTTAGCTAACACCAAACCAGTTAACCTCTCCATTGACTCATGTTGTTCCAAAGCTTTAGGAAAGGCCTGATTGACTTACGTAGTTTATCCGTTCTTAAGAGAAGAGGATTTCATGTTCAAGTCTTTGCAGAGCATGCAGATCCCAGGTTCATTCGGTTCAAACTCCCAGGCTACAGCACCCTGGGTAGGGAAAAGCCACCACAGAAATCGAAACAATTCGGGAAGATTCTGCTGACCAAGTGTCTTTATAGCTCACTGAAAGGCTGGGAGCTCTACAGGTATGTGTATTTATATTTATTTGATAAATCAAGGTCATGCGCAAGCCTTTATGTAGGCATGGAGGAGCGAGACTAGATAAGGACTTGAGTGTGGAAGGTTATTGGAAGTGTATGTGAGTAGGTGTATACGTGGGTCAGTAGACATGCTATAAAGTTCATAGAGGGTATGTTTGTAGATCATGTGAGGTACATTTATTTTAGTCACAGAGTAATTTGGCAGTCGTAGAACGCCATATGCTGTTCATGTGCCACTCTGTGGTTTCGTAGCCTTGATTGCCAGGAGACAGGGTCACTTCAGTGATTTCAGGGTGGTGACCATTTCCACCATATTTGTCTAGCAAATCCAACAACCGCCCAGGTGATGAGCTGCTTTATTATCATGCATGCCGTCTTCTGGGATCCAACAAAAAAAATTAGAGGAGCGAGTGCTTTTTACGCTCATGTGAACAGAAGTTGGCAGACAGATATGAAACTCCCAGGACAAAGAAAAGCCATGTTCCGTTCTCACGTTAAATAAAAATGAACAAGAAAATGTTGTGGTCAGGTACAAAAAGCAGTCCTGTGCACACGTCTGGTGCTCCATGTTTCCTCCGCACTCTCCGTGGAAACTCTCCACAAGCCAAAAACTAGTAATGCATTCATTTATGTCGATATATTTAATAGGTGTGTTTTTGTGTGAACAGGGATACAACATTATATAACATACGTACTTTGTGTTACATTTACAGTATGTCGAGCTGAGGCGGTCCGTGAAATACACTCACAGATTATAGCTCTGGATCGAATAGCTTTCAGTGCAGGCTGACAACCGCAAAAAGTTTCTGCTTTGTCTTCCTCAAAACTAATGTGAACATCTGAATCCACACAGAAACAGTGTCTTATAGGCTGGTGCACATATTCATTAATTTTCTGCTGAATGTTTAACAGACAATGGCATTAACACTGGAGTAACAAAGGAGCTTGTTCTTGGGTGTCGTCTTTTTCAACAGCCAAAAGTGCCAGTGTTATGCAATGTTGGAAAAGCCGAGCGCTGCATTTGAGGCTAATTTGCTATAGAAGAGCCTCTCCGTCTGACATCCGACACTGGTAATCTGATCTAAGCAGGACTTGCCCTGGTTATGTTTCCATTCAGGCTGGCAAAAAATATTTGCATTGTTTTTATTCTAACTGCAAAATGAATTTGGATGCACCCCAAACTCTGTGCAGTCTGTTTGCATAAAATCATGCAAATGCAGGTCAAGAGCTTCAGTTAATGTTCACATCAAGCATCAGAATGGGGGGGAAAAATGTGAGCTCTGTGACTTTAACCACGGCATTGTTAACTGCTGATCTCCTGGGATTGTCTCTAGAGTTTACACAGAATGGTGCGAGAAATAAAAAAAACATCCAGTGAGCTGAGGGTCTGCACCGTATAGAAATTTCATTCAAACAGGCTTCAAACAGCTTATTCTATATCTAAACCTCTCTCAGCATTCTGATGACTCTGTCCACAGCAAGGGGGGTTTGAGTTTCATCCCTGACTGTATCTGAGGGTAGTCACATAGTGTGTGTATGTGTGCGTTGTGATGTGAGATTCCTCACGTACAGCAGCTTACTGACTCAGCCCCATCTGCGCCACCGTGGTCTGAGCGGCAGCGGAATAAATTGTGTGGCTACTGACTATTTGACTACTGAATGTTTGCAATGAGTCAGAATTTTCTCGTAGTCAGACAAGCACATAAAATAGTAAATGGGGCCTTTCTTGTAATAAAGAGAGCTTGAATAGGTAAATCTGTGGGTGGGTGGACTCATGACAGGACTCTCTGTAAACCCATCACATTCTCGTGTGTACCTGGAGCATGATGACTTGGTTGTTAATGACTTGGTCATAAGCACTACTGGTCACAATGGCACTGAAATCTACTGAAGTGAATTAAATGTTCTTATTAGTATAAGAGCAGCTACAGCTAATGAAGTTTATGTGTTCAGTGAAACATTTATTGTTGAATTTTATACTACTTTTAGAGAATTTACATAGCACTTATGCTCAGAATGGTCATTTCTGCTGATATCGGTTAAATTCGATAATTTTAACAAGGTTTGGCTTTTTTTTATTTCAGAAAGGTTTACAGTATTATAATACTGCCAGACTTTCTAGAAGAACTGCCCCCTTCCCAAATCCCACATGCTCTCAGTTTGCCCCTTGCTTTCTGTCAAAGTAAATACAGAATATTTTTCGTAGTTCATAATGTGAAATAAAATCTATCGGTGTATGTCTGACTTAGTTGAAGATAGACAAGTACGTATTAAATATCGGTTAAATTTATTTGTTAAGGATGCGACTGAAACATCTTTGCCAAAATGGCTCATTCAGTTTTTTTAGTCCGAAAGAGAAAAATGGGTCAGGCTTTGACCCGAAAAATTAAATAGGCGTACAAATGACCCCTACTCTAACTACAAATTTAAGCCATCAAATCTAACATGTTACGAATAATGTTAACAGTGATGATAAATAGAAAGTGAATAAATAAATAAATAGAAAATGTCGGCCACATGAACATTTTAGACAACTAATTTATAGAAAGATTATATTGGAAAATGAAGTTTTTTAAATGTTTACTGCACATTACTGCAGAATCACTGACAAATCCACCATCCAGTTTTCATGAGTGCCACAGTTTGTATTATCAGTTGTAATATTACACCCTCCCCTATACTCTTTAAACCTAAAATGGTGGCTTGTTTTTCTGTCTCAGTTTACTAAGCTATCGGGGGAAATATCAGTATCACACAAGCCTAATCTAAACCTTTATTTAATATCAATATAAGTAACGTGTTGTTTGTCATGTCTCACATGTCATTAAAGAGACATGTGTGAGGTGTTACCTCGCTGTGCGTATGCATTGCTTCTAGGTCAAGTCTGGTATTCACATGCTCTGTGTGTGTGTGTGTGTGTGTGTGTGTGTGTGTGTGTGTGTGTGTACCTGGAGATATGGCAGTATAGGTGTATGCTAGAGCTAATGTCCAGTTCTTCTGCTGGACTGGTCAATGAGACGGTAAGTCCAGCTCACAAGATGGCTGCATGCATGGGAAAGGTTTTCTGGTTTTGCTTCTGTTTGTTGAATATTCTTGCTGATCGTGTCCAGCAGTTATTGAGCCATGTATCATGTGACCTGCTGAAAGGACTCACTCTTCTTCACCACTTGTTGTACTGACCCTCACTGTATTCCTTTCATGTGTAACACTGTACTCCTCAAAACACACACACTGTAGCACTGCAGGCGGCCATGGAAATTTCCGGAAAGTCTGGACTGACTCTTTGATCTCTGAAGCACAGGGCACGACATGCTCATGCCCTGGACATGTGTGTTGGGCATGCTTTCTTGTGTAATCTCACAGCCATGTGCTTAAATGTAGCAATTATGCTGCCATAAAGATATTTGGTTCTGTAAAGTGAACTTTTCATTTGATTTGTTTAAATGCTACAATTGATCCATATATTTCAGGGTGGTGCAAAGCACTTCAGTGCAGTGGCATGTGCTACTCTTTTCCAAATCCTAGACAGAATAAGAAAAATAAAGAGGTGTAGAAACAGTGAATAAACTGAGGAAAGTACAGTAGAGGGGAATACAGAAATGTTATAAAAATCTCTTGCTATTTAAACACTTCATAGCGTGAAAACGAAGACTCCAGTAATGTCTTTGTGTGCAAGGAGAAAAGACCACATTTTAGAAATCTTAGCTATTTTCTTCAGCCTTCTTGTTAAGGATGCAAACATGACGCTTCATGACCAGTGACATTGTCAGGAGAATGTAAAGACTGTAGCTACATAAAGTCACCCTTCACAGAGATTTAAATACTCGCTAATTTTCCATAGTCATCATGGGAGCTGAAAATGTTTAGTCAGTGTGCCCTGTCTCATAACCTTCACTGTAGAACATTAGCTTGCACTATTGATTTGTACTATTAATAGCCATGCTGGTTCAGGAGATAAGCCACAAAGGCATAATTATATAATCCCGAAAGCAAAAGCCTGTCTTTGGCATAGAAAATGGCAGTGTCTCGACCTAAGACTCTGTGGTTTGGCAGAATAATTATTTCTGGTTGCATTCCAAACATGGGAACGTGTGATAGCAGTAAAGAGTTCCTATCTCTCTAAACTGGTACCCTTTAATATTACACAAAATAAAAAAAAATAAAATAAAATTTACCCCACACCTTCTGGCAGTTACTGAAGCACGGTGGAGTTACTGTAAGTGATGGTAGAATGTAGAGCACATGAGGGTTAGCACATACAAGTTTAATTTTGCAATTTTGCACTTCCTTCCGGACAAGATGGCGAAACGTGATATTGAGAGATACGAGACTGATGGCAATACAGGATTGCAATTAAATACCATTATAGATGTAATAAAAATACAAGTACCCATCTTTGAAAGACTTCGCAAGATTTAAAAATAAAATATTTGTAAGACATACTTTATGTCTCAGCTTTCCAGTCTGAGAACACCGATATTCTACTTTTGGAAATATTATGTGGTCACTGATATTTCATAGATGCATCACATGAAGATAAAAAGCTGTATTTATGCAGGCTTTCACATGAATGTAACGATATTGATTGACACCATCTCTGTTGGGAAGGGGGGAGAAAAAAAAAAAATAGACAGTTGGGTTTTAGTAGTAATTTATTTGTCTTTCTAAATTGTTTTGCTGCTGTTTATTACTGCTTTGTATACATGCAAAATTTTCTGGGTCTTGATTCTTATTAATTGCAAATGATAAAAGAATACGTTAACTGCTTTTCTGGAATGAGGCACTGTTTAAGCACAAGATATTTCAGCAACAATAAAGTGCACTGCGCTTATCAACGGATCACAGTTTAATGAACGAGGCGGCTGCCAGCTGGCAAATAAGCCTCACGAATTAAAATTCAAAATTAAAATTGTCAGCAGTTGAAAATGTCACCTGTCCAAGCAATGAAAAAAAAAAAATTAAACCGGAAATTAGTTTATTGAATAAATGGGTCGAAGGTCCTTTGTAATGGATGTTGTGTAATATTTCTAGTTTAATTCTATTTTTCCAAGCCCGAAACAAAATGGTTCTCAGTTGCAGCCATTCATGCTCCTAAAAATTCATAAAGTCCTCTACGTACTGTAGTCTAAATTAGGCATGGAAAATAGAATTTTAATCCAAATTTCTAATCATTCTTCACTCCAGTTCAGCTACTGACATAAATTAATAATGCCAATTAAGTGCTTACTGTGTAAGAAGGATCCTGTTATCTGGTATTTTTGATTTCATGTATAGTTTCTCAAAAATAAAATATTTCCTGTCCAATGTGTCTGTCCAGTGTGTCTGTTCCCCAGCTATGACTGAATATTACTATATCCCTAGTCATGTTACATATAATTATTTTACATGTGCGGATGGAGAGATTTACAGAGACTTTATCACCACCAATGACTGCACACCTTTGGACCAAACCTCATGCTTGTTGTCATGCCCCTCGTCTAATCGCTCTATCACTCTGTCTATCTCTACCTATTTATCTCAAGGATATCACCAGGCAACTCTGCTCTCACCATGCCGCACACTAAGACTCAGGACTTGGGCTCTGCCTTCATCCAGACGCAGCAGCTGAACGCTGCCATGGCCGACACCTTCCTGGAGCACATGTGTCTGCTGGACATCGACTCTGAGCCCACCACTGCCCGTAACACTGGCATCATCTGCACCATCGGTCTGTTGTCTAATATATTAACCTTTAATTCATGTTGCATGTTATTAGAGAGCTTTAAATGCTCAATCCAGCAGGTGTTGATTAATTTTCTGTAACACTAGCTTGAACAGTAGTGCCAGCTGCAAGGATGTTTCCAATAGCGACATCTTTTATTCCTTATGTAAAATACTGTAGGCTAACAAGTATCAGTTGTGCATCAGTATATCAAGTTGATGCTTTGCTGACGTTGCATCCTGTGCTTATATATGAGGTATATGTATGTTTTTCTTGTTGCAGGGCCAGCCTCCCGCTCAGTGGAAATGCTGAAGGAGATGATCAAGTCAGGAATGAACATTGCTCGCTTGAACTTCTCCCACGGTTCACATGAGGTTCGGAGCTTCTCTTTCGACCTTGGTTTTGCCTTTCCCTTATCTATGTGACACCACAGAATTATCTAGTACTTAGACAGTGACCGAACGAGCTCTACTGTGCTTGGGCTCAAAGATCATAGACAGTCACGGTGTCATTCACGTGATTGTGATAAAGATGACAAGGTCATGGTGACCAATAAACTAGAGAGCACTGTCACTATTAATAACTCATCAAACAGTCTGAGCCGAGCCTTATCTCCCTCAAACAAAATCCTGTACTGTGGGGGTGTGTGTGTGTGTGTGTGTAAAGGGTGAGGCTCTCTTACAGTAGTGGTCTGAACAAGCCTTTTCTGTTTTTTTATCTAGCATTTTAGAAACAACCGTTTTAGCATTTTAGAAACAACCGTTCCCAATTTTCTTTTAGTAGAAATGATGAGCTTTCTTTCAGTCTCTATAAATCCCTATAAATTCCTTTCCTCACTTAGACTTACAATGTCTGAAAACAGTTAATATCATATTTCACTTAATTTAGTGTATACTGAAATGATTTTCTCTCCAGGTATTCTGCAGTTTTCCTACTGCCAAACCTACTTTCTAGCCAAAATGGCAGAATAGCTGTCAGACCAGTGCAAATGTTCATGATGCTTTGATGCTGATGATCATCTTGGCCATCGGGTCACATTCAAAGCTTGATGTAACTGATAGAAACTCCTGTCTAACACTAATAGATCAAAAGAAGGTGGAACTGAATTAGATGATGTTGGTGATCACAGAGATCAAAAGCTCGGTCCTTCCATCTGGATAGCATTTGTTGTCCTATTACTGCTTTTGCACTTACAAATTTTACTTTTCAGAAAAGCACCAAGTGACGTCAATCGCTTTTTACCTCTCAGCCAATTAGGTTGAAAGTTGGGGGGCGAAAAACAATCCTGAAGGACAGAGCGCCAGTGAAAAATCTATCTAGATAACAGAAAATATTTCATTGTCAGTATTCCAGTGTTGCAATGTAACTAAAGTAAGAATGTTTTGTTAAACAGTATTCTTGATTTTCTGCCTCCAGAGCTACAGCAAAAGGCAAACAGTCTCGCAAGTTAGTTAGATGATACTACACTATATGGCCAAAAGTTTGTGGACACCTGACCATTACACCAATAGGTGGTTCTTCCCCAAACTGTTCAACACACACAGTTGAAAGCACACAATTGTACAGAATATCTTTATGTACTGTAGCATTACAGTTTCCCTTCACTGGAACTAAGGGGCCCAAGCATGACAATGCCCTAGTGCACAAAGCAACATCCATGAAGACATGGTGTGCCAAATATGGAGTATAAGAACCCAAGTGTCCTGCACAGAGCCCTGACCTCACCCCCACTGAACACGTTTAGCACGAATTGGACTGTCGACTGCACCCTAGGCCTCCTCGTCTGACATCAGGACATGATCTCGCTTGTGGCTTAATGAGCACAAATCCCCACAGCCACTCTCCAAAATCTAGTTGAAAGCCTTCCCAGAAGAATGGCATAATAGTGCAACAATATACTGTAAATCTAAGCTATTGTTATATACCTTATAATATATTAAAACAAACAGATGATGTTTGTGTTATGATTGTGCAATAATTTGACCTTTTGCTGATAAACTCACACAGGAAACTTGTCAGGAATCTGGAGTCACTTTGAATTGTTTGTAGAACAGAATAAAAATGTATTGCAAAAGCCAATATTGCAGAATATATTGCAGTCCTGGTACTTGACTAGTGATTGTATGTGCTTAGCTCTGCTTCTCTAGAATATAGTCTTTACTACTTTATCCTCTCATGTTAATCAGTCTGGTGTTCTCAGGTGTAGAATCAGTGTTATGATGTAATTAAGTTGTGCGTGCGTGTGTGTGTGTGTGTGTGTGTGTGTTTACAGTATCATGGTGATACCATAAAGAATGTTCGTGAGGCTTGTGAGAGCTTTGAAGCAGGCAGCATCCACTACCGACCTATAGCCATCGCCCTGGATACCAAGGGCCCGGAGATCAGAACTGGACTCATCAAAGGGGTACATACATTACACTTTGATTTACAGAAAGCTGAATGGGATGTTATGATGCTGATGTAATGCTCACAAAACCCTAATATAAATAATACTAAAGTTCTCTTTATGTCTGTGTGTGACAGAGTGGCACTGCTGAAGTGGAGCTGAAGAAGGGAAACCAGATCAAGTTGACGCTGGACGATGCCTTCATGGAGCACTGTGATGAGAACACCCTTTGGCTGGACTACAAGAACATCACTAAGGTGGTGGAGGTGGGCAGCAAGATCTACATCGATGATGGCCTCATCTCTCTCCAAGTCCAAGAGATTGGTGAGTGTAAAGCTTTCATATTTCAAATCTTAAGAGTTAGAATTAAAAATAAAATGGACAAAAAAGAGAGTATAAAAGTATAGAGTATATATGCCAGTATGCATGTTTATGTATTCCAGTCCTCGGTTTCTGGTTTACAGTCATGTAAATATGATATGCGATTTTAAAGGAAAGGCCACACCTGATAATCTAGCTCTGTGATTTCTAATAGGCTCTGACTACCTGATGTGCGAGATTGAGAACGGCGGTATGCTGGGCAGCAAGAAGGGTGTCAACCTGCCTGGGGCAGCCGTGGACCTGCCCGCCGTGTCTGAGAAGGACATTAAGGACCTGCAGTTTGGAGTGGAAATGGGAGTCGACATGGTCTTCGCCTCATTCATCCGCAAAGCAGCTGACGTCCACGAGGTCAGGAAGGTGCTAGGAGAGAAGGGCAAGAACATCAAGATCATCAGCAAGCTGGAGAACCATGAAGGAGTCCGTAGGTGAGTGATAAAAGGGCAAAATATGGGCTTCTATCCATAATTTCAGTATTCTTATAGAACTTAATTTTAGCTTTGTACAGAAATATGCTGTATTCTGTATTCTGATTGGTCATTGGTTGATTAATTTTCTATGACTGATAATAAACGGATAATAAGTATACGTCATTCTTTAATAAATGTAAATGGTAATCCTCGCAAGTTAAAGTGGGGTAAAAAAAAAACCTCTGGACATGCTGGTAATAGCTAATTATTCAACTCTGGGGAGGTAACAGTATTTCCTTTTCATGTTGGGCCGCCTCACACCACCCCATCACTGATTATTTTCCCATCACTCCCACAAGGAAGGAGTACATTGTGCAATGCAATCAAAATTTGAATTTATTATTATTATTATTATTTTTTTTTTTTTTTCCCCAATAGGTCAATTTTTCCTGCCAGCTTTAGCACGCATTTCCATTAGCTGGAATATTTTAATTCTCGTATTTGATAACTGCAGAAATCGTAGAATTGTTGCTGTTGCTGTTGCTTGCAGGTTTGATGAGATAATGGAGGCCAGCGATGGCATCATGGTTGCCCGTGGTGACCTGGGTATTGAGATCCCCACGGAGAAGGTCTTCCTCGCCCAGAAGATGATGATTGGACGTTGCAATAGAGCTGGCAAGCCAATCACTTGTGCCACACAGGTTAGGGTTTAATTGTTGGCATTTTTTTTGTTTTGTTTTGTCATTTATAGGTGTGAGTGTTTCAGAGATACTCAGGTTCTGTTTTTCTTGTTTCATCTGTGCAGACAGGATGTTTTCCCATGCTCAAGAACATGAAAAGTGATGCATAACATTTTTCCTGTCCTCTGTTTCCAGATGTTGGAGAGCATGATCAAGAAGCCCCGTCCCACGCGTGCAGAGGGCAGCGATGTGGCTAACGCTGTTCTGGATGGGGCTGACTGCATCATGTTGAGTGGAGAGACAGCAAAGGGAGACTACCCTCTGGAAGCAGTGCGCACACAGCACATGGTACATGCACTACTTATTAATATATATACTTTTTTTCATTTTGATTTTTATTCATGTGATTTTTGCTGTTACAGTAGGGTCAGATTCCAAAGAAAGCTTAAGAACTATATTGGCAGCTGATAGATGATTTCGGGTTATGAGTAGCAGAATGGATTTGCTGTCTTTGTTCCTAACATTGCTGCATGCTGCCAGAATTTGTTTGGCTTTGTCAGCATTGTCTGCTTTCTATTGTTCACTCAATGCTGCACTCTCTCAGACTGCTGAGTCACACACGCAGTCCAAAGGGAGCGTGATGTACATGCTGAGGCCTCATTAGCTGTGAACTGGCAATTTAGTCATTAGACTGGCAATTTAGTCAGGCTTACAGCTTTATTAACATTAATCTCCAACACAGTTATTTGGTTTCATTTTAAGAGCAGGGTCATATAAATGTTTGTCATGGTGTTTGTCTTCTGCAGTCTTGCGTCTGTCTCTTCTCATTTTCCCTTCCTTTTCCTAACACTGCTTAAAAGCTCTAGTCATGAACAGTGGACTAACCCTGTGTTTGCTAACTCATTAAACAACTTCTAACTGGCTGTTGTCTTTCTACAAGACGTGCATGTTTCACCTCCATTCAGCATCAATAACCCTTTTTGAGTTCTGAACCTCAATCATCTTTGCTTATGTTTGAGGTCAACTATGATTTAGTAAGGAATTAACCAAAATTAATCGTGATTTATAAACCACGATTGGTGTTTGAATGATTGTTTTATAATGATTGTTAATGATTCTTGCATGACTGACTAAAGCCATGTGAATCTGGGATCAGTTTTAACATAGCCATTTTTGTTTTTGTCCTCCTGACTCTTCTACCTTCTGTGATCTGTATTCTGTGATCTAACACTTGCACTAATTCTGTCTTGTGTATCTTTATTTACAACATTGTCTCTTGTTGTACTTCTCCTTTTGCTTTACTTCTTTGCCTGCCCTGTCTCCTTGTCTGCACCCATCTTTGTTTGCCACCTGCTCGCTCTTTCTTTCTCTCTCTCTCTCTTTCTCTCTCTCTTTCTCCCCTTTCTCAATGCCTCTGCCTCATGTGCTTGCTACATGGTCGTGTCAGATCGCTCGTGAGGCCGAGGCGGCCATGTTCCACCGGCAGGTGTTTGAGGACCTGCGCCGCTGCACAGCGTACTCCACCGAGCCTGCTGAGGCCATCGCCATCGGAGCCGTGGAGGCTTCGTTTAAAATCCTCGCCTCCGCTTTCATAGTGCTCACTGGCTCCGGCAGGTAGGCAGGAGGTTAAGATCTGAAGGACAACTGCAGCCAGGAAGTGTAGAGCAGGGACAGACAGGGAGCTTGAGAGATGGGGAGAGAGAGAGACGCAAATGTTACAGTTTGGTGACCTGCACCACAGATCTAAATCAAATTATTAGTTGACTGGTTTGCCAGAAGCCATGATGTAAACATTTTGCACATCTCTCTCTCTCTCTCTCTCTCACTCGGGCGGTGCGAGTGCTATTGGTGGTGTGACTGATTTGTTATAACCCCTCCCTTTCCCACTCCACCTCCCTCCACTGGGTGGCACTGTGTCCTTTCCCTCACACACACTTAGATTGCCAGGGAGGCAGAAGCAGCCATGTTCCACCGGCAGCTGTTTGAGGAGCTGAGGCGCTCCACGAAACTAAGCCAGGACCCCTCAGAGGCCGTAGCCATTGGGGCCGTCGAGTCCGCCTTCAAATGCTGCGCCAGTGCTATAATTGTTCTCACCAAGACCGGCAGGTAAGAGGAGACGGCTAGGGCACGAAGGGAGGAAGCAGGTGCTAGGATGCCCAAGTACTCAGTATGCTCATTATGCTGGCTGGATAGCCATTTGTGTCCTTTTTTTAAATCATAATTACCAGGGATGTTTTTTCTTTTTTTTGTTAATTGGCTTGGGGATTGCACTAATCTTTGGGATGAAAAGCTTAAAGCACAAACTAGTGCAGTCCATTGCACAGGAATACTGCATTATATTGATTTTGATACTGATTTTTTCCTAGTAATGATCTACCATTTAAAAAAAAAATTCGAGTTAAGTTGAGAGTATGTGAAATTGAGGGAAAGAGGGAAATTATTCCATATTCATGTGTCGATCGACTCATCTCCCATTTTACTGTGCGGATAAAATCATTTATAATAGGCTTGTGCTATATTATCACTTTTTGTAAAGTATTCGAAATGATAATTAAAGGTTGAGAAACACTTTGCACTTTTAAAACTTAGTGTATATGTCAGTGGTTTAAAGATATAAACCAAGGTCAGGTGATGGTCAATATATTTAAAAAATCAGGCTCCTAGAATATGTTATAGAGATTCACTTCATTCTAGCAATGCAAATACATTTTTATATCTGTTTAAAATCATGGACAGTAATGCAGATTTACCACCTGCATGTCCAAATACCCTTGTCTATAGCATTTCCGCTATATTACCCCAGGGCTACCCTAGACCTAAAGCACGGACAAATGAAAGAGCAGATAAGGAGACTATGTGAGGCATACATGTGTTAGCTCTCTGTAAAATGTATAGAAGGAAATTATACATTCACTAGACAAACAGGAATCTTTCTTCCTCTGTCCTACCCCTGAATGTTTGAGTAATAATGTATGGCTGTGAATAGGGCTGGGCAGTATGGCAATATACATTTCACAATGTGCTTTTCTGAGTATTATGGATAAAGTTAGTGATCTGATTGTTTTGCCATATTGCCCAACTCTGACTGGAAAATGGCAGAGTACACAGTACTGTTTAGACTAGGATGATTTCTGCTTTAAGTGTCAACAGACTTTTTATGAAAGTTCATTCACTTTGCCCTTGAGGTGTGTGTGTGTGTGTGTGTGTGTGTGTGTGTGTGTGTGTGTGTGTGTGTGTGTGTGTTGCTAATTTTAGCTGTCCTTGACTTTCACTGTATTTTAACCTCATGTTTTTTACCTCATTTATACCACTATACCACAGTACTGTTGAAATTGTGATTCTGATTTATCAGTTGTTTAATTTTCTATAACAATCTGATTTTTCTGTAACAATCTGATAGTAGTTCAGGATATAAATTAAGTCACAGGTTTCTGCGTTTTATTTTATTCACCGTAACCCTAACCCCATAGTCATATAGTATTTTTCTGTTCATTTCCAGGTCTGCTCATTTGCTTTCCCGGTACCGCCCCCGCGCTCCCATCATCGCAGTGACACGTAATGGGCAGACGGCCCGCCAGGCACACTTGTACCGCGGCATCTTCCCCGTGTTCTACAACAAACCCCCTAACGACGTCTGGGCTGAGGATGTTGACCTCCGAGTCAACTTTGCCATGGATGTCGGTAAGAGGACACTAGAAGACTTGTTGATATTTAAAGCCCCTTTTATTCTTGGAGGCACTGAACGTCTTCAGTGACACCAGGTTCAACTCACTATCAGCTAAATAATATATTCAAGCTCCTCATGGTATTAGATGCATTTAAATCAGATGTTGCATCCTGAGGAACTAGGATTAATGCTAGATGCACTGAAAAAAAAATCCTTGGATTTTTTTCAGTTGTATGGGCCAGTTTTTGTTTATCCCCAGTTTCTATTCGTACAATTTTTACATTTACCTCCTGTGAAACTTTGAGTGGGGCTTGGCTCAGATTATAGAAAAAAAAGCAGGATTCAGGATTAAGACCAATTTGCAGCAAATGAGGAAACATTCTGGAAAAGTAGTCACATTTGTTATTCATGCACATGTGTATCCACAAGCCCAATATTAATCTCACTAAAAAGCAATCACGGATTTAGCTTTCTTGCGGCTTTAACGTTCAGATCAGATTCAGAAGGAGGTCATTAGAATAAGAAGCTCTTAACATTTTCAATCTCCTCAGTGACTTTGTTGTGCAACAAAGCACTAGTGAGTAATCCAGGTTTGGAAAACAAATATTCAGCATGGTCTTCCTTAAACTTGACATTCACATTAGAGGTGAAGGTTGTTAAGACCTGGTATTAACTTCTGTATTGGATGATCTGATCACAAAAGGATCACAGCTGAAATGGATCTCCGTTCACAAGGTTTTTTTTTTTTTTTTTTTTTTTTGAATTATTAAATGTCTCACTGGTGGTCAGTTGAAAGGCTGCCAAGTTTGCCTCACCACACGGTGGCAATTCAGAGCCCACCTGAAACTTGATCAAAATGTTTGTCATCAGATAACACTGGAATGTGTGTGTGTGTGTGTGTGTGGTGCTGTTCACGCTACACTATGCGTCTCTGACTCCCTTCACAATTGGTTTGAGTGATTGCATCACAGACAGGTTCACACCTGCAAGTTGTGCTGTCTGTGATCGTCTAAGATGAGACAGATGATCACAAGGACAAAATGTCCTTGGAAAGGAAAAAATTGTCTCTACTGGAATTAACTAGGGAATTAATTTATAATTAATTTAGTGTGTAGGATTTATATGGTATTATCATTGTAACCAGCAGATGACCTGATTTAGATTTTTGGAATCTGATCCAAACAGGGTCAAGGTCACACCAAGATCAAATGTCAAAGTTTTTTTCTTCAACAGCTTCCAGCCTGTTTGAAGTTTGTTTTCTTTGACTTTTTTTCCTCTCTAACCTTTTTCACTCTGTGTTACTTAGGCAAGGCTCGAGGATTTTTCAAGACCGGCGATGTCGTTATCGTGCTTACCGGCTGGCGTCCAGGCTCCGGTTACACCAACACCATGCGCGTGGTACCAGTGCAGTAAACATCCACTCCTCTTCATTCCAGCCCTTCTAACCTTTCTCCTGCTCCTTTATCATTCAAGCACTTCTAGCAGACTGGCATTAGCGTTAGCAAGGTTTCCCAGGCTGGGCTTCACCTGGAAAGGGCCAGTTTTGACATCTTGTTTAATCCCAGTCAAGTATTCCTGCTTATTATCTGCTATTTTTGGCACGTGTGTCAACCCTTAGTCCTTTTTATTCACAAATGGCAATGTATTATTCCTTACACGAGTCAGGCGGCGGTCTGTCAGAGCGCAGGGTAATAGGGGTATAGGTCAGAGCTACTGTACTTATCATGCAATCAGTATTCTTCTAGAACATTCCCATTGACCATAGAACCAAAAGTAATGTGCTGAAGCAAAAAGAGTACACTAGCAGCTCTGGCTTCTCCACCTTCCTTCACCATGACCAAGTGCAGAGGAATGTATTTTGCAAGTATGGATTTGTCTGTGTGTTATTAATCTATGTTGTTTTTGTTTTTTTTCCTCCACCACTGCACTCCCACAGCTACTGTAGACAATGTTACATACTGTATTATACTTGACATTGAGATGTTTGGGTGTTGGGAAACCGGCACCTCATAATATAATATATATTTTTCTCCTAAACTGAGAAACATTGTCGGATGCTGTTAGTGTTATCCTGTTCACTGAGTTGTTTCAAAAAGAATCTAAGAGAAATGAAAGTTAGCAATGATTCCATCACACTTCCTGCCTGTCTCTCCTCTTGTTCTCACATTTCAACCTCACGGTGACCATGTGCATCAAGCTTCTGTGTGCAGGTCTCGTATCCACACGCTTCTGATTGTGAAACTTAGATTTAAACTATATGTACTGTGTGATACAAACCTTACT
Source organism: Pangasianodon hypophthalmus (assembly GCF_027358585.1). Classification (NCBI taxonomy): domain Eukaryota; kingdom Metazoa; phylum Chordata; class Actinopteri; order Siluriformes; family Pangasiidae; genus Pangasianodon; species Pangasianodon hypophthalmus. The sequence continues at coordinate 26,932,191 of NC_069715.1, read as the reverse complement.
CTGTTGCATTGTCGAAGACTGGTTCAATCAAATAAAGAGAAGAGCACCTGTCATGACTCTGTTCTTATCACACTTTATTTATATACTTAATATTTAAACACATTTACAGTCTAGTATTGAAATACAGCATGTGACACTGGACTGTATACTGTATTATGTGTGGCAGCCTGGAAAAAACCTTCACATCCTGACATTTTAAACTACATATAGTTGTGAAAATCATAGCTCTGTGTCGGGCTCCATCAGACCACCCCATGGCTTATTTTCCTAGAACAACATCCCAAGTGTTTTTAAGTAAGGAATCAATTTATATAAAATCCCTACTGGGGACACCACCAGAATGCTAAGAGTTTGAAGCTTACTGGTGGTCTTGGCTGTACACCACTCCGACTTGCCTCCTGCATTCATCCATTATCTCAGCCAGCAAAGTCGAGTCCGAGTGTGACATCCGGGAACTCTCCTTCAGTCCTGGCCAGGGAAAAAAGAAGACGTAAAGAATAAAGGAAACACCACATTTGGGTTACTCTACTGTATATACCACTACTGTTTTTAAACATGTTCTACAAGATTAGATTTACTAATTTCTGAGTATTTAAATTAATGAAACTATGTACATGAACAATTTTGCTGAAAACAGTCTTACTGGAAAGGGCTTAGACATGGAGCGTTCTAGGCATGTAGTCACAACATATAAGTTTATAGTTTCATATAGTTTTATAACTGATATTAACACTGTGTATTTTATCTAAAGTGTATTTTACCCTCTGAGTAGAGCTGCCTTATACAGTATAAAGTCCCACTAGGATGTAAAAGTGGATACTTGAGTTATTACATATACAGATTGAGTCTTTAGCGGAACACGTAATATTTGTCCTTATTTAACTGACATTTTGTATCTTTTTTATTTTATTTAAGACAGTGACAATTGATAAGGTATGATTGCAGGTATTATAAATAGTGATGTGTAGGAGTGCTTACTGTATTTGTCAATGTTTTTAAAAATAATAGTGTTATATTGATGGTACAGCAAGATTTTACTGAACAATTTTAGTGATCGATAGACAAAGACAAACAACTCTGAGCTTGAGTTCCTCAAAAGCATCACAAAGTTAAGCTCATCTTGACTGGGAGAGAAAGAGAGAGAGAGAGAGCACCATCTGGTGGTTGATTTATGACACTAACAAGTTCATCTATTGTGTGGATGCACTGCGTATGTTACATATTATATTGTGCATCAGAATTTCTACATTAGTGACTCCACATAATCTTGCAATCATCTGGATTTTAAAAGCACACCCCAATGACATTTTTGTATTTGGAACATTTGTGTCCCATTCATTCGGTCCTCACCTTTGAGGAGACACTGTCTCACTTCCTCAGCCTCGTATCTCATACCAGTGCTGTTTATGAAGTTGAGAGGCAGGTACGGTTCAGGTACTGGGTAGTGAGTCTCTTTCTCATTTACAATCAGTGATGTGGGAGACCACATAGGAGCAGGGACCTGTTTAAAAACATGAAACATGACCAGAATCTGACCAGAGCCATTCAGCTGAGCGTAGCAATGTGGTTTGGGCTTTCATAGTTAACATCAGCAAAGCCACAGCTAGCGCACTAGTGCACTTACCCTGATAGTTCCTTTAGTCCCGAGGATAACGGCTTCGTTTGGAAGGTTCATGGCTATTGTGTACGTGCACACTGCTAATCTTCCTCGAGAGAACTTCAGTGTGACCACCATGCTCTCGTCCACTCCTGCAGTGCACATCGAACAGTCACAAGGGAAGGAGAAGCTTTACTCAAGTCTGTCAGGGGTTTCAATTTTTTTTTTTAGTTTGCTCTTTCCTTATTGGTTTCTGCTTCTTTCAAATGTGTAGGAGAAAAAAATAATTAGTAGTCTTAAAATATTTTTTTTAAAGGTTTCTCCTAAATTAGGTCTCAACCACAGTATTCCAAATGCTTTCACACTGATGTAGCATGTTTAGTTTAAACTGTGCTTAGAACTCCTTCTAGCACCTACCTGTGTCCAGGCAGACTCCGGTAGCGTGGACGCTCTCAGGTTTCTCACCATCGTACACCATGAGTACAAACTGCAGGCAGTAGATTCCGATATCAAGCATCGCACCTCCTCCCAGCTCCTTCTCCACAGAGCGAGGGATGTTCTTCAGGGATGCCCCGAAGTCCACTCTCACCAGCTTCACCTCTCCTACCGCTTCCTGCACCAGCAACCTGGAGATCTCCAAAGAGACAGGAAAGAAGCGCGTCCACACACCCTGGACAGGACAAGAGAGGTGAGAAAAGTTGTATATCTGTGAGGCAGAGGCATATTGATAAACCCTTGAAGATTAGAATCAATAAAAATCCAGCTAGCTAGCATGGCTACAAGTGAAAGTCCTCATCAAATGTTACAAAAAACATGGTGTACACCTGCTTACTTCCATCAAGAAGACGTTATTCGTCTTCGCTGTGGCCACCAGCTCCTTCACCTCTCTCAGATTCATGGCTAGAGGTTTCTCACACAGAACGTTCTTCTTAGCATTGAGGAAGATGAGGCCTGCTGAGTGATGATGGGGATGGATGGTGCCCACGTATACCACATCTACAAATGAAGATAAAGTCAGCTGGTATGATTTACAGCAGAAGTGTACAGAGCACAGTGTAGTGCTTTCCCTGTATTTTCCCCCATATCAAGGTATGTAGTCCTGCTGCAGTGCCTTGCATAAGTATTCACCCCCTCTTGACATTCTGTAGTGAAACAACCTGCAACTCAGATGGACTTAATTGTGATTATACACCACAGATCTACACAAAACAGCGCATACGATTAACATGGAGGGGGAAAATTTCAATATAGTTTGAAAAATTATTTACAAATAATTTTGTGAAAACCCTAAATTAGTTCTGATGCACTACTTGCAGTTTTGCAGCAGAGATCTCATCCAAGTGTAAGAAGAGTTTCTGACAGCAAACTTGCTCAGCATTTCATATTTGCCCCACATTCAGGAGCAAGCATGCTCTAGTTGTTGAAAATAACATAAAGTACACATTTGTGTAATGTCTACTTATCTTATAATGTTACCAAGTTTAAAAGCCATTATTTGGGAATGACTGAACAAGAAATAAAGATTTATTACAGTTTTTCCCCCTTTTACCAAGTCCATGTACTGCATCCTCACTGAAAGTCCTTGGCTTATGAAACACCGAGGCAGCTTTACTGAGGTCTATCTGCATCCTGCGTCTGCCTCAAAATTATGAGTTATTTAATATTTGAGTTATTAAATAATGACCTCATTAAATAGATTAAAGTCTGTAATATGATCTGTGTTTTATTACAGGACTGCACAAGGAGTGCATAATATCACATGAGTATTATTCTTCTATTTAATAAATTAACAAAAAAGATTATCCACCTCTTTAGATTGAAGAGAAATTTTATTGGCTTCAGACTGGCTTCAACTGGTTTATTATTCCAACTGACGTATATACATGGACATTTTTGAAAACCAACTGAGCTATCAGTCAGATTTTTAACAGATTATTGAACTGCATGTAAACATAGCTGCTGAGATCTAATGTGTTAAATGTTAGGAATCTACAATAAAGACTGTATTATATCATATATGTGCACTATTAATATATACACTTATTGACTGTACTGGAAAGGAATCATTATACAACCATGAGCTATTATTTATAAAGACCACTCTCAGTACATGAGTGTTATATAATAAACAAGAACTCATACTGTATTTGGTTTGTGCATGTAGAAATTAATTTTACATTCAGGTACATAATAAACTCCATACCTATCTCGGGATCTTTGGCCAGTTCCTCATAGCTGCTGTATACTTTAGGGATGCAGTGTTTCTGGGCAAACTCTTCTGCTCGCTTTGCGTTACGTGCTGCAACAGCAACCACCTGAAATTCATGAGAGTTAAAGTCATTAATGTGACCACGACACATGAACAGGAAACATGACATGACTGACATTTTTGGTGGCATTTTAGTGCCAGCAGAGCCCAAAGAAAGTAAAGCAAAAGATGTTCTGTAGCCACACATTAAAAATGCAATGCTCTAACATTTTTGTGAATTTTCTTTTTCACAGTAAGACCGTAATCTTTAACCATGAGCACAGTTTTTGGCGTCCTCATAATCATGTCCAATAATGGTAGGTTTGGCTAAAGTGGCTAACGTTACACATTTTTTAATGAATTTAATGCATCAGTTTATCAGCTCTACATTTAAAATGTTTTTGTCTATTATTTTGCACAATTTCGTGGCATAATTATTTAAATATTTGGCATCTAATTGTGTTTACATTTAGCATTTAAAAGATTTATGTGTCATATATTGAGCCAACGTTTATATTTTTGCAGAAATATAAGTTTATTTTAGTCAGTGTGGAAAAGGAGGCTGCATTTTATTCCTACAATATAGAACATCTACAGTTAAGAAAAGACCATTAAAATTTCATAACACTGAAAGATTTTATAATTTTACATCATATTCTTTTAAAGAAATACATGCAAAACTTTTAAAATTGATATTGTTTAACATTTCACATTATATTATAAATACCATGAGCTGTGATCATTTCACTGTGATTATTATTTTATCCAGTATTTTGCAGACCATATGATTATAACAAGTAAGTATTTTACAGCCAACTCTGCGGCTGATCAAAATTACTGCAAAATATACACAAACTTCAGCCTGAGAGTAAATATAACTTTGTCAATACTGAATTACTGATAAAACTGTATATCTGCTACACTCTTTATTATTATATATTTTTATATACTGATATATAATAATAATGATAATAATAATAATAATAATAATAATCTTTATATAGTACAGTTTCTAACAGACGCATGAGGATTTCGACTGAATTTTCAGTTCTGACCGGTTAGAAGGTGTTAATGTGATTAATTTTCGGTAACAGCAGCTCTGACAGTAGGTCTGACATCAGGACAAATCACACGTTTATATTAACGCACTCTTTCTAATATATATATATATATATATATATATATATATATATATATATATATATATATATATACACTCTTTCTATAGTTGCAAAGTACACAGGATTTGTACAGCAGATGATCCACATACAATGGAAGTTTTCCGTAAGGAGACATTTGTTTAGCATTTATGGAAGGAGTCTCCAGTGCCAGCACTTTGTAACAGTCACTTTTCTGACATGAAAGTCTTATGGATGGACGGCTTTATGGTTTCAGTAACATGACAAGCTGTATTTTTCTTATTAACTTATTAACTTATTAACTAAGAGAGAAAGAGGGCTGAACAGGAGCTAACTTCTGTTATTGTTTAATAAATAGTAAAGTGAAACCATTGGCAAATTGGTGTCATATAAAAGCAATAAAGCACGTTGAGATGTGCTGTTATTGGAAAATAATGCGTCAGGCCACATCACACCACCTGGTCGTTAATGATTTACCCATAACAGCATGCCCCCAGGTGTTATGATCCTGTTTAGCCTGCACTCTAATCGCGTGGAAATGGAGTTTTGATGGAATAAACTCTGAGAGCATGACGCACAGGGCTGGTGAAGCATGTTCTTACACTTCTACAACATGGTCAGAACAGCTCTGTCACTCTGCGCACACATTTACTGCATTCACAGTCACTATGAGCTCGTTTTCAGGGTGAAAGCAGACTGATTAAAGAGTCCTGAAAGTGTAAGATGAAGTGTGTGTGTGTGTGTGTGTGTGTGTGCTGATCTGCAGTACCTGGTGATCTTCAGGAGGAAGAGTCTTCAACGCCACTGTGAAGTCGTGGCTGATCTTCCCAGCGCTGCAGATTCCCCACCTGACCACCATGATGGCGACTCACACACACGCTAACACACACTCTGACACACACACACAGTCTGACACACACAAGCGAAATGGAGGCGTGGCCTCTCTGGAGGGCTTACCATATATAAAGAGGAACAGAAGAGGGAGACAAACTCATGAATCAATGCTTCTGGTGTTCTTTGCAGTGTTTAACATGAGAAATGACTATGGAGTGAAATTACTGTTTAACACGATATCGTGACAACAGATGTAGTATTATAAGCCCTTCTAAAACCATCAATCCTGACCTGTTAGAACCAGGCTGAAAGTGACCAAACCCCTCAAAAATCCATCAAACCTGACTGAAAGTGACCAAACCCCTCAAAAATCCATCAAACCTGACTGAAAGTGACCAAACCCCTCAAAAACCATCAAACCTGACCAGCCTGACCAGCTAGAACCAGACTGAAAGTGACCAAAACCCTATAAAACCATCAAGCCTGAACAGCGTGGCCTGCTAGAACCAGCCTGATTAGCTAAAACCAGCCTAAAAGTGACCAAAAACCATCAATCCTGACCAGCCTGACCAGCTAGAACCAGTCTGATTAGCTAAAACCAGCCTGAAAGTGGCCAAAATCCCCTTAAAAACCATCAAACCTGACCAAGCCTGACCTGTTAGAACCAGCCTGACCTGCTAGAACCAGCCAGAAGTTGACCAAAACCCCTCTAAAACCATTGAATCTGACCAACCTCCGCAGCTACAACCAACCTGACCAACTAGAACCTGCCTGACCAGCCACAACCAGCCTGAGAGTGAACAAACCGCTTTAAATCCATCAAACCTGACCCAGTAGAACCAGCCCGACAAACTAGAGCTAGCCTGAAAGTGACTAAAACCATCAGATCTGACCAGCTAATTGTCCCAGGCTGTTATTTTTTCTATATAGTTGACAGAATTATTTACATTTAATTCATTCACATTTTTTAAATTAACTAGGGGGGAAAAATAACTAAATAAGATCTTCTCTTAATGTCATTTGTTTCTCTTTTGCACACAATTAATAAAGGAATAAATATAAACAGTAATATAAAACATCTACCAAACAATAAAAATCAAGTTTAAAAAAAAAAAAAGTTAATTATTGGGGGAAAATCAGAATGGGAAAAATGTGGTCAGTGGCTTTGACTGAGGCATGGGTGTTGGTGCCAGATGCTGGATTGAATATTTCAGAAACTGCTGATCTTCTGGGATTTATGCACACAAAAGTCTCTAAAGTTTGCACAGAACCTAATACTAACCCTAGTGTGAAAAACAAATAAAAAACATCCTGTGAATGGCAGTTCTGTGGGCAGAAATGTCTTATTGATGAGAGAGATCAGAGGAGAATGGCCAGTAACTCAAATAGTCACTCTGTACAACCATGGTGAGCAGAAATGCAATGTAAATGTAAGAAGAAGAAGTGAAGTAAAGAAGTGAAGTGACTTGTGGCCAAGTATGGTGACCCATACTCGGAATTTGTGCTCTGCATTTAACCCATCCAAGTGCACATACACAGTAGTGAACACACACCCAGAGCAGTGGGCCTTTTTTTGCTGCGGCACCCGGGGAGCAGTTGGGGGTTCGGTGCCTTGCTCAAGGGTCTCACCTCAGTCGTGGTATTGAGAGTGGAGGAGAGCGCTGGTCATTCACTCCCCCCACCTACAATCCCTGCCAGACCCGAGACTCGAACCCACAACCTTCAGGTTCACCTTCGGGTTGCAAGGCAGACTCTCTATCCATTAGGCCACAACTGCCCCACATGTAATTATGTAAGAGTACAAGTATTCAATTTTAATAATACTCAAGTAAAGTATAAATATGCCAAAATATTACTTAAGCATAGTAACAATGTTGAGCACAATTTACACTTGTGTTTACTAACCAGCAGAGTGTACAGGAGTGTACAGGACTGTACAGGACACTGTTGCCAACATCGTTACTTTTTAGCAAGATTTGGTGACTTTATAGACTCAAGTTTAAAGCTACAGAAATACCATTAAAGAAGACCTTAACACAGCTGGATTCTTAATTGAATGTCAGTCACACAGTAAAATGAATACGTAAAGAGTTCAATCTGATGTAGCTGCACTCTTTAAAATTTAATCTGTGGATTGTGGATTGTTAACTGCAAAGAGTAAGGAATAGAGGTACTGCAGTCAGTTACAACTGTTCTTAAAACCAAATACTAAAATCTTTCAGTATGTCAGTGTGGTCAGTTTTTTGTTTGTCCCTTTTACTGAATGCAATAGTTTAATTATAGATATAAAAATGATAAGGTCATAATGGCCTGATAGTGGATCAGAGATTTATCATGTTTAATGAGTTATCTAAATATGACTGATGATAAATAAACAGTGAACAAAGGATTTCTCTCTTCTTGTCTGTTTGTACTTGGACTGTGATAATAGTAATCCATCAGTTTAAAAGCAAACAGTAATTTGGGTCCACAAGACATTCAGTAAGCACCAATTAAGGCCACATCTAGTCCATCCATTCAATGTCTCTCTTTAATTTATCTGAAGGTTTTATACACAAGTTTCTATTTAACTTCTAAACAGCATGCAGCACCATGAACTTCTCTGTGAAATTATCTTAGAATGAACCATCGACTGTACGCTGTTGCAATATGACATCATTTATTGACTGTTTATCTGGACTTTTAAAGAGCATTTAAAGAAAAATGATTCACTGACTGGACTTTATTTAATAGTATGTAGGGTTTATTTGTACCAATTATGTATTGTGTGAAGATACATGACATATAAATCCTGTGCAGTCATCCTGTTTTCCACACTCAACCGTATTTTGGCCTCTGTGTACTCATCAATAATCCGCATATATATAAGGCCAAGTTTAAGTTTTTTTTCCAAAAGACTAAAATTGTTTTTAAATAATAAGAATTTTAAAAAAAAGTCTTTAAATTCTTATAGAATATTGTTCCTCGTTTATTGAATTCTTCCTAATTTTTGCCCCCTCAGTCAATTCCGCATGGAGAGTCAGTGATAATGACATCATGACAACATGATCATTTATTCAGATTAACTAACAAAAGTTTTTACACAAATTTTAGAAATAACAGTAGATTGCAGTAGAAAATGCATCCAATCTAATTATGTCCAAAACCATAGCACACAATTATTTCTACAATTTGAAGCACTGATAATGAAGAGAATCTCTATGATCTCTGCAGATTTAAGCCCTTCATATGTTAGATACTGTATATTATCTAACATATTATTTGGACTTTACAATCAAATTATGATGATTATTTTACTGAAGATTATTTTTTTAACTTGATCAAAACTCCTTCTACCTCTAGGGGGCAGTGTTGAACCATAGTAAAAACTTTCTAAGACTTGCTTAAACAGACTTCTTCTCTGTAGCTGTGTGTTTGTCTACTTATCTGTTCAGTTATTTAGCTTTCACAAAGATGCATGATCATATGAAACCAAATGAACTACAAATAAAAAGACAGACATTATACATGTATCTGATAGAAATAAAGTAAAACCTGTTATATTCTGTAGAAGTTTGTTTAGTCCATAACATTTTCTCATTTGTATGTGAATGAAAAATTAGATTGCTGTGTGTTCATTGATAAACTTGCCTACATGTCATTCTGAGGTGTGTGTGTGTGTGTGTGTGGCTCTAATCGATGACTGCTGGCTGACCTCTCTTTTGTACCACTGCTCCTGGAGGATGCTGGGAGCTGTGTGCCGTTGTCATAACGACAAGGTACCAGCTGGCCAATTTGCATGCAAATGTATGCAAATCTCGCGTCTGTACCGCACAACCTGGTTGCTATGGGAATGTCCGATTTTGTGCGTTGTCGCGAAATCCAGCCATTTTTACGGAAATTCTTCGTAGAAGTAATGGGTACATTGATGTCACAGGCAGGAGAGAGACACAGATGAGGACAAACCATTATGGGTCTTTATTTACAGAATATTATGGAAATCTACAGATGGTTTTCGTGCGTGTGTGTGTGTGTGTTTGTTTGGGTGTGCTGGACTGATATGACTTGTGAGTGACACCAAACCTGGATGCCCTTGATAAACCATGATCCCTCGCTGAACAATAACGATGATCTTCAAAAGATCAGCAAGGGATTAGGACTGATAAAACTGAGTTTACCGATGGTAAATGTAGTGAAACCAGTGCTCGAAGGACTCTGACTGCCCAATACCCAATATTCCTAGCCACAGAATGAAATTTAGCTAATAATAAAAGTTGTCTACACACCCCATCTAATTTCACTGTCTCCAGATTGTATGGATTTTAAATATTTCACACTTATTAGCCTGTTTCTTGAGCCTGAATGAGCGTAAAAATAGATACTTTTGGGTAAGTTTGCTATTGGGTTTGGTTTCATTTCACACTACATATAATTAAACAAATCAAATTAAAAAAAATATATAATACTCATACTCATACTCATATAATTGGTCAAAGATATAGAGGAGTCGAAAAAGATCAACAAACCATTACAAATTACACTTAGAAATCACAAAACTCACTCAAGCCTTGAGAACACAGAGCAGGAACTAAAAAATTACTAGAATTTTACACAAATAACTAGTTTAAAACATTCTGTTTGTCATTTCCAGGGTTCATGCATAAAATGCAGCGTGTGTTCATGCAGCGTATGTTCTGAGATGCTTTTCTGCTCACCATGGTTGTAAAAGAGTGATTATTTGAGTTATTGTAGCCTTCCTGTCAGCTCAAACCAGTCTGGTCATTCTCCTCTGACGTCTCTCATCAACAAGACATTTCCACCCAGAACAGCCGCTCACTGGAAGTTCTGGTTTTTCACACCATTCTGTGTAAACTCTAGAGGCTGCTGTGTGTGAAAATCCCAAGAGATCAGCAGTTTCTGAAATCCATAACACAGTCAAAGTCACTGAGATCACATTTTTTCCCTCATTCTGATGTTTGATGTGAAAATTAAGCTCTTGACCTGTATCTGCCTGATTTGGTGCATTGCTCTCCCTCCACATGATTCACTGACTGGATAATTGCATGAATGAGCAGGTGTCCTATTAAAGTGGCTGCTGAGTGTACATTTGAGGATGAGCCTGAGTGAACTGAAGCAATCTGTGGTAGTGTTGACAAAAATAGAGCTGAGGAATCTGTGGACATGAACACATGGTTGCTGTTTTGTTATTTATAACATTTCTAACACTTACTATCATAAATTTAGTCACTTACCTGGTTAATCATACGAGATTAATAATTGAGACTTTATTGTATGTCTCAATGTTTTTGGCACCACTGTGTTTGTGAATGATGAGGTTATACATCATCCTAGCATCTCTGTCTCTCTCTCTCTCTCTCTCCCTATGTGAGGTTCCTTTTATTAAAACTGCATGTTCCGTCACTATCTGTGTTCCTTTGTCAGAGTGAGATGAGCTGAACCGTTGCACTACGTGACCTGTCACTGGGCTTACTATAATGCTGCCATGACCATGGGTGTGAAGGTGGCTAATCTTTTACACACACACACACGCACACACACATTTATCCTTGCGAGAACCTTCCAATGACATAATTATTGATGCAGGTAATTACTGCTATGCTACACCTAAACCCTAGCCTTAACCTCAGAAACCATAAGGAAACCTTTTGACACTTTTTTTTTCCTTTTAATAAAGCTAACTTTTTTATTAAAAAAAATAAATAAATAAATAAAAAACAGTTTTCCAAAACTTCAAGATATTTCAATATATAATATAATATAATATAATATAATATAATATAATATAATATAATATAATATAATATAATATTTATGTATTAAAAATCAAACATTAAAATTTCTCATTTAGATAAATATTCAGACCCTTGGCTAAAGGCACTCCAAATTGGGCTCAGGTGCATCCTGTTTGCTCTGATTATCTTGAGATGTCTGTAGAACTTGACTGGAGTCCACCTTTAGCAAATTCATTGGAATTTGCTACATGGACATGAATGGACATGATTTTGAAAGGCACACACTTTGTTGAGTCATAGATCTGGCCAAGAGTATAAAGCCATTTCTAAAGCTTTGAATGTTTTCAAGAGCACACTGAGCACAATCATTTTGAAATGGAAGAAGTCTAGAACCACCAGGACCCTTCCTAGAGCCAGCTATCTGGCCAAACTCAAAAACTGGGCAAGAAGGGCCTTGGTCAGGGAGGTGACCAAGAACTCAATAGCAACTCTAACAGAGGTTCAGAAGTACTCTGCAGAGATGGGAGAACTTGCCTGAACGACATCCATCTCAGAAAATACTCAAAAATCAGGCCTTTGTGCTAGATTGGCTAGATAGAAGCCACTCCTGAGTGGAAGGCACATGGCAGGAAGTTAAATGACTCTGAGAAATGCTACATCTAGTGAAAACCAGGTACTGCTCATCAACTGGTAATACTGTCATTACGGTGAAGCACGGTGGTGGCAGCATAATGCTATGAGGTGCTTCCCAGTGGCAGGGACTTAGAGACTGGGGGAAAGATGAATGCAGCCAAATACAGAGAGGTTCTTGATGAGAACCTGCTCCCGAGTGCACACAACATCAGACTGGGCCAAAGATTCACCTTTGAAGCACAAAAACAACCTGAAGCATACAGCCAAGATAATGCTTGAGTGGCTTAGGGACACGTCTCTGAATGTCCTTGAGTGGCCCAGCCAAAGTCCAGACTCGAATCCCTTAGAACATCTGTGGAGAATCCTAAAGATGGCAGATGAGAGATAAAAAATGAAGGGGTCTGAATATTTTCCACACCCACTGTATGAGAAATGAAATATGTACGACAAAATGCTTTCTATTTTTAGTTTAAAGTTTAGAAATCAATCTTGGGTGTTGAAACTGGACATTTGCACAGATTTTGTTTTATTATGTGGGCATTTAAAATGATGATTGTCAGAAAATCATTATAAATTAAAAAAATTCTTCTTTAGTATATATGTTTGTCATGCAACTTTAGGTGCAATACAGTACAATGTGTTTGACCATGATAAACATTTATAAAACATTTATATGCACTGCTTTGCTGATTATTCTGTCAATCCACATCCACATTCTCTTGCTTAAATAGCATGATTAACTGCAGTTTGCCAAAACAGGAGTGTGTGTGTGTGTTCCTGATGGCATGTGTGGAAGGAAACGCCGTGGGTTTTTTCAGCAGCTTTGCATTTCACAGCACACCTTCAGCAGAAGCTCAAGGTCACAGGTTTGACAGGAGTGTAGAGGGGGTCTTGTGTGTGTATGTGTGTGTGTTTGTGTATGTGGGTAGGGGGGGCGTATGTATGAAACTGCTTATGCTTTGTGGGGACCAGATGTTCCCATGGTGATAAGAATATATGACAGTTTTGATACTGTGGGAATATTTGACTGGCCAATATGAAAAAAAAAGAAGATTTTTTACAGATCCTGAGGTTAACGTTATGATTTAGTGTAGTGTGTGGGGGAAGGGGTATGTTCTCATATCATGGTGGGGACCAAATGTCCCCATAAGGATAGGAATATCTGACAGTTTTGACCTTTTCGGGACATTTGGATGGTCCCCACGCGGAAAACTGCCATTTTCTTTTACAAAAACTGCAGCTTTTATTTGAAAAAACACTGACATTATTGACATTAAGGTTTGGGTTAGGTTTCAGTGTAGCATAGCAATAATTAGCTGTGTTATGTCAATAGAAGATCCTCACAAGGATAGTAAGACAAGTGTGTGTGTGTGTGTGTGTGTGTGTGTGTGTGCACGCAACAGAGAAAGATGATAAATGTGGAGCAGAAGAAGAAAAAGAAGAAAACTGGGCCATGGTGCAATAAGTCATTCAGTCTAAAACCCCGGACTGTACCATTTACAGAGGGACAAAGCATTTTCTGTGTGTGTGTGTGTGTGTGAGAGAGAGAGAGAGAGAGAGAGAGTGAGGGAGAAAGAGAGATGGATAATATGTGATGCAGAAATTGCTCAGCCATTGGAATGTACCACTGGATGCATTCTGAATGCGTGTGTATGTGTGTGTAGGTAGACTTTAGTAGATACATGGTACTCCTATGGTGTAGCTACACTCATTGTCCATGTTATCATTTAGACCTAATAAACATTGTCAGAGCGTTTAATTTCACATTAATATATTTAATAGATTTTAAGATGAGGATGCTGGAAGGCTGCAAAATAATGTTCCTGCAATGATTTACAAACATGTAACAACTGCCAAAAATCTGTGTATAAATGTAACAATACATAAAAATCTAAAGATAATGTCTAGAACCTGTTCAGCTGTTATATACAAGAAATTTCTAAAATGGAATTAAAGGTTTCACAATTTTTCCATATCCCCACCACAATATACTTAAAAAAAAAAAAAAAAAAAAAAAAAGACCTGATTTTGTCCCCACAATTTATCCCTAACCCCTTAAAAAACCCTCTGATTTTGTCCCCAGAATGTAAAAAAAAAAGACTCCAGTGTTTGTTGAAATTCCAGATTTTGTACTCAGGACTTAAAAAATGTCCTCACCATTATTAAGAAAGATTTTATCTGATTTTGAAATTGGTCCTTTAACTTTCATTCGACTGATATGGATCGATAAGTTGGTTAAAACAGAAGCATAATCTCTGGTATGTGGACAAATTCGGGTCCTTATTGAAAAAGAGTTTGTGCTATATTAGAAATATATCCTAGTGAATATGGAATCTGTTTAGGACAGGGTTGTTGCCATGGTGACCTCTCTTTCTTGTATGTTGATCATGCAAGTTTTTTATTAATTCCTATCCAAATATTTGTCTCCAGCAGTGTTACATTGTTACATCCATGCTCTCACACCAAATGTCTAAATAGATGCAACACACACACACACACACACACTCTGTATTATGCACAGAAGTCATCACCTCATACTGCAGTCCGCAACACACAGACTGAAGAGTGAGAGGCAGTCTCTCAGGGGAACTGGCATTTCTCTCTGCCACCTGAACTTCTGTGAATGTGTGTGTGTGTGTGTTTGACTGAGAGAGAGAGAGAGAGGGAAAGAAAGTAAAAGTTCCCCAGATCTGTCACTGCTGTACACTTTGTAGGGCACTTACAGAAGTTTTTTAAGTCCACTACATGGTGTCTCATTTGGTAACTGATGTGTGTGTGTGTGTGTGAGACTTTCACTGGACTGTGTCTTTCTCTGCTGTAGACTTCAGGTGCCACTAAGAGGAGACTGAGCCATATACACCCTTGAGCGACGCACTGTGCAGGTGAATGTAATCATTTTATAATGGACTCTAATGGTGGTCTGTTTCTAGTCTCTGGATCCAATGGGCGTGTCAGTGATGTGTGTGTGTGCACCAGTACTCCCTTTATTCATTCTCTCTGTCTTTCTCACACACTCCCGCTCTCTCTAACACTCACCCAGGCTTTTAATGATGGCAAGACGGCCTGACAGACTTGCAGACAGCAGCGACAGAGACAGCCGTATCTGCGGCGGGGTGTTTAAGATGATAAAAAAGCTATTTTACCACTTCTGTCTGCCACCAGGACATCAACACATGGGATGTGCCAACGAAAAGGAGATACAGAGAGAGAGAGAGAGAGAGAGAGAGAGAGAGAGAGAGAGCATAGAGGTAAAACAAACTGACATTAGTTTGCCATGTCTGTCTGAGTGCAAAGTGGAAACCGTCCAAACTTAAGAAATGAAAAATAGTTTGAGAACTAGTAAAATATGTTTTAAATGCCTTGTGCATATATATATATATATATATATATATATATATATATATATATATATATATATATATATATATATATATATATGCCTATAGCATCTTATACTGTATATTGCGTAATAATTTTAATAATGTAGGATTTTTTTTGGCATAGACACTTGGTTATGGCAATAGTTAGGGCATTGAGCTACTAATCAGAAGGTCATGAGTTCAAATCCCAGTGCTGCCAAAGCTGCCACTGTTGGGTTTTGAGCAAGATCCTTAACCTTCATCTGCTTAAATGTATCATGTCTCAGTTGGAAGTCACTTTGGATAAAGGAGGAGGCCACTAGGGAACCACTGATGTGATATGGTGGTTATTTTTCAATAAGTTGGGTCCACAAATTAATATTTCGAGGCTACAAACTAAGTATCTCACTTCCACAAATTGTTATGTTGTGGCCACAAGATACCAAAGCCCATGACTTAATATGTTGTTGAACACACTTAATATGTAGCCTCCAATTAATTATTTGGTTAGAACAGGCAAAAGTATCTATTCACCTTGAGACTTCACTTAAGGTGATGCAGGCTAATGTAATATCATCAATCATCTCTATGCTTAAGCTCCTGTAGCCACAAAGCTCTGATTAATTGATTCCTCTGTCTCACTCATTATAAAATACAATAGTTCCCATGAGTTAAGTACTTCATGGCCATGAAATACATGTAGAGCTCCAATAGCATAACTTATAGCCTCAATATGTATATTCATTTGTTGGCACAACTCATTAAAAAATACCCACCATGTCAGATCAGCGACTCGGTACTTAACAGGAAAAAAAATTACGACTACAAATCCACTCGTAGCTTCATGGTTTCACTCCGCAAAAGTCGAGGGTTTTGTTGTTTTACTTATTAGTTGTTCGATTTTCAAGTGGGAACTTCGTTGTAGTATAAACAGCTAACAGCTTTCAGACAAGATGACAACTTTGGATCGATCATATGTTTTCTTATTCAACACCAATCATAAGTGGTCATTCAGCAAAAAAGGTATGTGTGTATCATCAACATACGAAGTGATGAAAAAATTATATTGAAATGAAATTTTCAAATGGAAAGTGGAAATGAAATTGAGGAGTTTTTGTTAACTGTTAAAAGTAGGTATCCAAAAAAGGCATAGGGTTATGCAATAGAGCAGCATTGTTCACACACTCAGCCACGTACTTCTGCAGCTGGCGGAGTAAAAAAACAACATCCACTAGAGGGCAGGTCGTGGCAAAACATCCCTGACACAACAAAGCACGTTTTTATGTCGATTTCACACCAACCATTCAGGGATGTATATTTGTTTGCGGTAGAGCAACATGGAGACTTCACCTAGATGCACACAGTATCTCTCATAAAAATGAGCTTTTTTTGCAGTGATTGTCACAAGCTGTTGTTTTACATTTCAGTATTTGTTTAAGGGTGCTGCTCATTGGCATATTCAGTATGAAACCTACATAAGCCCTTAATGACTGGGTGAATTACATCACAATGTCATGACACCCAGCTTTGTGACTTTGTAGTTTGGTGAAGTTCTGGTTTGTCAATCACATAATGGTGATCATGTGACGCTTGACTTTGTGCTACAGTTCAAAGAACATCAGCTGTTCTAGTGTAGCCAAGAAAGTGTCATAACACACTTATGTCAACGAAGATCTCTCACTTGATTCGGGTGTTCGGAAATCCAAATTTTTTATGCAAGTTTATGTCAGTTGCCATAAACGGATTTACGTCGGTGTAACACAGTCCTATGAACATCTGTTACCCAAATTTCATACTACAATCTTATAATAAATGTACTTTTTAGGTGGGTTTGTACATGAGAGGTTTGTTAAACTGATAACAATGTGATAATAATAAATAATAAATAAATATTCTAGAATAGGACATAAACTTGCAATTTGAGACATTTGATTAGTTTTCCTTTTCCCTCTTGCTCTATAAACCTTGCAGCTGTAACAGTTTTTCTTAGATCAGTAGATACCTGGAATGCACAGCAGGGTGGAACACACTTTGCTTCAACAACCTTCTGAATGCAGGTTTAATTGGGCAATATGGATGCTGATATTTTTATCGTCCTTGCTTTGGCAAGACATGCCACTGGCACTGCATGCGAGTTTGAACGTGTGTTTGTGTGTTTGTGTGTGTGTGTGTGTGATCCCATTTAACCTGCGACAGCAGAGAAACCTGCAGGAGCTTCAGCACATCGTGACCCTGCACATTTCTAATGTGACCTGACACTTCATACAGACACCTAGCTTCAGCAGAGCTTTTTAAACACAGAGCTTTTTAAACACAAAGCAGAAGAGGTATATCTGGGAACGTAAAGATGTACTTACTGTATATTTGGTGGTGATGTTTGTAAATTCAGAGCAAAAGGAAAGAGAAAAAAAATCAATCCAACAAGATGTTATTTTACACAACAAAATGGCATCAGATTGTTTACAAGGAAATTGCACAAGCAAATACATTCAGCAGTAGATCCAGTGGTATCTGACAGTCCTGATCTAGCCACAACATATTATGCTGAAATTCATGTTTTGGGACTGTGTAATGCCATTTGAGACTAATATTAAAGACATTAATGACATAATACTCAGAGACATTGTTTATCTTGAGTACTGAAATTTTATGGATAAAATTATGAACTACACTTAAATTGAGCTGTGAGCGTAGCAGATGAGTGCTTGGTCAGCTTATCCTTTAAAAGTGTGATAAAATAACCCGTGTCCCATGCACAGGTTACGATCTCATGACCTTGATTTAGTATCTCCTGGCTTCAGTTTTCCCCCTCTGATTTTCTCCCCAATTTGGTCACCTGCCAGTTCCCACCCACCACCCAAAAACTAACAAGTGCTTCCTCTGATAAACATGAAGCCAGCCAACCACATCTTTTGGAATTGCTGTTCATGCAGCATAGGGCAGTGTAACACACTCAAAGGAAAATGCTATCTGTACTCTTTTGCATAAAGCTCACAGACACCTAGGATTGGCTAGTGGCACAGTGATTGACGCCGCCCAGAGAGCACGGCCAATTCTGCTCTCTTGGCACCCGGCCATGGATGGCTGTCACATTGTTGGAATTCCAACACATGACCTCTCAACAATGGGGAAATGTTTGTTCTTGTTGTTTTGCTGTTATTGTTGTTGTTGCACCACTTAGAAGCCCTCTCTTAGTTTCAGTTGTGTGCACAAAAACTGTTGCTGCATAAAAAAAAACCCCAAAAAATAAAAATTTAGGAAGCGTTGCATCAAGTGCTATTTTATAAGCTGCTGAATAATGAGGGAAGAATCCATTCGGTTATTAGACCAGATTAGCACTGAGTAATGTGATAATTACAACCAAGACTACTCATGCAGCAATATATTGTTTTTTTACTTTTTAAAAATGGTCTCTTGTTTTTATGTAACATCATATTACATTTGACAGCAAAGAAAAAAACACAATTGTTCTTCTTCTTGCATTTTCCATCTGTGAATGTTTTCAAGCTGAAAAGCAAGAAGTGATGTTTAAAGTAATGTTTAAAGGTCTAGATGCTATTGAAAAATACTGCCCAGAAAGTCAACTTAAGCATGTGTGGAAGCTGACTCTGAATACGCATAACTTTCCCTGCATAAATATTCATTTAATTTTTGGACTCTGAATAAGACCCATAGTTTCTACAACTAGAAATCTACACTTATCATGAACAGATGATAAAAGATTAAATCTCTCTGAAAGCTTTACTGTTTATGATTGCTCCTGTCACTTGTAACATCACAGTTAACTCTGGTACTAAGGTACCAGGCTTCAAAATCTGACTGTTGGCCATCCACATTCAGCATTCAGTCTGCCAGATGTGAAAGGTTTGACATAGAGCCATGGCTGCATTTGGCACTCCCCACCAGTCTAGCAGTAGGAAGCAGATTTAAAGCTTGCACCAGCAGGGACTCCCAATCAGCAGAGCAAAAACCTCGAATCAGTGGGCTGGAACATTCAATTAGTCACCAAGATTTCTAAATAGACAAATCACACAGAGACAAAGAAAACAGAACTGAGCAAAACACATACAAAATCTTTGAAGGTTAAAGCCATCATTAGAAGTAAGATTTTTTTTCTATTGCGAAAGTGTATCAGTATATGAAGGAACAAAGAAGACAAAAAGAAAAAAATCTTTTTAATTATGATATTCACATCATTTTATTTCGTGGCAAGGCTACCTGTCAATCAACATTAATGGACGAGATCAACTACCATCACTAGTTAATGAATAAATAAGATTAAGCAAGCAATGGCTAATGTCAGCATGTTGTGCAATAAAGTTGGAATGTAATAAAATCAGTAAGGAAATAATACAGGCAATAAATAAATAAATAAGCTAATAAATTATATACATGAAGGTTTCCAGTTTAGTAGTTACTAGTTTGAGTAACTGGTAATTACTAACTACCAATAAAATTCCAACTCATTGTTAATTCCAGTCATATAAATCATAAACAATAAAAAATATGGAGTAAAATACGAAAATAATAGCTTTGTAAAGTGCAGGTGTGCAGTGGTATTGAGTCATACTTAATAGCTTGACTACACAGGTTGGTGTTTTGAGGAGGTAAATATATATCACACATCACAGTTAGCTGACTAGCTTGTTGCTAACAAAAGATGTGCATGGAGGCATATGTACATGGTATTTTTCCCTGTTTGTAGCTTGAATGCTCAGAGGTTGAACATTCCTGCTTCTAAGGCAAGTCAAATGCAGCATGGGAAACCAGTTCTCTATTTAAACCGTTGCTGCTAGTTAAGCATTCTGTCTTTTAAACCAACTGTATATTTCTTATTTAAAAGATGAATAGATCCAGGAGACTTTATTTAATCCAAAAAAAGACATGCATTTACTTGATTACGTTTGCAACACAGAAGGAATGAATCTGCAAGTCTCATTTTTGACCTTAAAAACTGACACTAGAGACTCCTTTCATAAATGTTAAAAAAAACAAACGAACATGCAAAAAAAAATAAAAATGTCTCCTTACGATCCTTGTGAATGAGTTAGTACAGAAATGATAATGTACTGTATATTAGAACAAGCACATAAACCTATTTATATATTATATATAATAATTTATATATTACTGTATATAAACCTATTATTTGAATTACAGCCAGGAGTATTATAGAAAGAGGAAAGATATTTATAGAAAAGTAATCACCAACCTCTAGCCAATGAGATTTAAGAATTAAGCAGTGCTATAATAAAAGCTAATTATTTAAATTTCCAGAAAGAAGTGTGTCCTAAAGCTGTGTTTTCTCTCTAACAGTGTCATTTTTTAATCGTATACTGTATATAAATATATGAGAGTTGACTGAATAATGAGAACAGATCATTCCACTTCAAAGCACATTGATAATAATTAATGAGAAAATTAACCCAACATTTTACAGCAGACATATTCGAACAGTGAGAGAGAGAGACATGGTGGGACCAGACATCAACATGATTTAAAAGAAACTGAAAAAAAGCTAAAAGTCTTTAAAAAAATCACTGGCTTTCAAGAAAATGGTGTGAATTAATTAATTTCTGTGTCGCTGACTCATAACAATCATAAAAAATTCACACATTAACTGTCTGCACATAATCCCAATGGCCAGCATTAGAAAATCTCAGAACACACACACAAACACACACACACACTGTGTGTTTCTCTCTTTTGTGTTCTCTTCTCTGTTTCCATCTACGATGCATTATGTATTATTAACCAAACACACACTCCACTCACACACTCAGCAGCAAAACATCAAAGGATGTTCGCCGGCACTCGATAACGCTTCGTCTTACGGTAAAGACGAGTGCAGAAAAACACACACGCTGTGTGCTGTTAGAACCCAGAGAACCGGCGGCCATAATGGTGTGTGTGTGTGTGTGTGTGTGTGTGTTTATGTGTGTGTGTATGTGTTTCTTCCCATAACATGAATTACAAAATGTAGTAGTAAGGAAGCGACTACATTCATGATTATTTCAGATTATCTCACGTTTTTTTCACAACAATTCCGATATTCTGATATTCAGATCCATTCTTTTTTCTCTCCTCTCTGATTTTCTTCTATCTTCTTTCCACTCTTCTCCTCTCTTCCAGTTTTCTCATCAGGTCTCATATGTTCTTGTTTTCTATCCAGTTTTCTCATCATCCACTCCTCTCCTCCTATTTCTCCAATTTTATCTTTTCCTGTCGTTTCCCTCTATCTTCTTGTTTGCCTAGTCTCACCTCCTCTTCTCTTCTCTTCTCTTCTCTTCTCGTTTCATTTCATCTCAGCCCTTTCTTAAAATCTCTTTTTTGCCTCATGTCATGCTGTTCAGTATGGTTCAGCTCACTTGAGTTCAGTTCTGTTCATTCAATTAGGTCCAGCTCAATTTAGCTTAATTCAATTCAATTCAGTCCATTTCAGTTCAGCTCAATTTAGTTCAGTTCACTTCAATTCAGTTACCTTTGGTTCAATTTAATTCAGTTTACATTAAACTTGGTTTAGTTCAGCTCAATTCATTTCAATTCACTTTATTTCAGTTAAAGTAAATTCAGTTAAATTCAGCCAAATTCAATTCAGTTCAGCTCAATTCATTTCAGCTCAATTCAATCCAAATCAGTTCAGTTCAGGTCAGTTCAATTCGATTCAAATCAGTCCTGTTCAGCTCAATTTAGTTCAGTTCAGGTCAGCTCAATGCAGTTCAGTTCAATTTAGTTCAGCCCATTTTTTATTCAATTCAGTTCAATTAATATTTCTTTCAATTTAGTTCAATTCATTTCAATTTAGTTCATCTCAATAGAGTTTAGTTCAGTTTAGTTCAGCTCAATTCATTTCAGCTCAATTCAATCCAATTCAGTTCAGTTCAATTCTATTCAAATCAGTCCTGTTCAGTTCAGCTCAATTTAGTTCAATTCAGTTAAATTAAATTCAGTTTAACTCAGTTCAGCTGAGTTCATTCACTCATTCATTCATTCACTCATTTACTCACTCACTCAATCACTCATTCATTCATAACTACAAATTTCTGCAAATACTTTATTTGATCCACAGCAGCTTGAAGCGTTTCACTCTCAGTGTTACATGGCTGAGTGGGAGGAGCTTTAATATTCTCTTCTACAGTGTTTTTCAGCTTTTTGTCAACTTTGCTTAACAGTCACACTATTACTCCCTTCTATCTCCCCACTTTTCTTTCCTCTCTCTCTTTTCATCTCTGCTTCTCTCCTCCTGTCTCATCCCTTCTTCATTCCCCCTTTCCTCTGCTGTCATTGCCTTCTCTCATCTTCTAGACTTTTTTTTCTCAGTGTCCTCCTTGGCCCTTCTTCATCTCTTGTACTTTTCATTACTCCTCTTTTCTCCCCCTCTCCTCTCCAGCACTTGTCTCCTCTCTTCCTATTCTCTCCTCTGTTTTCCTGTCCTCTCCTCCTCTATCCTCTTCGCTCTTCTCCACGCCACTACTCTCCTCTCATTCTCTTTGTTTCCTCTCCTCTCCTCACCTCCCCTCTCCTCTCTTCCTCTCCTCTTTTCTCCTCCTCTCCCTTCCTCTCCTTGCCTCTCTTCACCTCTCCACTCTTCCTCTCCTCTCCTCTCCTCTCCTCTTTTCTTCTCATCTCCTCTGTTCTCCTCTCTTTCTCTCCTTCTTTCACCTCTTCTCTTCTCTTCCTCTCTCATATCCTCTCTTCTTCTCTCTTCTGTTTTCATCTCCTCTACTCTCTTCCTGTTTTTTTCCTTTCTCCTATGGAGTTGAGTCAATGCTCTTTTGTGTCTCTTTGTTCTGTCTTCAGTTGACAACTTATTTTTGACTCTACAGTATCGGCAGCCACCGCTGAGGGAGATCCAAATAAAGAGATCTTCCAAGTGTCACATCTGTGGCCACACATCTTCCAGCAGCACACACACACACACACACACATACAGAAAGAGAGAGAGAGAGAGAGAGAGAGAGAGAATCACTCTCTCTCATTTTATGTCAAGTGTCGAACTCTAGTCCTCAAATAACACATCAGATATTAAAATCTGACAAGACATTCAACCCAGGATTTTTATTCGCTCATATTTAGATGGTGTTTTTCTCTAATATTCAGAATTTAGAGTGAATTTGGACTGTCTGTGACTTCAGCTAAACTGAAAAAAAGTCTAATTAGAATAGATTATAGCTGTGGTTCCCACTCCATATTATAACTATATTATAAGAGATTTTGCATTTAGACCAAGAGGCTCTGAATAAATTAACTGCGTTTGACCAGGAGGATTAAAGTAATAAGGGTCTAAGTACTGCCAAGATTTAAAAGCATTTTACTACTTTGAAATCTGGTACACAGGCATTAGCGCTTCCATCCTGAAAAAATTCACAGAAAAATATCATTTCAGGATGGTACCTCTAATCGAGTGAAAATACACACACACACACACACACTCACACACACACTCACACAAATGCACGGTGGTAATGTTTGGAGTTTGAAGACATTCATGGCTGGATAAAAGAGAACAACATGGAATACCCATTCTTAAAAGTAAATTTGAATATAACAAATTATAATATAATAATTTTTTCTGTCTATTAGTTTTGCAACTCACTGTATGAGAAGCCAGGCACATACTGTATGCTGGTAACATTACATTAATTAATGTCAGCAAGTCAGCATTTTAAATGATGTTTGCCCGAACATAAACATTTCATTTCACGGTTTGAGGTTTTTTTCTTCTCGTCATCTTATGCCATGCTCCTAACTTTTAGACGAGTGTCGTAGCAACAGTCACACTCTACCAGAACTATGTCACTGACTGTCTTTGCTCATAATGACACTAAACTGTTAAGACCTCACACTGTTAAGACCACCAATCTCAACTCATTACCAAACTCAAAGAATTTTTTCACATTGTACAATTTTTGTCTGTGACAGAAAAGTCAGGCCAAAAATTGTGCAGTGTAAACCTGGCTGATATGACACTCATCTAAAAGCCACTAACAGGAGGACTGCATAAGATGATATGAAACTCAAAGAACTGCTGTCAACTGCTACAGTAATGGTAATGCTGAAACTTTAAGGAAAGATGGTAATGGACAAAAAAAAAAATCCTTATTATCTCAAGCTCACATTAAAGAATGTTTCTGTCCATGCGAGCCCATTTTCTGCACGAGCGTGGATCACGCGGAATATTTTACTTTAGTCACAGGTCTATCGTTAGAGAGTCATTATCATATAATCTGAGAAGGAGAACATGTTATCACACGGTCTGTTATAGAATTCGGGCTAGATTTTATTATGATAACTTCATACAGTGCGACAAGTAGCCTAATAATCTTAAAAGATATCTGTAGTGGTGCAGTCTAAAACTGGCTTAATGCATACTTTAGCATAACTTGAAGGTACGACATAAATAATAAGCTAAATGGGCTACAAGGCATGAAAAAAATGACCTTATTAAAGCTGTGACAGACATTTCAAATGAATGTTTCTGTTCAGGGTTAAGATAAAGTTAAGCATTTTTTCAGTTGCATTTTTGTTCCTACTGAATTCCATTTGTTTCTGTTTTTCATTTTCATTCCTCAAACTGGTTCCCTGCTATACATCACCACAAAAGCCAATATATTGCTCTGTTTGTGCCTGAGAGTTAATAGCTCTGAAGAATAAATGTGTTTGATTTGGTCATAATGAAACAGTTCACACATACACATGCAAAAATTGATCTGAAGATAGATTTTAAGCATGGAAGACTTTGTGATTAATGATTGTAGCTTTTTCTGGCCTGCATATTGCTTTATGGTGTCCAGTCGACTAACAGAGCTGCCTCTCTCCATTTCTCAGGCCACGGATGATGCTCTCCATTGTGGCATCGCACTCATTGAGATCAATGGACGTTCTCATCTCTGTCTCTCGCTTTCAACTGATAAAAAGGAAGGAAAGTGGAGAGATAGACCTGTCTACTATAGATGGATCACCATGTCCTTAGATGCTCTGCCGTCTTCTCATGTGTCTCAGTGAGATTGGGCCCTTTTATCCCTCCATTCCAAATGTTAGAGGAGACCTTGAAAGAAATTCAAGAAGCACCACTCATTCTTGAAAGATCATTAAAGAAAATATATGGGCCTTTACAGAAATCTGTGAAGTCTATTGCAGCTCTTTATTTACAGTTTCGGTATTTCAGTACACGGTTCCATATTGTGGTGCAAGGCCACTTCCTTGTTTGTGTATACACTCTATTATTTTGTAAAAAAACTGGCAAAAAATATGTAAAGTCCAGCTATGTAGAGGCATGGATTTTGCTCATATTTACAACTGAATTACTCGAAAGACAAAACAAGTCTTTTAATTCCTGGGAGATGATCACGACTTTATAAAGCATGTTCTGTTCTGCGCCCTGGACGAAACTTAACAGTAGCAAGTCTTCGGTTGTTCTGTATTATCACAGCTTGTGTTGAGTCTCTCCTTTCTTCATTTTCACACTGCATGTGTTTAAATTTACGGCGATTGTGTACGTCACATCATCAGCTTGAGCAACCACTCAAAGATAGCAGACGATAGCTGTGTGTTTACAGTTCTCAATGGTTAGGGATCTCTATTAACTATCATTAATCAGGGCAAGATTTTTCTTTTTTTTCTTTACAATAAATTGAAGTTGGATCTGCTGTTTCTACAAGTAAAAGAAACAAATTATATTCATTCCTATAAAGATTGCAAGAAAACTAATGCAAACTTGTACACTGCATCTGTGACTGGTCGGCCATGATGCCATGAGGTTAACTGTGTGGTGCACGGGTTTTATAAAGGGGACACAGGGGGATGCTCCAACAGACAAAGGGACCAAGGAGATCCTAAAGAACAAAAATTGTCAATTAGAACAAAAATTTTAAAGGGTGGTAATGGGCATTAATTTCTTAAGGTGGTTCCAAAATTCATACTGGTGCCCTACTTTTAATTCAGGTCACACCTCATTCTTCTTCTCACCTGCCTTCCATATTGTAAATAAAACCACAACATGAAAATAGTATGGCAAAATAAGATAAAAAACGTTGTTTCACTGAAGATTTATTACCATTATTATTATTACCATTATTTTTTTTTTTTTAATTTCCACTCCCTGATGTTTTTGAAGAGCACACTTTGATTCCTGACTCACAAAGCAGGAACATGATAGGAGTATAGTCCTTTTTGCGAAAATGGAAATTATGAAAAGTGACGTGTTATTCTGCTTTTACCACAGTGATTTGCCAAAGATTACAATGTTTAATTTAATAATGAATGACACACTGGGCATTTTAACAGTTTATAGTTAGATATTAGACTCTCTCTCTCTCTCTCTCTCTCTCTCTCTCTCTCAAAAAGAAAAAAAAAACACAACTTGTCATTTTACAGAGAAACCAGAAACTCCTCAGTCCTGAAGCCTCTCCCTTGCTGGAAAACTTTAAAAAGCAACGTGACCATTACAAAGCTCTGACAGCCAAGACTCTTTTCATAATTTTTAATTAAATGTCTCCTAACAAAAAGCTTCAGCACATCAACAATTCTAAGCTTTTCTTTGTTAAACAACACACTCTTTAAAAACTAAGTTTATTATTAGTCTTAGGTTTTGTGGAGCGCCGCCATACAAGTTACTATGTATGAGCTGTTACTATAGAAACAATAACTTATTAAAAACGAGAGCACAGTCCGAGCTCTAACTGTGACCAATTATATTCGAATCTTCAACTGCACTGTGGTATAAAGAAAATTAATCAACACCTTCTGATGAATCAGAATTGAAAATTTAGTAACACTGCCATGGTATAAGACCAAATTATTCATTACCTCAGAAAAGAAAAAAATGTACAAAATTGTTGTGTATTTTGTTCTAATAATCAACTGAGTCTGGAGTCATAACTTGGAGAAATATAAACACACTGATACACCTGACTGAGAGTTTTAAGAAGCCAACTCTGGTTTAGTTGGAGTCGCTACAATTCAAAAAGCATGCAACGTGTAACATTTTTAGTAGCAGCACTAATCCTTGTGTCCTGATCTTGACTTTTGCTTTTTATAATCCACAGAACTAAGGTAGCAGGCTGTTAACCTGCTTTTGGCCTGTGTCACTGACTCATATGCCAACACTGTCCCAGGAGCTCTAACGTTGTGGGTGATAATACAGCATAATCATGCATGCAGAAAATCTACTTCAGGCTTACAAAGAGCATTTGCTAGAGTGGCAGATGTTAGAAGGCTTTTGGTGGCAGGATTTCATGGCGAGCTGAGAGCTCTAATATGGATATGTGATGATTCCGAATGCGAGAGTGCACTACTGCAACACCTGCCAAAATAAAACAAATGCACTGACCACAGCATGTGATGTGCATAAGAAATGTCTGGAACAATGCTCTAGATTTCTCTGATTTCCAAGCACGTGTCATGCTTAGCTACTCCAGCCTTGTCTGCTACAACAGACACACACTAACTCTTCCTCTTTGTATAGGGTGCCATTACTTTTGTCTTAATTAAATGGCTAGTCTTATTTGTCTCAAATTATGGATTTGTTTTGAATTGGTTTCTTTCATGTCATTAATATGAAACAACTGTGATTTAAAATTGATAATGTGATCAGTATATAAAATTGCACAAAACTCCTCACCAATTAGATGATTTGCAGCCGATCATTCAAGGTGTGCTCTTGTTGAATATGATTGTTTTTCTGAACTAACTGGGTTTTCACAAATACCTCATTTCCGGTGTAAATGCTACCACAAACAGTTTATGAATAAATTTGTTAATATCCAGTTTAATAAAGGAGATCCAGTGTCTGTATTTTTCTCAGAGAACCCGAAGTAAATGGGGTATTTAGTCATCATTGTGCTCAAAACTAGAGACTGCTTAAATACTTCTGCAATCATGAAGTTAATTCATTTGGATGAATCTTGTTTAATATGCATAGTATAAAGTATGTACAGAGGTGCTATGTGTGTATAGAGGTGCTACAGAGTATATAGGTCATCTAAATGGAAAGTCCTCTTGAAGGCTGATTAAACTACATATGATAATGATAACTGGGGCTGCAGCTGATATTAAGCCTCAATATTAAGATTGTAATTTTCTGTAAATAAACTGGAAATGTGTGATGCAAACATCCAGACCCGTAAGAAAAGAAGCCTCCTGTTTATTCCCTTTTCCTTCATTTATTCATAGACATCAGGAGACATGCAAATATTTTATCACACACATCACCCTGAGAAAAGGGGTATTTTGATCATTTCCACTTCTGCCCCCTAGCTCATATATTCTCAGTGTTGCACTTACGAGGCTAAAGGGGCCAAGGGAAAGTGAACTCTCTATCAGGACACGACACAAACCTTCAAACAACTATCATTTTTTAAACTCAGATCTGGAGGCTTGTGACTGTTTGAGTGGACGGTTAAAGCTGCCTCTGGGATAAAACTGAGTCTTACAAGCAGGGAAGAGTCACTTACACACACACACACTCACAGAGAGAGAGAGAGAGAGAGAGAAAGAGAGACAGAATATTAAATTGAACCCTAACCTTAACCTCAGGAACCACAAAGAAATATTTTCACCATTTCAGTTTTGAAAAAAGTAGCACATAGCTTTTATAGGAACATTTTTAAGTTGTCAGGACTATCTTGCTTTTCCTGGCAAGGTAGGGTGTTTTTTTCTGGTTTTGCTACAAGATCAGAATATTTTAGTCCTGAAAACTCACAAAACTGAACACACACACACGTTTGTCTTACTATACCTGTGAGGACCTTCCACTGACATTATTATTAATGCAGCTAATCAATGCTATGTTACACCTAAATCTGACCCTAACCTGAACCTGAGTAACCAAATAGAAATCTTTTGGCATTTTTAAATAAAAGCTGCAGCCCTCAGTCAAAACTGTCAGGTATTGATATCCTTGTCGAGACATTTGGTCCCCAGTATGATATTAAAACATGCCCACACACAGTTGGTGCATTGTCACAAGAATAGAATCCTCTGTAATTATAATTGACGATCTAAAACAAAGGCTTTTCACTTTGAATGAGTCGGTGCGACTGGAGAGGAAGGTTAGCTGAAGGGGGAATTCTAATTAAGCAGACAGCGGAGTGCTCTCAGGGGCAGAGTTAGAGACACTTCCACTTTGCTTTCACCAGCTGCCAGTGCCGTAGTCTAAACTGTGCACATCTCATGTGTCTCTTTACAATTACAAAAGTAAGTGTGTGTGTGTGTGTGTGTGTGTGTGTGTGTGTGGAGGCCAAGTATGAACGGAGCAGGACTCAGGAGTACGCAGGAGTAAGTGAAGATAAGGATTGCATTACAATGAGAATGAACTGAATCCTGGTACAGAATGTGACAGAAAGAGTCACTAGGGCATCCTTAGATACACTACAGTATGACAGTGTATGAGTGTATGAATGTGTGCACGAGAACTTTTATTTGGGCCAATTAACTCTCATGTTCTGTTCACTACTCAACAGGCCATTTCATCCCTTTTCATTTTTAAGCACTATAATTGTAACATGAACCTCGCGTCTCTAAAATTGCTCTGTGTTAGTTCAATTCACCGTCACAATACAGCTATACAGGAATCTCTAATGAGCAAACCAGAAGCAACAGTGTCAAGGAAAAGCTCCCGGAGAGAACATGAGGAAGAAACCTCAATAGGAGCCAAACTCAAAAGGGAACTTGTCCTCTTCTGTGTGACACCAGATAGTGAGATTATAAATGAATAAACAATCATTCTAATGTTACTGTTCTTCACGGTGTACTGACTTGAGTGCCAATTTTACCAAATGCCCTTTAATGTTCTAGTCTGTTGATTGGGAAGTTTAAATCCCAGCACTGCCAAGTTGTCACTGTTGGACACTTTACCAAGACCTTTGACCCTCAACTGTCTCATCTGCACCAAACCATAACTGGCCTTGCATTCTGACCTCTGCTTCCTGCAAAGGAGAGCTTTTATGTTGAATTAAATGACTATATAAAATTGGAAATAAACATTTAATATTCAAGATGTTGCATTATTTCTAGGTTCCTCTTCAAATGTTTGATATTGACCATGTTAACTGCTTTGTATAAAAGATCAGATTTTCCTCATGCCTAATCTCTTCTATTGAAGCATGTGTTTAGACGACACTCCGATGCATGCATCTAAAATGTGGAGTCCATGCCAGCTTGAGTGCACACTGTCATTAAAGCAAAAAGGGGACGTACCAAATACTAAGAAACTCAGAAACTCATGTAAATATTTTAAAGATTCTACTTTTCACTCCCGTCATCAATAATATAATTTGTAATGAAAATTGTTATATTAAATTAGAAATGAATGCAAAACAGAAGCATTTTCACTCAATCATGCACACAATCATGCACGGTTTCCTGGGGGAAGTTTTTAGAGGAGGGACAATGTGAGTGAGTGAGTTAAGCTACTTTCTTGACATTTGCTGATAAATAAAGAAGTCTGATATGCTCCAGGAGACTGGAGAGAAAATAACACTACACACTCCTGCAAAATTTAATGATTACAATTATTTCAGTTGTAGCAAAAAAATTTGTCATTTTGCCTAAGACAGGACATACATATTTTAGCAAGCAAAAACATCTCGAATGCTGGTAATATACCTTATATTCCTCTGAGCAAACATTATTAAGGATTAACTCAATGTATTTTAAGACAGTATTATCTCAGAATACAAAATATTAGATACATTTTCAAGATCATTTGCTAATGTATCCGCACAATAGTTAATAAGCACAATGGAAAAGAATGACACTGTAATAGAATATTTATGTTTATTTGATACCTTTTAATAATATCCAGTTTGTGTGCTTATTATAAGTCCGGTTTTTATTCCACTCTGTAGAAGCGTCCATCCGTGAAGTGTGCCACAGACGACAGTGCCGCTACCTAGTGGATGTGTGTGTGGACATCGTAATGTCCTCAAAATGTCTGCACTTCTCACATCTCACCACACCTGTACATAATACTTATTGCTATTTCCCATAGTCTTTGAAGTAAAACAAAAAATTACAAAGTATTAGATTTATATTATGCTAACTGGACATCTGAAAAAGTGACTGAGAAATGGCAAATATTCCCTCATTTCAGATTATACAATGCTTACAATACACCTCTGAGGAAATAACCAGTAATAACACACACTCCAAACACTGCAACAAACGTGTCATGGTCATTAAAACAATGTTAAACGAATGCAGAAAAAAATAAATAGGTCCAATGTAAATATATATGTATATACCTTATAGAAATCTGTTTACATAAATATAATACATTGATTGACTTTATGTAAGTGACATAGGTTTGAAAACCAATGCTAAGGAAAGTGTCTCAGAAAGAAAGAGCCCTAATTTGCTCCCTGTCAAAACCACCCAAAGCCAGGATAAGATTCAGGGGAGTCTTTGTAAGTTCACACTCCTTTCTCAGGATTAATCTTGCTGACACACACCAGCACTCTTTCAGGCTGCCTATAAACAGATCATCACCAAAATGTCTTGATCTTTTAATCTCTAAGTCAGAAGGCCTACACAGTCAAATTGCGAGGTTTGAGTCAGAGCTATCTAATCTAACATAGGTAAATAGAATCCAATCCAAGTCTGTAGGGAAAACCTGATGGTAGTGAGGTTTGTATGTAGAGTCTTTTCAAGATAGGAAATTTCTGCCAGTGTCCTTGAGATCCAATGGGATCCATTTGTCTTTTAACAAAATGCAAATCTCCCATCAGTCCGTGTCTGGCCATTAGTCCTCTGAAACCCATATTCATCTTCAGTAACTGCTATATCATGGGTTAGGTCATGATGGATGTGGAGCCAATCCAGGGAACACTGAATCCTTGGATGGGATACCAGTCCATCGCAGAGTACCATGTATAAACTCAGTACAACTAGGGGCAATTTAGCTTAGCCAATCCATCAACAAGACTGTTATGGGAGAGAGGAGGAAACCAGAGAACCAGTGGAAATCTACATGGATATGGACAAAGCGTAACATTCTCCTACCTTGTGCCCAGTGTTACTGGGATAAACTCTGGATCCACTGCGTCCCTGACCAGGATAAAGCAGTTACTGAAGATGACTTTACTACGAAAGCAAACTAACTTGCCATCCACAGCCAAAAAAAAAAAAAAAAAGTAACATAGTAAACCATCTAATCCAACCTCTTGACTGGCTGTGTTCCATTCTTATGGAAATATTTATAGTCAGTTCAGAAAATATTATATAAACTCTCATACTTGCACACTGTGGAATTTAGCTCTAATTCTATTATTATGGCCACAATACCAAGGAGCTTTTAGAGGTCACCACATCCAAAGCAGCTGTACTATTGATTGACCATGCAAATTCCCATGTCGGTGTTCACCAAAGTTAAAGTCAGCATACATTTTTTGCATTGAAACCATTAATTATGGCAATTTTTCTGAAATTTTTTTAACTTTTGTGGGGAAAAAAAGCAGAATATGACTCATTCCAAATTGCAAAAGAAAGGAAAATGGAGCAGTATATCACTCTGAAAAATGCCAAAAAAAAGGCAACAAAAAAAGGAAGGTAGTAAAAATATCTGAAATTGAGTTGGAGTAAGTATGAGCAGATCAAAAGATAGTGGCATGGCCTGACTACCTTCAGTCATAGTTTCATGAACCAAAAGTTTTTTGGCCGGCAGACCAAAGTCTGACTTGTGAGACTGAGGCCAGAGTGACAGCCATGCTTGACTGACAGCATTTTTGCACCACTGCTTCTAATATTTCAGGCAGAAAAAAAACTGTCCCTAGACTTATATGATCCCTGTCAAGACCACAGTTCTGCTTGGGTGTTACTTAATTTCCACTGGTTAGAGTAAAATTACTACTAATGAAGAAAACAAATAATCGGTAATGCTGACGATGTGTCTCGAAACATACTTCAGATGGACTTCAACAGAGTTACGGCAGTTTGAAGACAGTCTCTGTTTTCCCTTTTGCCCCAAAGCAATTTAGATCTCAAACACATCCTTTTCTACACCTAGTGACACAAATATGTATTTGCCACCATGTTTCTGCCAGTCATGTCTCAAAATGAATTTGGCTGCATGAATAAGTGACGATGGTGCCAGTCACCAAACACACACCCCATCTCCTACAACCTCTCGACTCTTAAGCCTCAGACCTGTTAGTGTGAAACCTAATCCTCAATCACTGTGAGCGATTTCATTACTGCCTGCACCAGCGCTTCATGAGCGCTCCCTCACGGCTCAGCAACACGGCATAAAAGCGAGCGGCGTGAGGCTGAGATTAGGTGCCAAAATTGGGAGCACTCCCAGTTGGAATCAGTACATGTTGTGCTATGAAAACCACCACAAATCAGAAAAATTGATGCTACCAGGGGATTGTCTCCAGGTTGCATTTCTTGATGGAGCTATTGCATGAGCATATGTGTGTTTATGTGTGGTTTATATTGCTGAAACTGTACTCCTTTGTTGGATTTTTCTTCATAGCAGATAATGTACTAAGGTTGACATTGGGGAGGATTGCCACTGAGGTTTAACCTTCAGAGATCAAAGGTTCCCTGTAGCACCCTAAAGGATTCTTCAGTTTGTTCCTCTGTATAATCCAGCGAAAGCCACGACTAATAAAAACCCAAAGAAGCCTTGATTAATCCTTTTTATTTGTGTGTAGCAGTATAAACAACAGTGAAATTTTGCTCCTTGTTGGATATCTTAACAACACCAAAGAGGATTTATGCTATAATTTATCCTGTTCACTGAAACCACTGAAAAATAGTGACTTTGCCTCCATAAACACCTCACAACAGGATGGCCCATTATTGGCTGATTTTGCTCCAAACCGATGAAAAAATTCATGAAGCAAAATCCAGGGTTAGCTTTTGGTCCAACTGACCTCCAATCTCTATTACTACATACACTCTTAGAAAAATGTTCCATCTATCACCCTACACAACAAAGTGTTTTCCTTACAAGTTCCAAGTAGGAGCCTTTAAGAAAAGCTAGAATATTTAGAACCCATGAGGATCCATTTTATTATAAGAGTGTATGTCTACTGGGTTTCTTTTTAGGGAAAAGGGTTGAAATGTGCACCCTTGCATCAACTGGGCTGGAAATTTGAAAAATAAGCCAAAAATAAAGAAACTACAGAGATCCTTTGCATGGCTATATAGCAAATCGCAGTTTGTATAAAGTATGATGCTATGTGATTATTACAGATCAAGTAACATTTTTCAAAATTACGCCCTGCACCTTTAAAGCTTAGACTTCAAATAGTGCACGCTGAAATTTGTGCACTTATGTTTAAATTCATCTGGAGATTGACAGTATACTTTGGTTGTGTACGATTCCGTCTCCACTAACCATGAATTGTGTGTACCAGTGACTGATTCATACAGCCGGAGAGGTGTAACCCGAGATGAGCCAAGGCCAGAATGACAGCCATGCTTGATTGACAGCTTCAGGCTGGCATTATTGATGAACTGCAGTCCTTGTCTCTGCTAATGATCAGGTTTCTCAGTTGGGTCAGTCTACCCTCTAATCAATCTCACTCACTCTCTTTTCTCTGTCTTTTTCTCTCTCTCTTTCTCCACATTCTAGATTTGACCCCTCCACTGCCATCGACCGACAAAGTTAAGCATTAAGCTTTTTCTTTCTTTCTGAACAAAAAAACTCTCCTCTTTGGTCTCAAAACCTCCCAAAGCTGTGTCCAATAATGCAATCAATACCTGCCCTCCTCAGGATGTTTTTACAAGTGCTCAGAAACAATCATAACTTGCAGTGGAGCTGCCTCAAAAGACCTTCCTGGAACACACTTCATCCTGAAGAGCCCGCAGGGGTCCTCGTCTACATGTCAGACCTTGGGCTGTCTGTCGCTACAAATCACCACCTCGATGCATCACTGTCTTGTTGCATTTGTGCCCTCCTCCATGCAAATGTCTCTAGCCTTTCAAAAGTTGCAGGATTTTCCCGACTTGTTAACTTGACTCAGGTCAGGTTTTCTCAAGTGGGGATACTGTTTTTTCTCAGGTGGGTACATTATTTATTTTTGGCCATCTTTGCCTTTTGAAGGTTGACAGCAAATGTGTTTCATCAATATCTGTGTTTTCTCTCAAAGAGGAAATAAATTGTCTCACCTGGCCAGCACATAAAGTTATCTGTCAGTAATCCTATTAGTAAGAAGACAGACAAAAAGCAGATCTTTTCCTGACAGAAACAACTACTATTGAATTAACTCATTGACTGAGAGAAATGTGGTTTCTATGCACTCTTGTGTTCTAGCCTATACGGGTTAGCTACGATCACAGATTAGAGGCTAGCTGACCGATCTCACTCCTTAGCTACTTTGCTAACCCATTACCTCAGTCAAGCTTTCAGAACTTTACCAGAGGTGCCAGTGTTTCCTGAGGAGACAGTTTGAATTTCAAGCTCTGGATATGGTCATAAAACTTGCGTAAGGGGATCATGTAAATGTAACACTCAATACCTGAATGCTGTATCTTTAAAACCAAAGAACAAAAAACATTTAGTTGGTAATATAGGCTAATTAGGAACTAGCTAAAGGTAGTCGGCATGCTCACTGTTAGTTAGCTAGCTAGCCTTGTTTGTTTGAAATAGATGTTAGCCAAAAGCTGCCAGTATGACACAGATTATTTAGTTAAGACTAGCATTTAATATGCTAGTACCAACAATTTGATATGTAGTGTGAATGCACTGACTTTATTAAGTGCAAAATAAGAACGTTAGCTAGCCAGGCTTGAGCTGAGAGTGACAGCAGCTTATGTATTACCTATCATTTTTGACATAAAGTTATAGTGAATGGAGTTACAATAAATACCACGCTATTTGGCAATTTAGCTGTTTCGCTACTCCAATGACAACCCACTACTGACTGGGGCCACACTAGTCAGCCAGCTATATTTAATAGTTTATTTTGTGGTGCTATTTATATATGTTTAACTAACATATTCCTGTAACAATTTTTATTACTGTCTCTGGGCGATTCTAGTTAGCTAACCGCTTGTCAACAAACTTCTCAATTTATTTCAATCTAGCGCACAAATAACATGTGTATGTGATACCATGTGACCTTTATGCTAATATGGTTACCCACATGGGTGATTTCTGCCAGTTAACAGTATCTATGACAGTAGGGTGGACCAGGATAGCAGAGAATACCATCAAGGTCCCCAGACTGGCTTCGGGCGCTTCCATTTTTGAAGCTTGACCTATAGACATGGGTGAGGCTTGGGACAGGTAACTTGTAAAATGTGTAATTTTTGAGTGTTGAAGTAATAAAGAGAAACTGAGCTGGGTTTGTTCCAGATAGCATTAATGATAAGTTAAATTTGTACTGTGCAGGCCTTTTCACAATCCTTAACTCGATATAATACATTCATCTTACTCAACAATATATGAACAAACTGGCTATGAAACAAAGATAGAGCACAAATAAATACATTTCATAATTATATAAGAAAATAAGTAAAGGACTCTAAAGTGTTTTTGAACCAAAGCTGACAAGAAAGCTATGTGTATACAGCAATATTGCTAGTGTTGAATTAACCCTTCTTGTGTCCACCAGGACTTATATGAACACTTCAGGTGTTAATCCAACACTGAGTTCATTTTAATGCTGTAGGTGTTGAAAATTCAGCACTTTTTCAATGTATGCTACATCAAGTAATCTTTTGTAAGGTTGACTTGTTACTGGTTCTGTGAAAATGTGATCCTAGAAGTGTCTATACATAGACGCCAATGGAAGTTCTATTTTTATATTAAAAGGCAAAACTAAGATTGTTGCTTGCATCAAGCCATTTTCAGAAAACACTCATACACACACCATTCATTTCCAACATCTGCCATATGAACCTGGAAGACAAAAGTGAATATTTAGGACACTGTTGAAGGCTCCCTGTTTCTATAATTTCTTCGTTTGTTTTCCTCCATTATAGAGGACCTGAAATCCACTCCAATATTACTACAATACTGTGATTCAAGAGAAGATCAGTTAGGTGTAGGCCAAAAGGTGTACTAATATTTCAAAAGAAAACTATTTTTGGTTTGCTAAATTCTCTTCAACACATTATAATATTTTGCAAAATTAAGTGAATAAACAGTGAATAAATACATATAATCCCATAGATACATATAAGGATCAACAATATGTGATCCTGGATAGAGTGTAGACTTTCTCTTTTACTAAAAAGATTGATTTGAACACAGAAAAAGTCAGAATGCAGGTTTCAGTGCATAGATTCCTGCAGAATAGTCCTTCTGTGTGGTCCGTTTCAAACGCACAAACCAATGAAATGTGGAAAATGGATGGTCTCAAATGTTTATGTACGGAATATTTCACACCCTCCTATTGGTTGATTAACATAGCTTTAAATAGATATTTTCACTTATATATTAATGAATAAAAAATAGAGAATGACAAAGCAAAACGAGTAATCTAAATTTCTAATTTACGTGGATACACCTTCATTTTTTTTTATATCACAGTAATATTTAGATATCCTAAAATAAGTTTAAAACACAGTGTAATCTAGATAAATAATGAAATAAAAGTGTCACACAAAAAAGGATTGTTATTACTCAGTTACAGGTCCACAGGTGAACAGGAGGGTGTGATCTAACCTCACAAATTGGAGGGAAGTTTGGCGCAAAGGGGTTCCAGTTCAGAAGGATGGGCCTCTGAGGATCTGCGGAATGGAAGGGAGGGTGACGTCCCTATGCAGGGGGTGTGGTGCCGTGCACTGGGAGAAGTCTGTAAGGGGGAAGCAAAGTGCCCCGATATGGAGCTGTACGGCTTAGGCATCAGTGTCGGGGAAGAGTAAGGGGAGAGGCGGCAGCCAGGCTCAATGGATGATCGAGGGGAGGAATGAGCCACAGCCTGGGCTACCTCTTCACTTAGCAAGGGGTGAGAGCTAGACAACAGTTTCATATCTTCAGAGAAGCGGCCCAGCGGCGATTCAGTTCCTGAAATGTTACAGCTGGGCAGTTGAACGGGGCAGGAATGCTGGGGCATAAGCAGAGAGCTGTGGGAACCTGCAGCACTGGAGGGGTCACTGTAGTGGAAAGTTCTTCCAGGACTTTGGACTGTGGGGCTGGGGGCTAGAGGAGTGTAGCAGGGAGAAGCATTAGCTGAGCCATATTGAGCAAGAGATGCTAATGCTGACCTTTCTAAAGGCAGCTGGGAGGAAAAGGAGGACCGTAGGTTGATGGATTGTGTGTTTGATGAAGGAGAGCCTTCAAGGGCTGGAGTAATGTGGGAAAGGGTGGAGGACGGGGATCCAGTTGTGGGTGTATGGAAGAGGTTTAATGTACTAGAAGTCCTGCCACCCCCACCGGCAAACTGATGAAATGCAGATGTCTGTTTGGTATTTTGTGTTTGCTGACCATGGAGGAGCTGACTTGGGGCATGGCTGAATGATCCAGTTGAAAGAGGGCTAACATTTGAAGATATTGTGGTCAAGAGACCACATGTGGCACCAACTAATGGACCCCCAGGAGACCCACTTGTGGTCAATCCACTTGACATATCCCCCACTGCTCCACTCACAGCAATGCTCACTGCGCCACCTACTGCCCCAGACAAGGTCCCAGCACCTGTGCTGCCTTGTTGGAGGTGAGTGGACAGTGGTGGGGTACTTGGTGGGAAGGGCTGCTTGTGTTTGGGTGGAGGATGGAGCTGTGCAGTACTACATGTGGGAGACGCAGATCTGGAGTAATTGCCAGTGGGGAATGCAGAAGCCCGACCAGGCCCAGGATGTGAAACTCCACTTATGCTGCTTCTGGAGGCCTGGTGGTTGCCACTGCCTGACCCAGGTGGCCCTGTTGAATGATGAGCCCGGAAGGATGCAAGTAGAGGAGTGTCCACTCCAGTACGAGGCTTTGGAGGGGTGCTCGAAGGCGAGTCTCCAGCTGAACCAGGAGCTGTCGATGTGGGTACAACCTGGAACCTGCTTCTTGGGGCTTCTTTTGTTGAACCCAAAGAGGAGGTAGAAGGGCGGAAGAGTGTGGGAGGCAGGTGAGGGTGGTGGGTCAGGGCAATAGCAACTGATGTTGTAGCAGCAGCTGCTTGTAAAGGGGCCTGGATGAGTGGGGCCCAAATGACCGGAGTAGGTGATGGAGGAGCTGGGGAACGTTGGTTTTGCATCAGGTGGGCACAGTGCGCCATGTCTCGATCGTGCTGCACTATCTGCTGGATAATCTCATTCTCCTGATAGTTGAGGACACCAGAGTTTAAGTCATGCTGGACCTTGTGCTGCAATATAGAGTTCTTCTTTCCTAATGGATAGAAATACAGAACAATCAAGCTACATACCATACAATTACACATAAAACTTGCAGATACAGATGAAAGACATGATTTCTTAGCTTCTTCTGTACCGAATGATAGGTTCCTTCATCCATAAATAAATGATTATGCATGATTGTCCTACATATAAACCTGGTAAATGATTTATTTGAAATCCTGGGTCAAAGCTCAGCATTAGCTTGTTCACCCATGCTGCTTCTCTTATCCACAAAAAAGCTGAATTATAATCATGGCTTTTTTGAATAACCTCCAAACAAAGGACATTATTCACCCTCAGGCGGCATGCTGAATATTAAAGAGCTGCTATGATCATGCGTCTTTTTAAATACCTCTTTTATTCTGTTCTTTTACACTGCAACCGCTTTTTCTTGAGTCTCAGCAAGCCTACAGCTTTGGGAATACCCCAGGCTGAGAGGCTGATAGCAGTGAAGGGGGCGACCTGTGTGGAAATAGCACAGCCTGGTAGGGGGTGTGATGGCTCCTGCAGGCAGGCCAGTCTGTGTTTGACTAGTTCTTACTGTCGAGCACTAGATAAGGGAGTGAAAGTAATCAGCGAGTAAACATGGCCTCGAATTTGGGCTGATGGCTGATAGAAGAAAGAGAGACACAGGGCATTCAGACACAGGGGTCTTTTCCATCTTTGGTAGTTGCTGGATGATGGATCTAAGTCTCATGGGGTGGGATGAAGGTTAGAAACACTATCACACAAAACTTTATCATGCTGGAGAAAGGAGATATGAATGAGAAAAATGTAGCGCTATGCAGTACACTTCATCAACTGCTGTGACCTCTTCCCATTATTTGATATCAACACATTTTGGTACCATCACCAATCATAAATTGTTGCACTATAATTAACTAAATGGAATTTTATTTATTTATTAATTATTTATTTAGAATAATTACTACATTACCAATTAAGGGAGGAAACAGAATTAGCATTAAAATCATGAAATCCATTTTCTGATATCAGAAAGTGATCATTGACATGTGAGCTGAGGGTTAGTACATGACTCGGACTAAACTTATGCTTTCTCCTTCATATCATCAGACCTGAACTGATCCATTAACACTGTAAATAATCAGCAGAAAAAAAAATTGACACATTTGGGTAAAAAAGTCAGAAATTGTTGGAATTTGTACAGAGGTGGCAAAAGGTTTCTAGATCAAAAAAAGCGTGGATACTGTGTCAGAACTGTAGTTAGAAAACTGTAATTAGAAAACATCTTTATTGGCATTTAATCTTTCAATATTTTTTCCTAAAAGAAGCAAAATTATTTGGAATAGGACCATTTCAGAATGTTTTGAAATAGAGTGAATCTCATTTAGTAAATGAGGAGGTGATGAAGCAGAGTGCAAATGCTTAAACTCAGCATGTTGCAACAAAAAAGGATGATCCATAATTCAAACCGAAACCATGAGCAAGGACAAAATCAGATTAGGAAATGCAGAATAAAAGAAGGTTTCATAACGCACACATACAATGAATGAAACTTTGTGAGGAGATAAAGAAACATGACGGTACATAAGGCAAGCTAATCAAAGGATGAACTTAGAACAGGTGCACACATTAGGTAACAGACCAATGACAGGACAGGGGTGGAGACCAAAAAAAAAAGCACATGGCAATATAAACAAAATCAATTCAAAACAGAAGCATAAGAGAAGCATTTGAGAGCTTTGTGCTGGCTTTCTTTGATTAAGAATAATATTAGAGTATTCACACACTACTGAAACCGCACAAGCTTTAAACATACATATGTTGGTGCCTCAACTATTTAGGGTAGTTTTTAGTTTTTCAAAAGTTTCTCCAGTTTCTATGTAGTTCTATTATTTCTAAAAAATAAAATAAAATAAAACACATTCAGAGGTCTTGTAACAAGCCAACAGACTCATGTACACTGTTTTAGTAGGAAATGATTCAGTTTGTTGTTTCTGCTGTAGTGAGTGGGCTGAGTGTGAGTGTTTTTACAGCAAGGGCCATATGGCTCCCTGCAGTGCCAGATAAACATGGAAGTCTGTGACAGCGGTAACACAGCCAGACGCTGCTGCTGCTCAGCCATCAGCCGACTGACTCGATAAGGCCAGCAACTCAAGAAACAGTCAGGAAAATTACACTGCCCTCCCAGGCATTAAACAGACACACAGCACACGCCACTATCCATATACTATACTATACTATACTCCTGATTTCCTGGCACCTGTCAAGTGATTGAGCAAAAATGACTACAAAATCTACACTGCACACAATTTTCCACTCAAACAACTGGAGGAAGGGCTTACATTTCCTTTATTAAAAAAAAAAGATCATACACAGGAAATTTTAGGAAGTTTTCTCTCAAAAACATTGAGAGATATATGCATATGCAGCTCCAGCCATCCAAATTGACTCAGGAAAGAAACCCGCATAATTTAGTTTGACCACTAGTCACTCAATATTGCAGCAGAACACTTTAGCAGGTGCAGCCTGCTAATTCTGGCATCTGACAAAACCAAGCTCAGATTTTAATAAAATTTAAATTCCCTTTTGTCTTTACACCTGCCCAAAAAAAAAAATAAGTGCATTAAGATTTTAAAATTATAAACACCGTATGACCTTTCAGATCAAATCCTAACTGATCCTTGAGGCTGAGCAGGTTTTCAGATGCAACATAAGAAAAAACAAATGCAAAATCTAGGTGGAATTTGAACTATTCCTGGTTTCACATGAAGTTATAAGCAAAGCTACCATGACTAACCATGTCCTTTGTCCTGACCTTAATAACATGTAAGAGGGATGTAGCACTATTCAGAATGAACAGATAATGTCTCTAAATGGATGCAGATACAAACAAGAGGCACACTATTTGTTGGTTTGTTTATTTGTTTTTCAGAAAGGTTCACAGGGCATCTGGTTGAGACTAGCGGTGTGTATTGGGATTGGGAAAGTTTTTACTTTCGTATGGGTGAGCAGTCAGATATGAAATTCGAGGGTGTGAGCAATAGGTGCGATATGAAGCTCACAGGACAAAGAAAGGCCAAAGAATAATGCATTTCCAGAGCTCATTCATTCATCCTTAGTCACTGTCTGGGTCAGGGTCACAGCGGTTTACATTAGGCTACGAGCTTGTTTATGTTTTGGGAATAAGTACCAAGTAAATTTGTGACATGCAGGTACGCCCACTTCAGGGTTAAATCTGAATAAAGATTAAGATAGTAATATTTGGAGCAATAACCAGATACAGATACTGATAGTGCCATTGGATTACGCCCCTAATACATAACTTTTCATAAATGAGTGGGTTTGGACAAACGTGTGTTACTGAGGGAGTCTTACCTATACGATCGAGGCGGTCCAGAGCGACAGTCTCAAAGGCTCTCCTCATCATAGGATATTCTTCGAGCACCTCGTTGAAGTTATCCACTGACAGGGAGTAGAGACGGCAGTATGTATCCGCTCGGACACTGGCTGTACGCCTTCCCCTCGTCAGCAAACAGATCTCTGTAAAAAAAAAAAAAAGTCACATACATCATTGCTACGTTCATATAATTTTAGTTCTGTGCTCTAACATGGCATTTGGCTGGATTATTTCCCCAGTCTATGTAGATATCATTGAAATAGATTTTTTTTGTGAGTGTCTACACAGCACCTTCTGATTTGGCACCAGTTTTGGCTCACTCTGGCCTGAGCTCTGCCCTGCTGAATTATTACTGTCACTTGGGTTTCACCTGTGTCTTGTTGTATTGCCATCCAAATCGATGCGGATTTGGCGTCAAAACAAATCTAACGGGAGGCCATTATGCTTCCCACAAGGGGGCAAAGACTGCCATTTAATTATCTCCAAATATGTGTTTGCCCACTCAGCCTCTCATTCACACACTCTTATTATAAGGCTAGCAGGTACATGGTTGCAGAAGTCTGAGTTTTTCCAAAGAATTTGGCAAATTTTCTTCTTCTCATATTTAAGAGACAAAGGCTATTCATTGCAAAGGCCTTGAAGAAGCACCATAAAAGGTAGGGCATGATAACCAATCCTGGAATAGAAGAGATTCTGGCTTGCCCCATGTGACGGTGACCCTGAACCAGTCTTCGTTAAGTGTTACAATTTTAATCTGTGTCGCAGAGTTTCTTCATTTCAATTTGCCCAGT
The DNA here is from genome assembly GCF_027358585.1 of Pangasianodon hypophthalmus. Taxonomy (NCBI): domain Eukaryota; kingdom Metazoa; phylum Chordata; class Actinopteri; order Siluriformes; family Pangasiidae; genus Pangasianodon; species Pangasianodon hypophthalmus. The sequence continues at coordinate 26,888,218 of NC_069715.1, read as the reverse complement.
GTTATTCTGTCTTACAGAAACCAGCTATTTGTTAGATTTTACTCCAGCCAGCCTAAATTAAAATTTTTATTAGTACTCTTCCCCAAGACAGTAAACTACAATATGTCGATTTATTAATCCCAAACAGGAGCTATCTGTATCCTGGTATCTGTAATGCCAGCAAGTGACCCACCAAAGCCATCTGCCATTATGTGTGCCAATACTTTATACCTTAGTGAAAACAGAGGACATACAGGTCATAGATATCTTCTACAACACCATTATGTTTTACCCTATGTAGTGAGCATATACATTATAATGAATACAAAGCTATTTGGTGTTGGGGGAATTTTACACAGATCATGGCAACCTAATAAATGTGATATTAAGCTAAGTATCTGTGACAATAAAAATATTGGCAAAAATAGCCATTTCAAAAGAGGAATTAAAATGCAGCACTTAGTCATGGTACAGGTCACTTGGCAATGGACATGACAACAAAATGGGGGATTATGTATCTGTAATCATGCCATACAGTTCTGTCTGGTTAACTCTGTCTGTTTTAAGACTGCAATTACAGTGGCCTCTTAAGATTATTACTTATCACACTGTATGAGATGATCCTAAAAAAAAGTTGGCTGAATTCTATAACAGACTGTGTGATAATATGTGTTCTCCGTGTCAGTCTAAGCCTGGCTTTAGACATTTAAAAAATTCTGCTAAAAGTTCCTGAGTGGTGCAAGAGAAAAGTGTTCACCGTATTGTCAGGAGAATCCTAAATTCTGAGTTCATGTTAAAACAACACCTTGCTCCTTCACAGAGCTCATAATGAGAACTTTCTATCAAAGAAAAAAAAGACTGCCTTTTTTTGCAGTAAAATGTGAATTTTCTGTAATCCAGAGCTGGAGCACTTAATGCCATTTTCAGAGCTTGGAGGGCTGGCAGACCTCATCTGTCATGGCAGCTCAGGAAAATTAGGCACCATTTACCATCCGCAATGTTGTTCCATGTGAGCTGCTGAAACCTCAGGGAAGCTTGAACCTCTCCACCATTCCCACAATGCTCAGCATGTGGAGGGTCTGTGAGGACCCAGCTGGGCTTCAGAGATCGAGTTTTTCCCTTCTCTGCATGAGGAGTGCCAGGGAGGAGCAGAAGAACCAGCCGCGCTGTATTACATGCCCCATCTGGCCACTGAACAACCAATATCCCTGACCCACTTCTGTCTGAGCATGGCGTGTTGTGACATGGGTCCAATTTGTGCACTCAGATGCGTGTTTATGTGGGTTTGTGTGTGTGTTTGTGTTTGTTTCAGTGGGTCGTACATACATGAGTGTAAATAAGTCAGCATGAGATAAGGTACATATATACATTAGGGATGTAAGCAAATACAAATATATTATTCAGAAAGATAATATTTTCTAAATGGATACAAATACAAATGTTTTGGAAAGCTTACGAGAGGTTAAGATAAAAGTTGTGCATTGGACTGGGATCCTGTAAGACGTTCATTCAGCTTTAGTAACTGCCCGGTCAGGATCAGGCTACCAGTTTGTTTAGAGAACCAACTAATTTTTTTTAGAATATATCATGGGCAGGTAAAAACAAAAATAACTGCATGAGTGGGATTAAAAAATAGTTCTGCACACATTCTTAGTTGAGACGAATTATGAACTGGAGAGATGTGGCTGAGGAACTGTCAGAGCCAGAATTCACAAACAGTGATAACAATGTTGGCATTTCTACGTGTGGGGTTTTCCACTGTTTTCCAGTGTTTTGGGGGGACAGCTTGGTAGGGTTAATATTTAGTTTAGGCCACGCCCACAGATCCAGATCCAGATACGGATGTTTGGAGCACAAAACAGATACTGATTCCAATACTCACAGTAGAATTGTGTTACACACCTAATATACATGCATGTATGTGTCCATGTACATGTGCTTATAGCAACACTTAACAAGTGATGAGATGCACAGAACAGAGGTTACCTTTGCATACCTGAATAAATCCTTGCTAAAGAAGAGAGGAGCTAATGGCTGCTCTAAATTCCCGCCACATCGTAAACTTTAGAGAGAGAGAGATACCAAAAGTCATGTCTTTACATAAGAGAACTGAAGTCTCGGCTCTTACATGTGGATGTCAAGAGCTCAGAGCTCATTACTAAAGCGGTAGTATTATGAGTTAGCCTCAGTGGCATAATGCTAATGCTAATGCACATCCCATTCCAACTTTTCATTAATTTTAATGTAACCTATGTGAAAAATGAAGGAACTGAGAAGGGGATATCTCTCAATTCCACCCCAAAAAAGAGATTTTCCATCAGCCAGAAAGAGTGAGACCATTTACAACAGGGGTGGCAAACTCATTTTAGGTAACAGGCCACATTACAAAACATTCAGTCCCGAAACCTGGAAATGAAATGGACTTAAATGGGATTATATGTCCTCAATCTACACAAAATAGCTCATACTGGTGAAATGGGGGAAAAATCTATATAGTTTGCAAAATTATTTACAAATAAAACACGTTAGATTTGCGATTGCATAATTTGTGCTCTGAAATCCCTAAAGTACTTATGTATTTTTTACCTTTAATGGAAGCTCTTTTTTTTTAATTCAATTATGGTCCACAAGACAATTTTTATTTAGAACATGGATTTATCTTGCCAGGTTCAGCACGGGGCCTGTATGTTTGACACTCCTGATTTATAGTGAAGTGAAGTGAAGTGACTTGTGGCCAAGTATGGTGACCCATACTCGGAATTTGTGATCTGCATTTAACCCATCCGAGTGCACACACACGGTAGTGAACACACATACACACACACACACACCGTGAACACACACCCGGAGCAGTGGGCAGCCTTTTTTGCTGCGGTGCCCAGGGAGCAGTTGGGGGTTCAGTGCCTTGCTCAAGGGTCTCAGTAGTGGTATTGAGGGTGGGAGAGAGCGCTGGTCATTCACTCCCCCCACCTACAATCCCTGCCGGACCCGAGGTTCAGGTTCACCTTCGGGTTGCAAGTCCGACTCTCTATCCCTCTATCCATTATGCCCTTTTTTTTTTTTTTTTTTTTTTTCCCTGAAGATATAAGATACATAAGACGATAATAGATGCACTCCTTACTGCTGATTTGCTGCAAAAATTGCTAATTCAGACACACTTTGATAGTAGAACTATTTAGCTTAGCCAGTGTTTCTTGGGTTATTTCTACAGGTAAGCTAGCTCACTAAGCAGTTTATTATACTTACTTATTATAAAAAAAAACTCTCACTGGTAAAGTGATAGAAATGAAGAAGAGTTTTATATACAACATCGACAGCAATGCATCTTGTGTTACGTCAACCCTCTTAAAACTCCCCTTAATCTAAACATGAAGTGGTTTAGTTCAGTCCCAGTAGGCAGGATAAAAATAATGCATCCATTCATCCTAATTCAAACAATAACGATACCAAAGAAACACAGACTTTAAAAATCAACCAACCAATCAATCAATCAATAAATACAGCAGGAAAGGTGAGTTATATATAACCTGAAAACATACCCCAAATTTGAGCATTTTAGACATTTCTTCCCTTGTAGAGCAGGGACAACACTAAAATGTGCAGGACATGGGGTACTCCAGGATGATGGCTGGGATATACCTGTGCTATATCTGATTGTAAGAGCTTAAATGTGTCCATGAAGAGATCCTGCACTGTTGGTGGTCTTTGTTGGTTTCCTGTATGAAACATATTGCTGTGTATGTCTGTGGCATGAACAGTAGGCTTTGTGTAGGTGTATATGGACATCCATATAGCAAAAAAACAAAAATTAGTATAAGGTTCCTTGTTTCCAACAATTCCTTTACCGAAAGAAAGAAAGAAACAAAGAAGAAAGCCACAACATTGGAAACTATACAAAAAAAATAATGGGTTAAAATATTAATTGATAAGTTAAAAAAATCTCTAATCTGATCTAAACTTTTCTCATCTAAACTTTTCGAATTTTCCAGCAGTGTTGTATAGTTTTTAAGTCTCTTTAGCCTGACAGTCCCAAACTCTGGCTACCTGTATTCATTTCGCAGTATCAGATCTAGCCTGGAGGCCCGGCTCGGCACTGACACCAGATTTATTCTGTTGTGTTTTTGTAAAGTCACCGTGACCTCTAGTCTCCGCTTGCTTAAACCTCAAACCTCACACCGCTGTACATCTTTCATATTAGCATTATGAACCAGAACACTTGTGCTTTTCTGACTAAGCTTGGCTTGTGACTCACCAAATAAAAGAATAAAATCCTGCGTGTAATCCTAAACAGGCTTACAGTGCACTCAGAATCCAAAACTGTCTTATCGGCCAACCTCCTGCTGAGTCTAACAGGCTGTTATGCTTGTCTCCTGTGACAGGAAAAGGTAAGTCTGTGTCTATTTGTGCTGGTAGTAGTAGTGCCGCTAATGTTTACAATGCTACACGATAGTGTACATGATGGTATAAATGGTAAAAACAAATCCTGTGAAACGCTACCGGATATCTTTTAGACTGGTTTCTTTTATCCTGCTATTTTTGGTCTCTACTTTAATGTGGTTTTATGATGCACAGATGTAGGAGAGGCAGGTAGAGGTGTGTGAGGTCGGCACTGGCTAAGCTCACCTGCGCTCAGAGCCTTTCTGTCAGCTCAGATCTGCATCGAGCAGCTCGAGTGAACACACACTAACCTTTCAGAGTGTGTGAGCACCCTGCGAGCCTAATATAGCCTGACATCACACCATCCATGCATTAACACTCTTCTTCTCCAACCTCGCTGCATTGGGATCCACAGCGCAAGTGCTAGAGGCTAGTGACGTCAGACTCCGAGCCTGAAGTAACAGCTGCTGTTCTATAGACAGTATCTTGGTCTAAATCACACCCTTTCTCACACACACACACAAACACACTTACACACATGTTCTGATAGCACAGCTCTCTCTAACAGACTCTAGTTTGACACAGATTAAATGCACTTTGTTGAGGGTGACATGGCTGCAATCACATTAGACGAGACAAGAGATGACAACACAGATTTGAGAGAACACATTCGATTTTTACTCCTCTAAGTCTAAAGATGTGGAAAAAGACATGAACACCACAGAACTGCTACATGACATTTGTTCTTGATGAAGAGCAAGATGTGTTACCCTATTTAAAGACTTTAAAAATCAAGATTTGGGCCATATTTATAGTTAATGCCGATATTTACGTCAGGAAACTTACACATATTCAGAGTTGAGTTATTGACCAGCATGTACGTCACAGCTCGCAGGTGGCTTCAATCCCCCGAATTATCAGGGATAGAAAATGTGAACTGATGAAACTCTGATTTCAGTGAATTCCACTCTGTAAGAAATCCTCTGTATCCATCTGAGTAGTGGTCAGTATGTAAAATTACAAAGGTTAAGGGTGTTTTTTTTTTTAACATTATTCATATGAAATCAAATGATATCCAATTACATCAAAATCACTCATAAAAATTTCTCACGAGATCATGTAAACGAAACTGGATGATTAGTTACTTAGCCTGTCTACTAATGTACACTATATTGCCAAAGGTATATGGACATCTGAACATTCATAGCCACATGTGTTGGTTGAACATCCCATTCCAGATTTAATCCCCCTTTGCTGTTATATAACCTCCACTCTTCTGGGAAGGCTTTCCACTAGATTTTAAAGTGAAGCTGTGGGGATTTGTGCTCATTCAGCCACAAGAGCATTAGTAAGGTCAGGCACTGATGTTGGGTGCAGAGGCCTGGTGTGTAGTTAGTATTCCATTTCATCCCAAAGGTGTTCAGTGGGGTCGAGGTCAGGGCTCTGTGCAGAACACTCGAGTTCTTCCACTCCAACCCTGACAAACCATATCTTCATGGAGCTCACTTTGTGCACAAGGGCAATTTCATGCTGGAACACGTTTGAGTCCCTTAGTTCCAGTGAAGGGAAATCTTAATGCTGCAGCATACAAAGACATTCTAGACAATTATGTGCTTCAAACTTTGTGGCAACAGTTTGGAGAAGCATTAGACTCTAGCATGCCAACTATGGGTTTTTCACTTTCAGTGGTAGTCAGGGTCAACTGGTATAAATGGACTAGAAAGTCTAAGAAATAATGCCAAATGTTTGGCCTTCACATCATCTTTTTTGCTGAATGCCTTGAAGTTTTGTTTTTTTTTTTACTTTTGTTGCACCAAGAACATCATCATCTTCAGTGATTGTAAGTAAAAATACACAGAATGGAATGAAGACGTGAGGCCGCAGCCGATTTCTTTTTAGCCCAGACCGTAGAGTCATAACAGCCAATCAGTGTTAGTCATGTTGAGTGAATACACTGAGTGAAACGCTCACGGATGTTAATTTTAAACAATGCCTTTTCTGGAGATTAAATCATTACATCTTACATATGATATAATGCCATTAATTAAAACAGGATTGAAAAAGACGATAGCAAATCTTCCATGTCCAGTTTCTCAATCCACATGTACATGCATGCACACCTGTACACATGCAACAATACAAACATGCACATATTCACCTATCCCACCAACATACACACCATGACCAAGGTAATGTGGAGGTGCTAGGATCTTTCATGTGTCTTTGGATATATATCTCAGTGTATGTCTTCCTCAGTTCCTTATTTATAGAACAGAGGGTCACTGGGAGAGTTCAGCAGCCCTGTTTAACACCTGCCCCCTCCCCACACACAAATTAATTTCATGAGTGACTAATTCCTGTTTGTTATAAATTCCCAATGGTTCCCGCTGCTCTCCCAGCGCTGCACTGGTGCCAGGAAATGCTGCCCGATAACAGACATTCAGCCATCGCATCAGCACCACCATTAAGCTCTACTATATTAATGCAATTAAGAAATAATTACACATCCCAAATTTAAAAATGGCATAAGGGTCACATACTTCTTCTAAAAATATCTATCTATCTATCTATCTATCTATCTATCTATCTATCTATCTAGGACTATTCATGCAGCAATATATTGGTAGTATGCTAGACCTCTATTAAATGTTTATTTCAATGTTTGCCATCTTCTCATTCATAGATGATTGTACTAGTCTTTAATTTTTCATTTTAAAAGTCTCTTTCTTTTATGTTACATTGTATTATGTGTAATTTTTTTGGGCTTAAAGGGAAGTGCTTCTGTTTAAAAGTGGTTGTCTTCAAGCTATTGAAGATAGCTCCATCTTCAATATTTACTCAGGAAAAATCTGTAATTACATGCTGGCAAATTTAATAATGTTAATGGAGAGCCCAGAAAATGGACTTAAGCACGTGCGTAACCCGACTCTGAATACAAGTAACTTTCCCTATGTAAATACTGACATAACTTTTGGACTTAAGTGGCCAAATCTTGAGTATGTAGGAACTGATCTTTGCAGATCAGTAACAAATCTATCTATCCTATACTTTCTATTATAAATAGAGATATAGTATTTCCCTTGTCAAGATGGCCACCGGTGACAGAAACACAAGAAGTCGTAAATTAAGTCTCCATGCCTGAAGTGTGGATTACTGTAATTGTGGCGTGCTCAGAGATGGATTGCTTGCCCTCTTTCTGTTATTATGCATTGGGTTCCCACAGAGCGAGGCCAGGGGGCTTGCATGATGAACATTAGCCATAATTAATGGCGGACCGGTGGGTCACATGCTGCTAAATGCTTCAGCGGGTTTACCTATTACCTCAACAAAGCAGCCTGAACCATATATTGACACTGTGTGAATGAAATGGTATTTTATACCTAAGCAAGAACATTATGACTATACTGTGACAAAATTATATTAAGCACAAGAGAAACAAAATGCTGACCTCTGACCTTGTGCACCGATGGATTTCCATCGCACACTCATATAAATCTGCATCCACACAGTACAAACAAGTGCACGAGGCAGAGTATACTGTTTATTCAGATGACTTGGCTATTTAGTAGAAACTGGTATTAAATTATCCAAACACTCAAAAGTACAATATTATATTTTCAGAAATCATTATAAACAAAGGAAAATAAGACTGAAACTGTAGCTCTGATTGATCTCATGGTCCCCTGTGATTTCAACATCATTAAAAATGGATGAAACCCTTTCAGTTTTAACTGCTGATAATGTGAAGGGAAAAAAAGCAGTGACAATCAGCAAATACCAAATCAAAGCTTTTGCTAGTCTGAAAGGAAGCTCATTTGAAATTCTCTTCTGCTGTTTTTCTGAATGTTATTAGTTTTAGCTCCCTATAATTTTAGCGTATATTTTACATTTTTCCTCCTGAAATTACATCCCTAAAGCCTGAGGCTTTTTTTTTCAGACAGTGCCCAAAGTATAAAAATGTAATAATGGAAAATAAAAGGATGTAAAGAGAAACCAAGAAGCCCTCAAAGGACTTTAACAACTTTCATTAGATTGGTCACTTTTTGCATTAGAATCTCAAAATATGGAGCTGATCCCTCAGATTCATCTGAAACTCAAGTAACGACAGGTGGCCTTTTGGCCTGTGCAAATTACCACCAAACAAATATGATGTAAATATTATTGGCACTGTATGGCAACGTGTTCACTAACCTTACTCTAATGGCCAGTCCAAATATACTTAAAGCTTGAGATACTTTACTCACATATAGTTGGAAAAGCTTAGAGTCTTCGCTTTCTGCCTGTTCTGGATTTTTTTTTATTATTTGTCTGTTATTTTTCTGCTATGTTTCATTTTAAATCACCTTTTTCTCCATGCACACTTTAGAAAAAAGTGAGGATTGTTAACTAAAGTTGAATTCTTTATCTGAGAGCCTGCACATTCAATTTGATATATGAAATATCCACATTGGCCAATATATGGCTTCATGGAAAATATGATATCAAAAATATCTTTTATGCCAAGATATTTTATGACTGCAGTATTTAATTTGTGAACAAAGGGCAGTATTCAGAGTTGAGTTATGTCTGACAGGTTGATGTAACCACAACATGCCATGCTGAAAATCATGTTTTGGGATGTAAATACACTCAAAAAACTATAGAATGTGATTTAAGGCAAATACTTAATAGATAAATATGAGACTATTAATTTATTAATTGTATGGTCAATGAAAAGGGTCATTTTTTCATTTTTTCACATGAAACCAAATGAAGGTGGCAGTATGAGATACGCAAAATCATTGCCTATCCTGAGGACTCAATTTTGGTATCCTCTGATTTTCCTCTGAGATTAAAGCCACGTGGCTTGTGTTGAAAAGAGTTGGTCTAGACGCTACAGAAAAACCCTGTCTCAGAGAAAGAAAAATCTGACAACCTCAGAGGTGTGAACTACAGCCTGGTCATTTTAATAATCTGAAGCATGTGCGTAACTCAACTCTGAATATGAGAAACTTTCCCTGTCTAAATATTGACATAACTTTTGGACTTTTGGTCTCAACTCTGATTGGTGGATACTGGCAAAACATAGTTTCTCTATGTTTTAAAAACTTCTTTTAATTCCCTATAAACCTGAAATACTCAGGATGCTATAAGAAGCATGATTTAAGAAACATGATTGATTTCAGAGGTTACTGAACTTGCAGTTATTTCCATCAGAAACAAAATGTGTTATTGCATACTCATTATATGTCACTCAGACCTCATAATAACAAGTGGATATTACATATATAACTGTATATATAACTGTATAACTGTATATTACATCTTATTCTAGGTAAAAACTTTCTTTTATTTCATGCACACTTGTCAAAAACAGAATTGCACTTGTTTCTAAGAGCTATGAGCTATTTTTTTCTTTGTAACAAAATCTTTGTGTTATCACCGGCAGAAATTTGTCAAGAGGTTTTGCTCTGCTGAATAATGTGCGTGTACGTGTCAGTGTGTGTACATCTCAGACCGTATGGTGTTGCTGTTACAGTTAAAGCTCCATTACCTCCAAAGTAGGAACCATCTGACAGCTTGGTTTCCTTGTTCCCTTTAGTGAGCACGCTAACAACTCCATGCTGTATGAAGTACATCTTCTTCCCGATGGTTCCTTCTCGGATGATGTAGTCTCCAGGCTGGAAAACCTCAAAGCGCAGCTTCGTCAGCATCGAGGTCACGAAATTCGGATCAGCATTGGCAAACAGAGGCATCGACGCCACCAGCTTCCGACAGTTGAAGTTGATTATTTCCTGCAAAAGCGAGGAAGCAGTTAAAATGATATCATGTCAGCTGTCCCAAAGAGGTGTTTTGATTTTACTACAGTGCAATGCATTTTCATTAAACACTTGGGCTATGATAAAGCGTCTCAATTTGAAGCGATAAACAGAATAATAATAATTCACACCTCCTGCTGTGGTTTTGGTTTAGTCATTTAATTTTTTTCCATTACAGTAATTGAATTATGTGTGGAAGTGATAATAAAAAATGTCAGAACTAGAAGATAGTGCTAAATATCACTCTGTGCATGCATACCTACAACAGAAGAAGCATTTATCTTGTCTTACTGAACAACAGTTGCTTTGGGCATTTCAAGAAAACACCGCACCCTTAATGTTTCTATTGTATTAAGCATATTTTCTCAATTTCTGGTTTACTTCTGATATTAGTTCTCTCTTAAAGAGCCAGATATGACTAATCCATTTAATTACAGGCTTTGCATAGTGAGACACATGATATTTTCAGTTTTTATGGTTCAATTTAAAGCAATTATTCCAACGTCTTGTGTGGAATTTAAAGTAATTACATGAATTGTCACATTTAGCTAATCAGAAGTACATCGAAAATAAGCCCTTTAAACCCCTCTAATCACCTTCACAGAACCGCTGACCTTCTTCACTTGATTTATATTGTGTTTTTCTAGGAAGATATACCAATATTTTGTCTGAGATCTTCATATGCTTATGCTCACCTCCCTGAGCGGCTCATTCAGCTCTCCCAGGATGCTCTCCTCATCAAACATCTTGCCCTGGTAACGGTGCTCGTAGTAATCATGGATCCTCTGACGCATGTCTGCTGGCAGCTTGTGGAAGGACATGTACTGCTCCACCTGTTTATACTGCCGACAGAGAGAAAGAGCGAGAGAACAAGGGGTTACACAACCACTAAGGTTTCCATTGTTTAAGCTTCGAGGAATATAGTTACAAGCCTTGAAAGAAAGAAAGAAAGAAAGAAAGAAAGAAATAGGTTATGTTTAATTACTTAAGTTTATTTAATAAGTTGAAGGGAGGGAGGAAGGAAGGAAGGAAGGAAGGATGAAAGAGAGGGAAGAAGGAAAAAGTAACAGAAAAGGCAAGAAGAAATTAAGTTTCTAAGGCATGTAAGAAAAGAAGGAAGGAAGGAAGGAAGGAAGGAAATATCATTAGTGTTTACTGGACTTGCAGATGGTCAGAGTGAGAGTAAGTGAAGTAAGAGAAAGAAATCACATGATCTGTGTACGTCGCTGTCTAACACACAAAGCATGTAAACAGTTCATTTAATTCCGCTAATTCTATAAAGTGTTCTATAGTGTGTGTGTGTGTGTGTGTGTGTGTGTTTCAGGAGCTTATTCTTCCTTTCTAAAGAAGGAACCATCCACCCTACTTAGCACGGCTGCCAACAAACAGTCCTGCTACAGCCTAAAGAACGAGAACAGCAGTAACAGGGGAGGTGGGTGTTTGTGTGTGTGTGGGTATGTGTGTTTGTGTGTGTGCGTGCAACATACTGCTACCTTATTATCACATCTAACTGTTCAATATGTCTGTATGCTATATGTCAATCCTGTAGCATGTGTCTCATTACACAGTGATGGTGTGTTGCCGAACTGAATTAAAACGAGATGAGCTAACGATGATGAAATCCACAGATACACACATTCTCTCTCTCTAAATGTTTTTTAGGAGAAGAAAAAATCATTTTAAAAAAAGTTATGAAATGAAAAGTTATTTTATTGTAATTTTATATAAAATTTTATGTCGTATAATCTAAGGACTTTTAAGGAAGTAATAAAGCACTATTCAAGATTCACGTATTTTATATATCATTTTAAAATTCTTTTTATATAATTAAAAATACATCCTTTCAATAATATGAAAATCTCCTGTTATAGTCTATGAAATCCTTTTGGTCTTTGACTGTTAACAAAAGTGGTAAAAGTCTGTGACACAAAGAAACTGGGCCATTTGTCCTAGCATCAGGTTGAAAACCTCAAGAGGAGGAAGGGGAAGAGGAAGAGGAGGAAGAGTGCCAGAGCAAACAGTGGGGTAACAGAGGACAGAGGAGATGGCAAGGATGTAAAAAAATATCAGTTACTATAATTAGGTTCTAAAAACCTTTAGTGTCGGTGTTAATACCTCACGGCCGTGATAAGGACTTCAAAAAGCTCTCAGATACGTTCTCTGACTAATTTGTGCTACAGATCAAAAACCTTCAGCATATGGAACACTGTCACGTATTTTCCAGCTGACCTTTTTGCATAAAACACCTTCTGAATGTGAAACAAAGACCTTACGTACATCCTGTGCAAGCCACGGCTTCTCAATCAAACCCGAGTCAGACGTTAAGAGCAGAATTACAAAATCAAATCGATACGTCGCCTAGATCTAAATCCAGCTGTTTTTTTTTTTCCTGCATATTACATTCCTGCACTCATGTTTGTTAGGTAATCCCTCTCTCAGTACAGGGACTAATAATAGCTCTCATGATCTAAATGTCATGACTAGCTATAGGATATGTCGGAAATGGAGATGTTATTGTTGCACGAGCAGTCAGAGGCCTCGGTTTATTAAATAATTCACTGCGTATTGTTTTACTGCGGTGAAAAAGAACAAAAGAGCTCAGATGAAGTGTTTTTATATGCCAATTATTGAGCGAGTTACTGCGAGTCTAGGTGCATGATTTGTAATGCTGAGAGTGTGGAAAGCCTTTAAGTCCATCTCTCTCTTATGTTCTCTCCATTTCTGTCTAGGTCTCTCATTTGATGATGCCTCTCCTCTTTTTTTTGGATTTTTTTAGACTAGATATAGCTTCCCTGTTGTTCATGAGGAAGTTAGTTTTGTTGAAAAAGCAATACCTAATGGGGTCGTTCAGCTAATGAAGTGTCACCTCAAAAAATGAGGTACTGGAAGAAGACCAAGGGAGGGAAAGGTCTCAGAAAACATAGGCACAAGAGTGCTACAAACTCTTCACATAATATCATAGTGATGAATGGCGTCATAGACATAGGGTTACTATCGTAGATATGAAGACCGAGAGATTGCAACCATAACATTTCAGTGATGCCGTGGAATGACTGGAGGAGTCAACTGAACATCTCCCATGTGTTAAGCTTTACAATGTGTGCCCAAGCTCACAACAAACTTTTTGCTCAGAACACTGTGGCTGCATCCGAATATCCCTACTACCCTACTATACGGTAGGCTAAAAGCAGTGTGCCAAAGGAGTAGCATGTCCAAATTCTGAGTATTCATAAAACAGTGGATGACCTACTGCTTCCACCGAGATTCTGCAGTATGGAAGCAATGGACACTGCGCTATCCCATAAGGCAATGGGACTGGTGCAGAAGAGCTGTCAGAATCAAAACTGGTGAAAGGCAGTGAGTCGTCTCTTTTTAAGTGTAAGTGCTATAGGTATTTAACATTGTTCTTTTTGTGGTTAAATCATACTCGTTTAACAACACCTGAGTAAACTGTTAACTTGTTGAAGGTTTATACAAGAAAAAAAACAGTTGCTCTAATCTGGCGGGCCCTTTAAGTTTTTGGGGTTATTATGATGTCATAGGTCACATGACTATGCTAACATGGCGGATGTAGTATGTCTGGATTGTATTCATACTACACACATATTTTCTTCAGTATGTACTGTATCAACGGCCGAGCAGTAGGTACTAAATCAAATGCAGTAGGTACTGGTACAGTACGCAGCCTGTGTCTTACAAAAGAACTTTAATATCCAGCCTGGACATATCCCTCCACATCACCAGAGGGCACCCTCCCCCGAATTTTAAAACTCTTCTTCTGTTGTATTTCTAACTTCCTGTTTGAGATATAAAAGCACATGGATTTTTCAATATTCACAAAGCCTTACAGTTTTTGTTGCTAATTCTGATCCCTATTTTTTTGGAATCCATTAAATGCACGTAAGGCGAAGGGTTCAATTTTGTGAGCGATGGTCCAACAAGTTTCAGAAACAGAAATGGTTCTTCCCTTGCTTTTTAAGCATCTTGTTATGCCCTGTTCATTTTACTTACTTCTTTAAGAAATGACAAAAAAGTGATTTGACTCTTTTTCACCATATCCATGATGCGTGAATACATGTGACTGATAACACAACTACGGTACGGTTAGTAGCTACCAATCATGGAAATGAGCTGACTGTATTTTTGGAAGGGAGGTGACATATAAGGAATGTCATTCATTATAATAATAATTATAATCATTATAATTGTAATTAAAATAATTTAATTATTATTACTTTATTTTATTTTTTTAAAAGAAAAAAGAAAAAAGCTGCAGAGGTGTCTGATCAGTGTACATATGCAGCCACTTCAAGTCTGAGAGGTGCCGCATCCTGGTTAAGTACTGGTCACTCAGAGGAAAGCGCTATCTGTCCTCTTCTGCATACATGAGCTCACAGATGCCACTGATTGGCCAGTGTCACTGTGATTGACATTGTCGAGAGAGTATGCCATCCTTCCCACTCAGAGAGCATGGCCATTTTGCTCCCCTGGCTTCTGGCCATGGATGGCTTTGGCATTGTTGGGATTCAAACTCACAATCTCCCAACGAATTGGCAAGTGCTTTTCTGTTGAAAGAAATGTGACCCATTTTATATTTAATATACCACAATTCTGTTTCTAATCTCTGGTATAACTCACTAACTGATTTGGCTAGCAATGTTATGTTAGTTCGCTGCAAAATGCCCTCATATACACTCACTTTTATATCTTATTTTGACACATAAACTCAAACATTTATATTATAGCTAAGTCAGATGTTAGCTTATAATATGTGCATTGCAAACCACTTTTTTAAGAAGTTAAAGTTTGGTAGTGTAGCATCTTGTGAACATAAAAATCATGGACAAGTAAATCTGTTGATAGAATTTAACAACTGGAGACGAGAGGTAAAAAATAAAAACTTTCTAAACAACCAACGTCCAGGTTTGTGTCTTTTATCTAGATATGCCCATGATCAATAAGGAACGTATTTCAATCAAGAAAATGTGTGCAAAATTTTTTCAGAATTCGGAATTATAATATAATATAATATAATAATATACTATATATAATATATATATAGTAAGGTAAAAGCCATGTTTTTCCAAATTATATAATATAGTATATTATATTATAATATATTATATAAAATGTAGTATATTATTATATTATATTATGATAATAATATTATAATATAATATAATAATATACTATATTATATAATTTGGAAAAACATGGCTTTTACCATACTAAATTTGCATCCCCAATAAAGCCCTAATAACTTTGCACAATATAAACCCTAGAAAAGAGGTAACAACTAAATTCCAGCAAAGCTATTTTAGTAATTTCAGCTTTTTTTTTTCCATTTTCTTTGCAAATGAATCAAACACTAACTTCTGTTCTGATTTTCATAGGTAAATATTATATACATAATTATATGAATTTTTCCCACTGATCCCCAAATGCAATCTTTTTAATAGCCTGCCTCATTAAGAAGACCCCTTAGGTTGTTGAAGAATTAGAAATGGCTAAAAAAATTGTTAAAAAACCTATTATGCTGTTACGAATGTCACCTTTTTTGGGGAGGAGGGGCAAAATTTACCTAAAGGAAAAAGAGAAAGAGTTTTTTTTTTCATAAGAGCTAAATGCTAACACTAAACAGGTGCCATATTCAATGCTGTAAAACAGGCCAGATGCTAATATCTTCTGAAGGGCCCATAAAAAGAACAATATAAAGCATAGGGGGTGGGCGTGAGACGAAGATTGGATGAGGTGAACAACTCCTGTCAGCAGTCAAAAGAAGAGAGCAAAGGGAGAGAGAGAGAGAGAGAGAGAGAGAGAGAGAGACCCGTTCCTCCCCTAGCGAGAGCTCTCTAATGAGTCTGTGTGATGTGTTGGCTCCCTGAGGAGAAGCCCCCCATGATGAGCTGCCCACAGCACTGCCTGAGGGAAAACTCAGAAACGTGGTTCTTCCTCGGAATCACAGTCACACTTTATTGTGCAATCTTCCACCATCATTCACACATACACACACAGTCTGTCATAAGTGCCTAGGTGTGTGTGTGTCTCCGTGTGCACAACATAGACACTTGATTGTGCAGCCTCTATCCATCATAAGCATCACGTCAAATTGAAAAGTCAGATGCTCGTTAAGTCCTCATAAAAAAGATAGGAGGGCATTTTGTATGTTGACAGATTTCCTTTTAAAACAGGAAGTCAGTGTGTCTTAGTGTTAATGTTAGATATGGCGCACTCCTGCGGAATCTAAACAAACTTGACAGTAGCTTAGCAAATTATCTAAAGTGTTTAACAATTGCCTTTTTTCAGCTATGGAGGAATTCTCACCCACCCCTGTCAAGTTTTTCACTCCTACTGATGGAGAAACCCTGACAGTATATAAGGACATTGTATAAAGATTAAACCATGTTCTCGATCAGTCTGAGGTAGCAACATTTCGGCAATGAACAGCCCCAAGTTGGAAAAACACTCCTCTGAAAAGTGTGTCACATTACCGTCAACTCACATAAATTCCACCTTCTCTGAAATGGACAAATGCCGACCATTTATTCTCAACCAAGGAATATTAGAAAAAGGAAATAAAGTAAAAACAGCCAAAAATACACTGATGAACCACATTTCCTGCTAAGGAGCTGCTACTGTAGAGCAAGATCCACCCCCTGGGGGCGGGACATATATGCAGCAGATACCATTTAATTGGATGGCCAGAAGACTAGAACAGGATGACTAATCAAAGATTTTTCATCGTTTTCCCAGGAGGAAAGAACTATAAAATTAAAATCTCCAATTTTTTCTATATATAGTATACTATGTATAGCTACAAAAAGCTGAAACACCAATTTAGATTTTTGATTTCAGATCACTAGTGGCCTGTGATGTCCATTTTCTCCCCCAAGATCAAATCACTCTGGTGTTCTTCAGTCATTACGCTTTGAACAATTTACCAATACCAGACAATCTGCATTACATATGTAAACAAAAATATTAAAATCTAACCGAAAAATAATAAAATAAATGTGTATAGATACTGCACAAGTGCTTGAGACAAGGTTTCCAAGGCAGCACAGGTTATATTACTGATGCTCTCTAAGTAACATCACTAAGTCCATTAGATGAGATGTAATAAAGTATCGCTGGGGAAACAGAGCAAATATTCAGTGACTACACCAGCCATTTCTCAGTAGAAATAAAAGTCAGAAATAATTATAGTCAAATATAATTGCTTATTTGTCCACTCCCTCTCTCCCTGGTGTTTCTGTAACCATTTTTTACACATTACAGGATTATGGGATATGCAGGAAAGTGAATGCTGCTTATGTATGCTGCCTTCAAGGCAGCAATCTATGCAAACATTCAATTAAGACCTGACTCGATGACTTCCTGCCTCCTTTTGTTTAGGCGCTGTTAAAGGAAAACGCATCAACACCTTTATTATCACTGTTCGGTAATGTTTAAATTTTACTGATAGATAACTGATTTTACAGAAGTCTGTATAGAATGACGTTATTAGCTATCCAGGTAATCAATATGTAAGGAGTAAAACACTTGGGGGTGTGCTGTTATGGGAAAATAATCAACCACATGGTGATGACATGCAGTCCGACATAAAGCAGAGTTACTGTTACCACCCTGAATCTGATTATTTTCCAATAATAGCATGTACTGTAGTGGTTTATTCCAGTTATACAAAAGCAATTTGCCAGCACAAACAATTTTTAATTTATTGATTATTAATTTACTTTTTATTTATTTAATGTTACATTTAATGCTAGTTATTTCCTGTTATCACTCACGTTGTAGCAGCTACAAACAGTCGTCCCCCACCCCCACCCTTTTTTCTCTTTTGAAGTTAATAAGACAAAAAAAACTTACTTAGAGTTACCTATGACTGTTACAAAGAGCTGACACTGGAGACTCCTTCCAAAAATGTTACATAAATGTCTTCTCACAGAAAACTTCACAGTATTAACAATTATATATATATATATATATATATTTTTTTTTAATAAGTTTATGTGGAGCGGATGTCCACCATACAGAAAGAATAACGTATTAGAACGAGTGCATTAATATAAACCTGTGTTTAAATTATTTTTTATGAAATTGTATATATATATATATATATATATATATATATATATATATATATATATATATATATATATATATATATATATGTATATATGTGTGTGTGTGTGTGTGTGTGTGTGTATATACACATTAGTAGTATATACTAGATATGATTTCACCCTGCTATATGTTATATGTTTTGTGAATGCCACATGCACGCACACAAACACACACACAAACACACACACACACATCAAAATGAGGTTAATCCAACAATTCTTTCTCTCTCTGCCTTTCACTAACCTGTCTCTCTCATATTTTCTGCACCACTCTTTCTTCATAGAGGAACAACAGTCAGTGCCTGCATCGGTCAGTGAGCAGCATTGTAACAGCATGCACCACACTGCGAATATGAAACGTGCCGGAAAATGGGAGCACAAAACACATCAGAGTGAACGGCAGGATAAACCGTTCGGATGGCCTCCTCCCTCCATGCAGCTGAAATTAGCCGGAACGCAAACCTCTCTCTCTCACTTCCTCTCTCTCAACTCCACCTCCTTATCTTTTTCTCTTTTTTTTTTCTTTCTATTGTCTCATTCATGATTTGACCCAGGAGTCTCGGGTCTTCCTCACCAATGAATAAGATCTCATAGAGCATGTCTATTTTTCTCCTCTCATTCCTTTGTTCTTCTCATATCTTCAGTGAATGAATAGCCTTTCCTCTTCTTTCCTCAATCATTCTCTCTCTCTCTCTTTGATTTGCATAAAAATAGATTTGCTGTATAACACATATTATTAATAGATTCTATGCACTGGAAGAAAAGTGTATATGATTCACATTAAAGTATAAAATATAAAAATATAACACCACCTCTCTCTTATTTTTGTATTTTATATTGGTCTGAATGAAAAATAACCCGTGTATGCCAATCAAGTTGCCATCCGACTGCTCACCTACAGACCATACAATCTCCACTCTCTCTCACACACACACACACACACACACACACACACACAGAGAGAGAGAGAGAGAGAGAGAGAGAGAGAGAGGGACAGAGGGAGGGAGAGAGAGAGAGAGCTCATTTCTTGAAGTGCCTGTTGATTTTTAATCAGTCCATGACCTTTGATCGTATTCCAGGAGTGTACACACTCTATCTAACCCATACACACACACACACACACACACACACACACACTCATGCACATGGTGAAGCTGATCAACATGGATCAAATATAGAAGTCCAGCAGCCTTATGTAACACTAACAGGCAAATTAAAGCAAGTTATAAACTAAGACTTTTCAGTCATCACACTTTTCCTTTCCTTTGTTAATAATGGCGATGATTCCATGGTGATGAAGTAACATGTTAGTTCACTGTTACAATCAAAAGATATTAAAATATCATCACCGAAAATCACACCAATATCCTCTGTTAGATATGACCTGCGAAAATACAATTTGTGCTTCATGTTGAAATTGCAAATCAAGTTTTCACACTAAAAAGTGATTAAGGCCTTATATAACTTTTACGTATTTATATAATGTTCATATTACTACAATAAATTAAGTTCGTAAATGTTCATCCATCCATCCATCCATCCATCCATTTTCCATACCACTTATCCTACACAGGGTGGCATGGGAGCTTATCCCAGGGAATTTGCAGGGGACACTCTGGACGGGGTGCCACCCCATCACAGGGCACAATCACACAGACATTCACTTTGAAAATGCCAATCAGCCTACAGTGCATTTCTTTGGACTGGGGGAGGAAACCGGAGTACTTGGAGGAAACCCCGAATCACAGGGCGAACATGCAAACACTGCCCCTAACCCCAGAGATGTGAGGCAACAGTGCTAACCACTAAGCCACCATACCTCCTTGTACATGTACATATTTCTGTTTAATGAGTTTAATATAAACTTGGCATTATTTATCTATGTACTTTTTGTTGGACAGTACAGGTTTTACTTAAGGGAAAATTCTGTCCCACTCCGTCAAGAGTGTCCCCCGCCTTGTGCCCCGAGTCCCCTGGGATAACCTCCAGGCTTCCCCACGACCTTGTGTAGGATAAGTGGTACAGGAAGTGGATGGATGCATAGAAATTCTGCCCTCAACTTAAATACATTGATCTAAAAATAATTTTTTCAGTGTCGAAGTGGCACAACTGCAGAGGTGCTAGCATCTACAGTTTTCAAATTTTTGAAACCTTGCTATGGTGATGCATCTACTTCTTTAAATCTAAACCAGCAATCAGAACAGCAATCACTAGAAAAGCCTATAAGGGCCTATAAGTGAATGAGCCAACTGACAACAAAATGAGTGAGTATTTTGTATTTCCGTGTCAGAAAAACGGGTCATTTAATAAACAATGCAGGGTAAAAATCTGCTTTGCATGGCCATTTCATTTTTTATTTCTCTGAGAGTTTTTATTTTTGATGGAATGGTTTGATTGGAGTTTAAATTTACGTCCACTTGTCCCCTTAGATGGAAGCGTCACTGCAAATCAAGACAAAGTTCTTCTGACTGATCATGTTTATCCTATGATGAAACATATCTATCCTGATGGGAGTGGTTTCTTCCAGGATGACTCCGCCCTCATCCACATGGCACAAGAGCTCACTGAATGGATTAATGAGAATGAAAATGATGTAAATGCTTATGCTATGATCATTGTACCAGATCTCAACTGATCATCAGGGAGAGATATTGGAGTGACGTGTTACACAACGCTCTCCACCACCGCCATCATCATCATCATCATCATCATCAAAACACCAACTGAGGAATATCTTTTGGAAGAATGGTGTACTTCACTCCAATATAGTTCCAGAGAATCAATGCCAAGGAGCACTGAAGCTGGTCTCTGTATATATACATCAGTCTGTCTGCCCATCTATTTGTCTATTTTTTGTCTGTCTAATTATCTATTTGTGTATTCATCTGCCTTTCTATTTGTCTGCATAAGTGTGTCTGTCTATCAGTCTGTCTGTCTGTCTCTTCCCCACTCCTGCAGAAGCGAAGAGCGTCTTCCTGATTCCTGCGGGAGAAAATCCATTCATTATGAGCCTCAGAGTGGTAATCACTTTTCTGTCACTTTTCTGTCTGTCAGTCAACTCAATTCAGTACGAACCTCCCAGGAGGGAGCCGATGTGAAACACACACACACACACACACACACAGAGTTAAATACACAATTACAATACAACACACAGACCCTTTAGCCCACAATCTAACCTTCTCTCCGCCTTTGCTCTGCAAACACTAAATGCAAATTTACTTACTAAATAAATCATGAATAATTTATGTCCTGAAAGAGATGTCAGTCACTTTATTATAATTTTTAAAGAATTATTTTGCTTTTTAACCTCAAATTCTCTCTCTCTCTCTCTTGCTCACATTTCATTAGTTGTGCAGGAAGGAGGGATTGTACAAATACACTCGTCTAATCACAGCAATGCCTATATAAACTTTTTCAGGGAAGTTCTTTAGAGAGGAACACACACACACGCACACACACAAAATCACATGTAATCAGCATTTTCCTATTAGAAGCAAAGAAGCAAAGAACACAAAATCACACACACACACACACACACACACACGAATACATATTACTTCTCTCTCATTCTCTCTCTCACTCTCTCTATTCTTTGTGTTTTTTAGTCAGAGGTTTATAAACGCCGCATTCACATGTAAATTTATCCACCATGGTGGTTAAAATTAATCCACCCGAATTAATCCATCACGGTTGTTGCCAAAAGAATATTTTTAGGCAGACAGAAATGCACCAGCAACCAGAGGCATTACTGCTGCTTCTTATAAAATCCCTGCAGAGGAGGAACTTTAAAATGAACCCTATACTTGTTTCACCCTAACCTACTTTCCAGTGCTTTTCACTTCCTTTATTATTAGGCTTCTGACTGAATTAGAAATGCAAGCGGCATTAATTAGTCCTGAGTTATGGATGTAGGTGTGGTAATATAATATAATAACAGGCCCAGGCCTGGAGAAACCAATTATTTTTCTCACATTGTTTATAATGTTTAGGCGTTTCATAAGCATCTATAAAATACACTACATGGCTAAAAGTATGTGGACACCTGACCATCACACCTCTATGAACCTGCTGGACATCCTATTCCAAGACCTTGGGCATTGATATGGAGTTGCCATTTGAAGTGATCTCAGGCTTGTGTGCAAATGCTCGGCCATGGAAACAGGCTTGTGTTGATGCTTTCTGGCAAACTCCAGATGTGCTCTGATGTGTTTTTCTTCAGTAATGCCTTCTTTTTAGTCACCCTCCCATACAGGCCAGTTGTATGCAGAGCTCTTGATATCATTGGCTGGTGCACCTTCACTCCAGTCTCAGCCACTGAACTCTGTAGATCCTTTAAAATGATTGTTGGCCTCTCTGCGGCTTCCCTCATAAGTCCACTTCTTGCGCTGACTCTGAGTTTTGATGGACGGCTTTGTCTAGGCAGTGCCTGAGTAGTATGATGCAGCTTCCATTTCCTCACAATTGATTCAACAGTGTTCACTGGGATATCCAAACACTTGGATATTACTGTAGCCTTTTCTTCTTGTACATGTCTATAACGTTATCTCTAATTTCCTTAGAACGCGCTTTGTTCTTCATTTCACAGCTTTCCTTCAGATTCACAGTCTGACCAATGGCACTTGAATTAAGGAGGTACTTTATCCAGAAAAGATTAACTTTTTAATGATTCACAGGCAGAGGCCAATTGGAAGCCAACTGTGTCCTCATTAAGGCAATATCTTTCATCGATGTAAACTTGGGGCTTCCAAAGCACAGGGGTTGAATACTTATGCAAACAGCATTTTTCAGTTAATAATTTTGTCATATCCTCTTATTACATGTAGTACTGTTTCCCTTCTCCATGTGACTGTGTACTTAATTATTTTTAATTCCACTATCCAGAAGGTTCCTCTGAAGGTTTCTTTATGTCATCTCATGGAGTTTTCCTCAACACTCTCGCCTCTGGCTTGCTCATTAGGAATCTAAATCTACAGCCAGATTTTTTGTAAAGCTGCATTAAGACAATGTGTGTTTTGTCAAAAGCGATATATAAATACAATTTCATTATTGCCTTAAAATTTCTCAGATCAGACTGATCAGCTAGGTGTTTAATGAAATATACTCTAACTGTGTCATTCAAACATGTTAAATATCTCACACTAGTCACTGGAACACCAAAACATCTGGCAGTACCCTCTGGACAACATTTGACTCAGAACAAATTGATTTTTTAGCAAGATAATGACACACTCCAAAAGAAAAAAATCAATTCACTCATTCAAGAAAGAAGCTGCTGGTTCACTCAAAACAATAGAGTGGACACCCCAGAGCCCAGACCTCGACATCCGAGAATGTGTTTGGGATTACTTGGATCATGAGCGTTATGACCCATGACTCAAGGGGAACAACAAATAAGGGGGACACACTTGTTTGTGTTGCCAGAATTTTATGTTTTATATCTAGGCCATAGTTAGCTCTGTTATCCAACATAAGAATAAATAAGGAACAAAACTACTATACAAATAATATGATAAAGCAGCTGCATATATTGAAAAAAAGGATTAATCCTAAAATATACAAATAATCAAAAGAAAATGATCAAGAAAGAACAAAAGCAAAAAAAAAGAAAAGAAAATTTGAATGGATAAAAAAGATCTCCATCATGAAGCATTTACGTTTAAAAATACGTAGCTACACACCAAATTTAAAAAATTGTTTTCTGAAACCCAAAAAGGGGTGGGGTGTTTTTTATTTTCTGATAGTAGTATGAGGTTTACTTACATACTCAGCAATTTTTATATCATTAGTAATACAGACTGCTGGCCTTGCTGCTCTTGATATGGAGAATTATTTCTTTTGCTACATGTATGTCCACCATCAGCTGTAGTCTCTGTTGGTGTCCCCATCCATCAAAGAAAAAGGTCCACCACAAGTCCACCACTAACCCGATATTAACCAGCAGTCACACGAATTAGCAGGAATTGTGTGAGGTGTTGGTTTGATATAACACATACAGCAGTGATGTTGGGTTTTTAAACACCTCAGGGACACTGCTGGGTTGAGAAACCTCCGGTCTGCTGAGCAAAGATTTCCAGCCAACAGCAGCGCTGTGGTCAGAAACTGACACTGATGAAGTCGTTAAGATAATTAGCACAGTCAGTAATTTTATACTGACACCTATATGCTAGTTGTACCTGACTTTGTGAACCAGTGTAAGTTTAATAAAAAAAAAAAAGGAATGCCAGTTAACAAGTATGTGTGTCATATAAAAGGTGTCAGTGTGTGTGCCGTTTGTGTGTGTGTGCGTGCGTGTGTGTGTGTGTCTTAAGCAGCATGTTGTGACATGCCAGCCCCAAATGGTATTAGCAGAAAGTGGTGCTGATTTGCCTCCCTACACTTCCTCTCCACATCTCTAATTAACACTTGGCAGTTGAGGTCTTCTGTTCCGCTAAGGCAATTCCCTTAACAAAACTCAGAAAAAAGCTGCCGGCATATTCTCTGGTCTACTGTCTCTGTACTTATGTATATATAAAGTTCTAAGGAAAAAGTTGTTGAACCTTTAGGAATTTCTGCAAGAGTGGCACCTAAAACTATTTTTTCATCTCTTTTTTTATTTGTACATTTTTGAGGCTTACTAATGGTTAACTAATGGTGAAGTCTTCTCTTGCTTGTTGACTTTGACACAGATACATCTACCTCGTGGAGAGTGTTCTTGATCTCGCCAAATGATGTGAAGGGGTTTTTCTTTACCAAGAAAAGAATTCATCTATCTACCACAGTTGTTTTCTGTGGTCTTCCAGGCATTTTATTGTTCCTGCGCTCACCACTGTATTCTTTCTTCTTAAGGCTCTGGGTTACTGATCAGAAGGTCAGGGGTTCAAGCCCCAGCACCGCCAAGCTGCCACTGTTGGGCCCTTGAGCAAGCCCTTAATCCTCTCTGCTCCAGGGCTGCCATATCATGGCTGACCCTGTACTCTGGCCCCAACTTCCTAACAGGCTGGGGTATGCGAAGAAAAGAATTTCACTGTGCTGTATTGTATATGTGACAAATATTCTTTCTTCTTCAGTGACAGCTCTTTGGACTTCATATTTGGAGTTAACAGGAACAGATTCCAATATAAAAAGTGCTGTAGTTCCTGTAATGCTGTAATTACATTAAAGCTGAGCTAAGTTCAACTCCTATATACTGTGATAGACAGCTAAAATAACGGAAATTTTGTCAATGTCCAAATATTTACAGACTTGACTGTATATAGCACAAAATGTCATGAATTCACTATGTGAATATATCATCACCGTACCCGGGATAAAATATACGTACCAATTCAGCTGCTGTAATGTTTAATGCCACATTTATTTACAGAGAGTTTTGGGATTTTTGACACAGTATGCTCATGCATCTCCTTTAGAACTAATTTTCAACTGTTGCATTTTTATGGTGCTGATTTAATGGCCCAACAGCTATTTTATGGCTCTTATTCAATGCAAATTTGGTTCATTATTAGGAGACAACCAATGACAAGACAAGAGATGGAGACAGGACTAGAACAAATTCAAAGACACATGGCAAAACATAAACAAAAGCACATGCAGGACCAAGAACAAGCGTAAACAGGTTCTTGACCCTTGACCAGAATGCATAATCATGTCTTCAGCTTTCAGACTTCTGAATCAGACACTCAATTTGGATGTGATAAAAGCTAGCAGAGCCAAAAGACCTTTATAAATATGGGGGGGGGGGGAATTATCTATAATACAGTAAGGCAGAGTGAACATACAAATTGTATGCTGTTGTTGAGTCAGATGAATTCTGTCCATTTTTCTGAATATTTCCTACTGGATATGGAGGCAGACAGACAGGCAGGAGGACATGCTGAGAGTGAGATGGGCCGTTTTTGCCCTCAATCTTGTGAGTGTTATTTTCGTTGTGCGAAATGTGTCTCAACATGTACAGAGAGTGAAAAGAAACGTGATGGATGAAGAGAAAGAAAGAGAGGCATAAGCAAGGGAGACAGGAAATGTAAAGGATAGGAAGGAGAGGTAAGAAAAGGAGTCCACCAGGGAAATCGGTCAGTCTTTCTCCTCACTCACACTTTAATACAGACCGCTGGCTGTGACACAGTGAACGTACGCTTCTGAAACGTGAAATCAGCAACAGCGATGGAGAGTAGAGAAGGTTAACAGGGGTGGACGAATTCTAAAAGCATTCGCTAGCCCATCACACAAGAAAAAGCTACGTTGTGATTCCCAGTCCCATGTTTTGGTTGCCCAGAAACCTAACTGACGAGGCTAAAAAGTGGTAACTAACATAATGTAATAACATACTATAGCAGGCATGTTAGCTATTTAAGTACATTAACTTTAACAGGCAGCTCAACCACACGGTGACACACATTTATCATTGTAATTCCAATATATAGTGTTAAAAAATGAATCTCCAACTTCTTCCTTTATCTCATGGGACTACACTGAGTGTTTCTGACATAATACATCCACAAGGGGATGCTTTCACTTTTTGAAAAACAACTCTGAATTCGGGATGAAAAACGGACCTGGATGTCACCAGCGCTACTCCTCATTGAAGTTACTGAGCTACAATTACAAAATACAAAAGTTAGTAAAAAGACTTTTTACTCTTTACATTATGGAGGTATAACATAACAGTCATGCCCCTGTATTTATATATGAATTGTGTTAAAACATGTTACCATATGGTCGCTTAGTCACTAAACTTAAGTGACTTGGCAGGAATTCACTGTTAGCTGTCAGTCAGCTGTGAGCTAGATTTATGAACTTAAGTTGTTTTGTTTTCTGTTCGTACAATAATTATGAAAAAGATATCATCAAAAAATATCAATAAAAGAGAAACTCACACTCATTAACCACAGTCCTCAGGGTTTATTACCCATACTTCTCATACAAAAAGAAAAAGTGACAAACTAGCAAGCTCACAAACTAAGGGTTAAACGTTAAACTGGAAATAAACTTAAGGTTTTAGAATTTTGAAAATTTAAAAAAAAAAAAAAAGGAAATGTGCAACATCCTGACTATTCAATAGTCAAGATGTTGCACAGCTTCTAGGTCACTATTTAAATGTAAACAAATTTGTCCTTTGTACAAAAGGTCAGATTTTCCATGAGTCTTATCCCTTCCACTGAAGCGTGTGTTCAGACGACACTCCGATGGATTTGATCTAACATGGGTCATCGGGTTTTACGCAAACTTGTGGAGTCCACGCCAGCTCGAGTACACACTGTCATTAAAGCAAAAAACCAAACACTGAAATTCATGTGAATATTTCTAAGATTCTACTTTTCACTCAGGTTATTTCTGATAATATCATTTGCAATGAAAATGATGTGTGTGTGTGTGTGTGTGTGTGTACATTGTATATGCAGTCTTATACAAGACCTAAAAATCTTCTAATGTTACCTTTAACAGGCAACTCAATTGGCAGGTAGACATCTATAACCCCTAGTCTAAGGGTGAATTTGAAAAGAATAAATGAAATTCTGTTGAATGTGATCAAATTACTAAGAATTAACATAAAAAATATAATTTTACACAAGTATTAGGGTTACAGAGTAAGGGAACTGAATGAATATATGAGCATGAGCACACCATGTGAAGTGATATATGGTTAAACATACACACCGAATGAAAATGTTTGTTTTGTGAAAGCCAATAAGAAGTAGAGTTTTTAAGCCTACTTGTACACCAGGCAACTAGGAATGAAAATAAACGAATGAATGAATGAATGAATGAATAAATAAAACCCAGACATGAAAGCTGCTTGTCTCAGGGGCCCGGGCTACTGATATGTCCACCCCTGGGGTAAGAGGGGACACAGGCATAGACATGATGATTAGAGCATGAAATGCAACGTCAATATTAAACCCTGTTTGAGGCTGCAGTGAGAGTGACGCCGTAAGGACACGAGAGACAGATTGAGATGCTGTAGGAGAAAGGCATGGCTGGAGGGAGCAGAGAGAAAACTGGATGAGAACCGTCTGCTCTTGCTGGTGTGTAAAGAGAATGTGGAATGCTGAGGAAGGGAACGATTGATGGACAGGCATGGAGGAGTGTAAGCTACCTCTCATGCACCTGAGCTGTCCTGAGGCAATCTAAAAATTTCTCTCAGATGCTGTTTAGTCAGTGAGAATAAAGAAAAGTGCTGCAGGCAAATTGACAACACAGACCACTGATGCTGATCATTCTGTGATAACACAATTCCCCTAGTGTCCTGTAATCCTACAATGTTATTCTGATGAATAAAAAAAAAATCACCCATGGAGATTTAACATGGAGAAAATTATTAATCCTTATCATGTTCTATTCAAACCCACATGCTATAATTGATATATTTTTAATTAACAATTATTTGGAGAAAATTGTAAATAATTATCATCAGTCTGGTAAAACGCTGGTCTTAGTACTGAAATGGAAACATATTATCACTCACCATTACAGTTTAAACCATGAAAAATAAAAGCCAAGGTTTTCAAACAGAGAACAAAACACTTTAACAACATGTCATACTTTTTGTTCATTTATAGTTACATTTAATTGTGTGTCGTTCCCTCAAACTCACTGTTCAGCTCTCACTTTCAGGTAATAAGACAAAAAAAATACAGCTTGTCATGTTACCAAGAAATCAGAAATTTCTTTCCCATGGTGGAGAACGTAAAGTAAAGCTTTGATTCAAAGCACTGACACTGAAGACTCCTTCCAACAATGCTAACATTTTAGCTTAACATTTGCTAATGTTACGCCTATCGAGTAGAATTGGTGCATGTTATTTGTAATACGGTGAAATTTTCCGAATATAGCTAAAGAAAGATCAAGGGTTGAATATTTTTTCAAAGCAGAGTAACTCTCTGTCTCCTTTTCATTAGAAAGCTAATTTAAGGTACCCACACACACACACACACACACACACACACACACACACACACACAGAGCCACACTGTAATCGAATGCTCTATTCAGACTAGATTATACTCGTGCCTTTCTGATGATAATTTCTTCCACTGTCTTTCTTGCACTTCCTGGTGTTTCCTTTTTTGTTCCCTTATAATTAGATGCACATATTTCCGAAGGAAGTTTCCATGCAGATTTGCTGCCTTCTATTTGGAGATGGAGGATTTGAGTGTGAGTGTGCAAATGGAAACTGCAAGTGGAAATCTCTCCGGATGTTTATACTGGCAGCAACACATGCGCACACACACACACACACACACACATACACACACGTCTGTCAGTCAATGGCTATTAATAATCAATATGTTACCTATGTGTTTGTGTAGGAGTGAGTGAGTGTGCAATATATGCAAGGAATAAAACACAACAGGGCGTACTGTTAAGGGAAAATAATCACATGACACAGACAGATGCAAAGCAGAGTTACTGTTACCACCGCAATGTTGATTATTTATTAAAAAAACTGCACATCCTGAAGCATTATATTCCTCTAATACTACACCAATTTGCCAACGATTCCATTGTTTTATTTATTCAAGAACGACGCGTCATGCTTTTTATCTGTTTCATAGTTACACAAAACAAATTAGGTCTAGCTATAAACAATCGTTCCCTCACCAGTCGTTCTCTTTCTTGAGTTAATAAGGCAAACAAATGCAGATTGTCATGCATGAAAAACCACAAAGCCCTGTCCTGAAGACATTCTTGTGTGGGAAAATATATAGTTACTGCTGCAAAGCACTGACACTGGAGACTCCTTAAATCCATCAATGCTAAATAAACATCTCCTCACAGAAGAACATTTACACAGTTTTTAAAATATGTTTGTGTCACGCCTGCTATACAAGTCTCTGTGTAACCTACTATAGAAAAAATAACATATTAGAATGAGCACATTAATATAAACCTGTGACTTGAACCATAGCTGGAACTACTGTCCTAGCCGTGCTATAGAATATTAATCAATAGCTTCTGACCAATCAGATTTGAGAATTCAACAGTGCTGTGGTTTACACATTCACACCCTCCACCGCACCATTCCTTGAACAGCATGGTCGGGTGCTTTGTATTTGGTTTGGCCCTAAACACTATGGAAGAAAGATTTCCACCCGGATCTCAACGAGGATCTCTTTAACCACTTGTGTCAATGGAGCGTGTCCGTTTATGTGAGCGCATCTAAAGACCCATGAGGCCTTGCTGAAACTGTAGCCATCTGGCACTTTACAGCTTATAAACCCCTAAAGCCTGGTGTTAACATCACCACCTTTCATCACAATTTGTTTTCATTTCATTTTCCTCTCCACATATCAAGACTTCGGGAAGCAGCTGATGTGATTAGTATAATGGCCAAGCTGATATTTGATATTTAACCAGAGTGGTAATAGGATGAAAGATGACTTTCTGGATCTTGGCTATACAAGATCTTCAACAAATCACAAACCGTATACATGATGATATATAAGAGTGTTGACTGTAAACTGTATATTAATAAATCATAAATCCCCTACACATGCATACACTTAGAAACAAAGTGTCTAAACCACCAATGGTTAATGGCTATGGATTTCTAAAGGGGTTCTTCTTGGTACCTTTTCTGAATGAGAAACCCTCTGTACTAGAGAACTAGAGCATAGTGTGAAGCAGAGTGCCAAAACAACCTTAACCCTGATAAAAACACTGTAACACACACCCTTGAGAGGCTTATTGCTTTAAGATCAAACTCTATCAAAAAATATGATAAAATATTTATTATTAATAATATTCACAAAAAACAATTCTTTCATTATGCAAAAAAGTCTGTTAACAGTAAGCTTTGGTTGCTAAGCAAGATAAAGGTTTAAGTTATTCTATGGACATACCAATAGCTAATATAACAGTTTTATTGGCTTACAACCTGACACATTAATACAGAATTCAATTACTGTTTGGGATCTCAGCCAATCAGATTATATTACCAAAACTATCTGTTTCATAAAGAAACTGTTAGGGCTCCCCCTAAAGAACTCTTCTGGATGCTAGATGGAGCAAGAATGTACTCATGCACGGTGACTTAAATGGGCTTTTTGTCTGCCTGTTTTATTTGTGCATAAGGGAACCCAAATGGAAACTCCAGAATAGAAAATCCAGCTATTCAAGAAAGAGGTTTTACGCTTGGATGATAGAACATTGAAATGTATGCATGTATATTTATATAAGGAAAAGATGAAAGAAATGGAGTGGAAACACAATTTTCTGAATTGAGCACAGCATATAGAGTACGTCTTCCTGTTTCTCCTTGGCTATGTCCAAATTCGTCTTCTCTGCTAACGCAACCATTTTTAGAGTAAAGAAATATGAATTCACTGATATGTTTTCTTCTTCGGAGCTTGCCTCTCTTGTTCTCTTCTATCTATTTTCGTCTAAACATCCTGAACTGCTTTTCACATCCCACTCCTCAGTATGAAGACTCCATCAGTGAAAACAAAATGGTAGGGGGAAGGGCCTTTTGGCCAATCAGATTTTATTTTGCAATGTTTTCAAGTGAAGCACGAGTCTGAGCTTCATCTATAAAAGCCTTCCTGCAGCTTGTCAACTGAATGGTAATGTAACTTCAGACTACCATACAGGCAATCAGACTTGTTTTTAGAGGTGTAGGTCCAATGTTAGCCCTCTAGCTTGAATACGATTTACAAAATCACACATTTTATGGAGTGTCCAGAAACAGCTTTTAGAGAACATAATCCGTACTACTGAACACTACTGAAAAATACTGAAAAATCCAGCTGGGTCCAAAACACAGGCCGAGCTAGTCAAGCTAGTAGACCCTCATTAAGAGCTGCTAAGTTATTTTCCAGTTTCCTTATTACTGCTTGGCTAAATTTTGATCAATAAATTGATCAAAAAGATTTTCTATTTAACTTACTGTTGTGAGATTTTCTTAAAAACAACTTGTACAATGTAGCATTAGTATCAGTATTTCAGAAACTGCTTTGTTCAAAACAAAATAGTCCACCTTTTGCCTTTGCCTTTTGTTTTTGCTATGTGAGAACACTGTTGCTTGAAACTAGCTAGCTAATGATAAGATTAATGATTTAGCTAGCTAGCATGTAGCTGTTACGTTTACAGACTTTGTAAAGGCAAAGTGACTGTAGAAACCAAAAAATGAGACCAAGTTAAATATTTCAGTAGGGTTGCCATTTAAGTGGTTCAAATTGTGAGAATACTGTTGCTTGGAACCAGCTAACCTTATCATTAGCTAATGATTTAGCTAGCTAGCACATAGCTCTTAAATCTACAGACAGTGTAAAGGAATAATGACTGTAGAAACAAAACATTTCCCTCAGACATGTCGATAAATATTAAGAAAAAAATCTGTACAAGTACACTTAGCACTGACCACTGACTGAATTTCCAACATATCAGCTTTCTGTCACAGCTCAAGAACAGTGAGCTTTCCGAAAACACTCACTTCTGTAGAAATCTGGGTTGTTCACTTTCAATCTTCTCATTTACATAGTGAACACATGATAGCACTGAAAAGTAGCAATAGATAGAAAAAATTAAGCCACCTTTAGCACATACACGTCAGTGAGCTAGCTAAGGATTTCTTAACCACGACACCACAAAACTTTACCAATTACAACCACAACTGGTCTGTCTGGCTACAAATAAAATTCATATTAGCATACAGTATAATGATACGTATTTTTTGTCGTCCAGAAAATTTGCTTTACATCTGTGGTAAAACTGCCTGCTAAAACACACATAAACTAGCATGCCTGCTAAAACACTCATAAACCCAAACACACCTCAGAGTATCAGACTGACACTCCACCCTCTTGTTCTTTATCCACACAGAGACAGAGAGACGAGTGAAGTAGCATTAATCAACATAACCCACGCTCAAAGAGAAATGAATTAAAAGGCCTCAACCTGAAATATTAATCGCTGTTTACCACGCTAATATCCCCTCTGCAGGCAGCCTGGCCCGAGGGGGCTGCCTCCAAATGAGACATGTAGCGAGCACTGTTGCCATGGGAGCAGGTTGCTATGGAATGGCGGCCATCAAGGTAACAGATAGTGTGCGGTCAATCAGTTAACTGGCTGAGGAGACGGCAAAAGTGCACCATTTGAACCTGTCCGTTCTGCTCAGGTTAAAAATGATAATTGCTTGAGAGATTTTTTTAAAAGTAATTAAACACTATTAATATTTTTCAAACTTTCATCTTGGTGTTTGTCTGAGAATAATAAGATATTAAGTAAAAAAAATTCCATCAGTGAGCAAAAAACGTCTGATTTGGTCAATATGATTCAATATTTCTGTTCTCATTTATTTTTCTTGCCTCCTTTCCCCGCTTCCTTAAAGGGATGAGCTATATAGCCAGGAAGGGAAGAAAGAAAAGAAAACAAGTAAGCGGGAAAATAAGAAGCACCCCTAGTCATTGCTATACAACTTAGTGAAGTCTTGCCAATCCCAAGCATTTGTGCTAGCTCTGTGTTGTGTTGACTCTGATGTCTGTTGCCTGTCTTTATTGTGTTTTGACCCAATTACCACCCAATTACTACCATTATGGCTCGGAGATGTGTACACGGATCCTCTATCATCTTCCGAGTCCTTTTTGTTACAAAATAAAAGCTAAGTAGCAAGCAACAGCTAATCTAGCAAGTGTAACCTACTGTGACTAACTCTATAATTGGGCAGAATCTTGCACGTAGCACTGAACAGTCCTAATTGTCCAATTATGGTTTAGGGTTTAGTTCAGACTGAGTAGCATGGCAGACTAGTAGTATTGAACACAGCAATGTCAGTTGTCCAGGCCAACTACTGTATTGTTCACCAGTTTTATTCAGTCACTCAATCCATGGGATCACCTCAGTAATGATCAGAAATCGATGAAGTTTTAATTTTTTATATCTATATCCTTGCTTTGAAGAAAACTGCATAAAAACATAGCAAATATGCAGCTCCAGTTTCCTTTTCTTGTTCATTTTGAGTTCTCAAGGACTCATGAAAATTTTCAGTTTCCTGCACACTCAAGGATTCTCTCTATCTCACTGAATATCTCACCTCGTCTCTCCCCTTCTCTAATTTCTTCAGCTTTCTCTCTCATAAACACGTTCAGTGTCTGACATGAACACATGTCTAGTGTCTGTATTCGGTATAAATAAGAATGTCTGCATAGAAACACTCAGGCTGTGGAGGCATATTGTCATTAACTGATCTGCTAGTCCAAGCACAACAAAAAATTTAATGCTTTGCACAACATTTTTGCTTTGCACAACATTGTGTTCTGGAAGTGGTTGCCTTATTAGCCTCATACTTCGAGGGTCCTCATACGCAGAGGTTGGAAAAGTGCAACTACTCATCTTAACAAATCCTAAGTTGAAGCATTCCTCACTCAAGTTAAAGTGGAAAAGTACGAACTCATAAATTTGCTAAAAGTATGAAAGTAAAAGTTGAGGAAAGATTCACAAAAGAATAAGACGTCTGACTCAAATTACACACTGATGTTCAAAAATGTAGTGAGTAGGAAGATACTTTTCACTTGAAATGTAGAAAGCAAAAGTCTAAAGTATTAGGTTAAAGAAAAACAGAGTACACATACTTTATTTAGCATGTTTGGAAGGAGTCTCCAGTGTCAGCACTTTGTAACAGTAGGAGGTAAAGCTTTGAATGTTTTCTGCCACAGGAAAGTCTTCGGAAAATGTTGAGAATGTTGGGCTTTATGGTTTATCTCTAACAAGCAGATGTTCAACATTAAATGTAACTATAAATAGATAAAATGTATGATGCATCATAATCGTTAGCAAATTGCTGTGGTATAAGAAGATTAAAACACTTCATGGACATGCTGTTACAGAAAAATATTGACCTTGGTGGCGGTAACTCTGCTTCGCATCGTGACACATCACACCATCTTGTTGTTGATTAGTTTCCTATAACAGCACACCCCCTAAGTGTGTTATTACTTTAAAAAACACACACTCTATTAGTATTTATATTGCCATCTCTATTTTATTTTGGTTTCTCATTGTTTTTGGTGTTAAACTATTTTAAATGACCTTAGCATAACAATTTGTTGCTGTGCGTGTATGTCAAACTCAATTACTGTTCCCCTGTTCTCCCTGGTATGTCTTTCCAGGATCTTCTGAAACTTGTCTATATCTATTTACACCACGTTCTCACTCTCCCTATCTATCAAACGTGCCCTGTTCCTCCGTCTTGCTGCCTCTGTCTCTCTCTCTGCAGTTTTTTCACTCTTTCCCATCAATCTTCTGGCAGCATCTCACATATGACCCTCCCTCCCTTTCCCAGGGAGCACCTACCCTCCCTCCATCTCCCTTTCTCCATTTCCATCTTTCCATCTTACTCCACAGATGGCGAGCCATGTGGCAGGCTGGCAGCTTTGCTCATTATTATACCTGCCATACCCAGGGAGAGGAGGGCGTGAGGGAGAGAGTGGAGACTTGCCACACGCTGGCATCATGCGGTTTTGTCCACCACTTCAGGTGAGCACTTGGTTCACAGTACCCTGCGTGGCTTGCTATCATTTCTAATCTAGGAACTCTGGATGTGTTAAAGGATTAGAATTTTCCATATGCCTCTAATGTAGTCAACCAGCAAGAAATGGTTGGTGTCCAAACTACGCTTCATTAGTTTTGCACTACAGATACAAAGCTAATATAGCTAACGGGTAAGGGAATTGTAGCAACCAGACATACTGCATTTACCAGTAGCCTAGCAGTAGCAACACTTTAACCCTTTTAAACCCTTTAGCTTTATCATACACAATCACTTCTACATTTTCTTCTTCACAATCAAAGACTAACTTAGTCAAAAAACAAGACTTCTGGCCAAAAACAAACACAAATCTGACTGTTAATCGAAACAGTAAAGAAGGTACACTGTTAGCTACAAAACAGTTAAATATGTTTCACAAAATTCTCACAGAGATCTAATCCATCAAACTGAATTATAAGGATGGTATAATTTTCCATACTTAATTAGAAATAGAGGCCAATATCAAGAACTGTCTTCATTATCTTCATTTAAAAATAAAAAATAATTTGTAAGAACTGCTGTAGAACTACGCAATGCTTTGTATAGAGTAGAGGATTAAACATAGGGCATAAATATGAAACACTGAAATGAGGAACAAGTGGAACCAAAGGTGTAAGTATTAACAAGAAGAGGAAACTATGAGCAAATGTGGAAAGCAAAGAGGGTCAAAATGGGTGTACATATGTGGGCAACAACACGGGTTAAAAATAGTGCAGACATGATATTTAACATACTGTATTAACTCAAACTCTGATACTGATCAATTCTTTACACCTTACACACTGTGATTTCTATTAGTCTTACAAAAAACAGTATGAGTGAAGAATGGTATAATCTTTGAATGATGCAATAAGTCAAAATTATGTTCTGGTAATGGACTATTACTCTCTGACTCTATTTGCATCACTGTTAGCATGACCTTCCACTAGTTTCTATAGAATTCCCATTTAGCAAACCAGCTCTTACTTACCTTTTCTTGGTACTGCCTGCGTGAGGAGTCCAGAGACTGGATGAGTGCCGTGGCATGGCCCACAAACATAGCATAGCATGTTGCTCCAACGATCATGCTGAGGATGGTGAGCCAAACGTCCGTCATTCCCACTGGAGGGTACATGCCGTAACCGATGCACAGCATGTGACTCATGGCCTTGAAGAGGGCATATGAGTACTGCTGGCCCCACGTATCGTTCTGCAGGGGGGAAGAGGGACACACACCCTGAGGCCATCACACACACTATGCTAAAGGTCAACTAGCACTACAGTCTCGAAGGTCTGGGCCACTTGAGGCGGCCATAGCAGGTGTTTCTGGACTGTGGCATTCAGAACCCGAAATGCGCCACACATGCTAAGCATGCAGAATGTGAATGAAATGGGCTTGGACACATAAAGGCTCTGGAAAATGTGAGGAAGGCAGTTCAGCTGTTTAGAGAGATGTGAAATTTCATTGCGTCCCTAAATTGTGAATACATGTCTCTTTTCCTTTGGATCTGTGTGGAAATACATGTAATCAATATCAGTGCTTTCCTCAGGAGACATGTTCAAATTGCTTTCAAACTAATTTCTGCAGAGGTGAATTCCTAAACAGATTGGGAAAGAAATGATGGGAAAGAAATGATGAAACAGTGTAATAATGGTCCACTAAGCAGTGCATTAATTATT
The DNA here is from genome assembly GCF_027358585.1 of Pangasianodon hypophthalmus. Taxonomy (NCBI): domain Eukaryota; kingdom Metazoa; phylum Chordata; class Actinopteri; order Siluriformes; family Pangasiidae; genus Pangasianodon; species Pangasianodon hypophthalmus. The sequence continues at coordinate 26,850,776 of NC_069715.1, read as the reverse complement.
GGGGTTGCATCTGATAACATTGTGGTGTAACAGAAGAACAACAAAACCATCAGTAACTTGAGCACCCAAGTGGCACAACAGAAAAGCGCTATCGTCGGGAGAGCCCCACGATGCCACAGCCATCGGCAGCTGGAAGCCAAGGAAGCAAATTGGCCCTGTTCTCTCCCCAATAACAGAAATAATAGCCAATGGGCTACTTGCACAAACACTTCCGCATTATAACCAAATGGTAGTTCTACTTCCGGCTCATCCTCTATTATGGCAATGCCGTTACTTTACACCCAGTGTCTGCAGGAGCACCCAAAAATGAATGTCAGTGATGTTTATTTTATATGTAAGAACACTTGCAAAGCTCATTTTAATAAGCTTGAGAAAGGTGCTAGACTGTATGCTTCGTCATACATAAACAATTATGAAGGTAAGAAAATATCTATTAATGGATTAGCCCAATAACGTTAGCCCAACACTATGACTTTATTAAGACTAAAAAAAAAATGTTAGACTTTGCTGTCTCATTGTAGCACAGAATGTAAGCAGTGCTACCAGAGACGCAAGATCCGTGCTTTTTCAAAATAGTAATATGTCATAGTATTGAGTGCAAGTAGCCCATTGTATGTAGAAGAGGGCAGATAGTGCTTTCCTCCAAGTGTGTTATGCCGCCTTGTGAAGCAGCATGAGTAACAGTTCAAAAGGTTGGCTGAACTCAAGTGTCTCCGTGTAAGCACGTGTTGGCTTTCACCCTCCCTGGTTGAAGGCTGGCTGGTGGGTGACCAAATTGGGGAGAAAATGGGGGGAAAAAAACAGTAATTTCTTTTTAACATAACACTATCTTCAGTCTCTGTGTGATCACCTCCTCCCTGGCATGCTTCATCATCCCAAATTCTCCCAAATTCTCTACATTGCACTTGTTCTTATTCTCTACATTGCACTTGTTCTACCCTCAGAGTTTTGGTGGCCTACTTTCAATCTGATCAGCCTTTATAACTCAGTTCTGAATTGTCTGTGCTATTTTAGGTATTCTGTAAGGTAATGACCAAATCACCATTAGTCCTCCAAAGCCCACAAGTTCCCGGAAGCCTCATCGGTGAATTCTGGCTATAAATCAAATGTCACATGAGTCTTTTCTTATCTGGCCCCTGGCTGGATACTCCAGTCCTTCTCATGCAGGTGATCCAGGGTCACACCTCAGGTGTTCAGCGGCTTGTTTATATAACCGGAAAGGGAACTCAATTACCAGGTGGAAGAGAGTTTGTAATGAGACCAGGCTCTCTCGTCACTCTCCTGAGCACCAGGGCCTCTCGAAAACGGAACACCTCTTGACTAACAATAACACAAAATTAAAGCACAGCGAGGGTGCTCACTGGAAAATTGTCAATACTTGACTGATATTGAAGTAGGGCTTTACAAAAAATTAGCATCTGTGCCACTTCTCCTTGACTATTTTTTTAATAACACACCTTGTAAAATGTCACCTTCAAGAAAGTATGCTAACTTTTTCTGCATACTGAGATGAATCTGTGAATACTGTAGACCAAATGCAAAAAAAGGAATAGACCAAATGTCACAAAACACAGAGCAGATGAATCTCAGCTTGTGCACATGCACAGGTTGAGTCCTGTAATTAACAGAAATCACATGAGATGAGGATGAGACAGCGTGAGCCCCCCACCAAAAAAAAATCTGATTGAGATCAAGGAACTGTCTGAAAATACTCACCACCATCTTGTTTTTGGCGACCCAACAGTCTGGAGGGAAGTCCTGCAGCATGGGTACGAGGAACTGCAGGCAGCCATCCCAGTGGCACAGCAGGAGCATCATGCCAATCAGATTCACGATACGCACCATCGCACTGGCCAGGTCATAGGTCATATGGAATATCTGGGAAACAAATTTGATTCATTACTACAGTCATGACAATTCGGTCATCAAGACAAATGTCAATGGTTAGTGTTCTGTCTTTGATTTCTCCACTGACGGTTCCTGACGTAGATTGAAGCTGTTTATAGACAAACTTATGGAGCAATTAATAGTAAATTAGTGTCATTAAATCTGAAGAGCTCAGTAAGTTTGTCTTCCCGTTGGCTTTTTTGTCTTATTCTTGGTGCTTGCTTCATAATTTATTATCTAAAAAGGGCTAGAATATTAAAACTAGTCTATTTTCACTATCAAGGCTACATATCCAGAAGGAAATTATAGAGAAACGTTGAAAAACTTTTAGTCAGCCTGTTTCTCAGATCTCTGGAATGCCATAAACTAACATAACTGGCAAATACACTCAAAGGTTTGGACAATAGGAGTCTAACGATACACTCGATTCAATACACAATTCAATACAATTCATGATGCTGTCTTGACAATTCAATTCGATTCTCTGAATATCTTAATGAAAATTTTAACAAAATTTTAATGAAGAAAAATTATGACTGAAAAGACTGATTTCTGAATCATAAACAATTCAAAATCATGTGTATTTTCATCTGTATAAAACTAAATAAATCAAAAAATTCCTATAAACCAAGGTTCGATATTGTGAACAAAATATACTATATAAAATATACTATAGGTTCACCATATCTTAAATATATCTTAAAAATCAATAAATAAATTTATAAATTCTCCCCAAAATTTAATTGAATAAACAAAGTCTCTGACCTGGGGAAAATGATCGATTGAAACATAATGAGCTCCGTAGCAGCGCCTGTGGCGTCATTTTAACCGGGAATAGAGCTCCAAAGTTGGATAAAATGCCCGGCTTCCGCAAGCTCTTTTTTCAGGCACTGTAGATTGCAGTGGCCTGGGGCTGGTGTCACACAGATCTGGCAGTCCCGTCCCTGCCCTCAATGTCCCTCTAATCAATCAGATTGTCAAATTAGTTTTTAACCCCAAATACCTCTGTAACACATTTTTAAATTAGGATTACAGGTTGATTTCTCAAAAGAATTTCATTTCATTGTTTGGTACTTAACTTCGATCATTTTTTAACCTATTTTTCCTATAACTGTACCGATTACCGATTCCTACACACTAGCTAATTCTCATCATCACATGGCAACTGCCAACTGGGGAGGGCGAAGTTTAGCACATGCTTCCTCTGAGACACATAAGGCCAGCCATGCTAATGATTTCTGTGGCATCATTGCGATTTTAAACTCACAAACTCCTGATGATATGGCGAACGCTTTTCTGTTTCAGCACTCAGAAACCTGTCTTCAATCAATTTAAACTGTATTTGATGATTCATTCATTCATTCATTCATTCATTCAGTTTAACTGCTTTATCCTGATCAATGTTACAGTGGATCTGGAAACTATTTAAATATTTATTGTGTACTGTGCTGTCATAATCATTGGTGTCACTTGCAAGCATTGGATATTCATCCTTAATTCTGAAATTATACTTCACTGAGTGATATACACTGAGCTCCCTGTGTATATCTCTTTAGACTCTCAAGCTTTTAAACCTTGCTCAAGGTCATATTCCTGGCCATGCTGTGAGGGCTGTTTCCTGTAATGGGTTAGTTTATGTTTCCGTTAATCTGCTTCGAATTCCAGGCCACTGTGCTCTCAGTCACAAAAACGTTGATGTCTGTAACAACGAGCTCTAACTTATATAATCACTGTCCTTTTTTTTTTTTTTTTTTTGCGTTTTGCAGATGCCACTAATGGCTCTCTGTTCTGGGAGTGTGTGTACATGCATGTGTGTACGTGTGTGTAAAATCTCATTTTAGGGACATGAGTCAAGAATAAGGCTTAAGCTTACACTGAGCAGGGAGTCGATCACTAATGAACCTCTTAAATAATGACAGCAGAATGGAACAAAAAATATGCAGGGTCATTCCACTTTCCAAAAGAAAGACAGCCAGAGAGAGAGAGAAAGAGAAAGAGAGACACAGAGAGAGAGAGAGAGAGAGAGAGAGAGAGAGAGAGGGATGTTGATAAGGCAAGGTCTGCTAATCCTAATGTTAACTGCACCCATGGGATGCTCCTGGACGCCCATGCAGGCTGATGAGTGTTAATGGACGCCACAATTTAAAACTACTTAATCCTATTTAGGCCATGGCGTGTGCTGCTAACTGCATCTCTCCATATTAAAAGCCACTCAACCACTCAATGCTCTCTCGGAAGACCCTTATAAATCAATTACAGTGACTCATATAAGTCGTAGAAACCCTCCTAGAATCTCCTTCTCTTGTCCAATACAAGCACCTGCCACCTGTCAGTGTGATTAAACTCCATATGCTTTTTATCCCTTTTATTTCTCTTGTACAGCAGGATTCAACAAGATACAGGCTATATTAGTAGCACTCGCTTCTCAGGAATTCAAAGCATTTTGCAATATGTGCTACCTAATGAATCTACTGTTCATGTAGCTGAGTGCAAAACTTTGCATACCCTTAGGATAAAGACAAAAAATATATGTAAACTAACAAAACTTTTGAGTGTGTTAGGTTTCACAGGTTTATCAGAAGTTATAAAAAATATTTATATTAAGATATTATTAACATATAACAGTGCTACTAAATTCTTAAATCTGATTGGTCATTTTGCAAATTTTCTGTAAAGGGAGACATTTATGGAAGGAGTCTCCCGTGTCAGCGCTTTGTAACAGTCAACAAGTTGTCAGACTGGAAAGTCTTCACAATGGAGCACTTTGCACATGAAAAGCTGCTTTTTTTGTCTTATTAACTTCAAGGGAGAGAAAAAAAGAGAGGCTGGTGATGGACCGACTGTTTGTAGTCTCTATAATGTACGTGATAACAACGTACATTAGAGAGACTACAACATGTTCCATAACATTAAGTGTAACTAAAAACTAAAAGTATGATGTGCCATTCTTTAATTAATAAAAACAATTAAATCCTTGGCCAGTTGCTGTGGTGTAAGGGGAATAAAACACTTTGAGACGTGCTGTTATAGAAAAAAATATTCAACTTTGGGTTGGTAACAATAACTCTGCCTTGGGTTGGTAACAGTAACTGGGCTGCATCACAGCCTCATGATGAGGGCATCATTGGTTATTTTCTGGTTTTATTCCTTACATTGCAAACAGATATGTAAAATAGTCTCTGATAGTCCTGGGATTTGAACCTACAACCTTCCAATCACTAGCTCAGTACTTTAAGAGACCACTGTTAGTTGTAGTTGTAGGCAGAATGTGACTAGCTAGATAGCATTAGCTAGATGGAAGAAGCATGGCTGGCACTGTCATTATTTGATATCTAGCTATGTGACTAACATAGTCCTATATAAATTCTTGAAAACAATCCATTAGGAATTATAGTTAGGTAAAAATTTCACCAGTTTTCCAATTTAGAAACATGCCACTTTTTAAGCCAGTGTGAGCATATGCTAATATTATGCTAATATTTGCAAGTTGTTACTTTCAGACTGTACAAACTGTAAATAGGAATTACTTCCAGACACACAGTGTTAAACTAAAGAAAGCAGGAAAGCAGTATTAGCTAATCAGCTAAAATGTAATTGGCTAGCTAATGATGGAGAAAGTTCTGTGCATAACTAGCCAGCAATGATTATGTAATTGGTGGAAAAACAGTGAAAATCTCATGCATTTAAACAACTGGGAAACAATCAGACAATTACCCAAAATTATAAAATTATTTTTCTGTGGTGGAAGGGTAGCTTATACTATGATATACCCTGTGATATTGGAGTCCGTGTTTATATCCCCATCAGATACTAATCCCAATCTCATAAGGACGAGTGTCAAGTGCGTACAGGATAGAAAGTTCCCTCTCTTCCCGCATGAGAGGAGACATCAAGCTCTCTCTGTGTTTATTCAGAGCGTTTAACCCCGGGCACATTTACATTTTCCGAGTGGAGTCATTCACCTGATTGCACCTTTTTCACTCAATCTACCTAAACTGCCCCCCTCCGGCATGAGATGCCCATTTGCTTTGCAAAATGCCAATTGCTCTTTTCAAGCTCTGTTGCGAACACATAATGGCATCCAGTGTCTGCTCCTCTGACTGGAAGTAAACGCCATTCTGTAGCATTAACTAGCTGTAAAAGTGTTCATTGAAAGCATTAATTAGGAAGTGCTGCTTGGAGAATGATACTGGGATATAAAGAAAGAGAGAGAGAGAGAGATGATGATGATGATGATGATGATGATGCCTGTAGCTTTCAGAAGGCACAGCAAGGTACCTACTGTAAACTACATGTACTAAAGATAACAAAATATGATATAATTACTGAAAATAAAATTTAATTATTATTTGATGTAAAGCTGTAATATTTTGTAATATTTAGGACCGAATTCACTTCACCCAAATTCAATTTTGAAAGTTCAGCTTCAAAATGGAAACAAGGACAAAGATCAAGAGGAGTTCAGGCTCTCTGGGAAATCAAGAACTCTACAATGTAGTAAATTTCACTTTTACAGAATGACCCCATTTTAATCTGGACAATTCCTGCACCTTGTATATAGATTGTAGCTAAAAGCAACTTTTGTTAGCTGAATTAACCGGTTAAACTCGCAGGGCTCTTTTGTAACTACATCCTTTTCCTTTTAGTTACATTTTAGTTACTAAATAATTCATACTACTTGCTGAATAATATGCTATAAGATGAATAAATGAATAATAAGTGCAGAGACAGAGGTTAAAATATGATTGCTTTAGCATGTGTAATACGCAAATCAACTCATAAAATTTAACTATTTTCCTGTGTTGGCTCTAGTTTCTAGCTGTTTGATGCAAAAGACGGTTGTTGAAAACTGGATAAATTGTGAATAAAACACAGCAGGGTGTGCTGATAAAGCAAAACGAGTCAAGCAAGTCATTTATTTTCCTATAACAGCACACCTAAAGTGTTTTATTCCTCTTACACCAACGCAATTTGCCAAACAAACATTTTTTAAAAATTTATAGTTACATCTAATGTTGTGAAACATGCATGGAAAATGTTCTTGTTAGCCATAAACCTCAATGCTCTCTATCCTGAATACTTTCCTGTTTTGGAAAACACAAAGTTACTGCTACAACTCCATGCACAGACACTACAGACTCCTTTCAAAAATGATAAATATACTGTATATCTCCTCACAGAATACTTCACCATATCACACGTTTACACATGTATGTTTAATATGTTTAAGTGGAGCATCTGCCATTAAATTCCCTGTCTAGAATCTCCAGTGTGTAATTTGTGTAAGTATTATTGTTGTGATTATCATTACTGTGTTAGCATGTTTTAGAGAACAGAGCCCTGAGGAACCACCTCGAACACAACAAAGTTTTCTATGTCTAATCAGCGGTGCTGAGAACCCAAGTTGATCAAGAACCAACTGAAATATGGCCCAAAATTATTACATTTGATTTTCACTGTTAGCTGTCCTTAAACATCTCTGTCAACTTCTATAAGGAGCTGAGGGCTCTCCAGCCAGGCTGGCATGACAGCATGCAAATCTCAGATAAAAATGGTAATATGAAAGAGCAGAAGCCATTAGACATAATTGGGTTCAGCTAAGGGACTGATCCTTCTGTCGCTCGCTCTTTCTCTCTGTCGCTTTCACTTTCTCACTCGTCGATCTTCAGAGTTAATAAATTAGCAACGCAAAGTGTAGAGAGGCTTTGGTGCAATCAGAGAGTAAAATTCTCTTGGTAAATTGCTGAAATCTTCTGTAATGTAGGGTTATTATGCCAACTGAGGTCTGAAGAATTAGGTTTAATGCATCTCTGTTCACTGGAGCTCCAAATGGTGAGAGACTGTTCTAGGAATGTATAAATCATGGAGATGGTGGGCGTAGTGGAAGAGCTTCTCCTTTCTTTCACTCTCGATGCTTTTCTGCTGTTACTTAAAAAAAACACTTAATAGAAACAAAGAATGTGATTCTCTCTGTCTCAACAAAGCTACATATAGCATTGAAGATGATGATGGACACACACACACACACACACACACACACACTTCAAAACTAATTCTGAGAGAAACTAACTGGGGGTTTTGACTGGTGAGGCTGATGAGACAAAACAAACAGATATAGAAACGTCAAGCACTCTTTTACATTGTGGCAATTTGGTCACTTTACCCTGCATTTACACCAGTGATTTTACCTCATGTTGATTAAGTTGCTTTACTCTGCTCGCTAATGGGCAGTCCTATCTTTAGTGTACCACTCATTGCCATGGTTTCACTAGTAGCACCAGGCTAGTCTATAGCTACACAAACAGCTAGCAACAGAACGTATACAAAACCAAAAAATGAAAAATTGTCACCAATTAAATGTATTCCTGCTTAAATATAAATTCTGGAGGGAAATCGCTCAATTACAAATTGCATGTGTTCAGTGCATCATTGTCTATAGCAGGGGTATTCAACTAAAGTGTGCAAGGGGTCAGATTACATAAAACTTCTTGCTTACGATGGTCCAGATAAGCAAGGAACATGACTGAATGGTGACAACACTTACCTTTTAATGCCTTAACCATCATTGAATAGTATATGGCTATAAATAATACAATTTGAAGCAGTTTTGTTTTGTTTGTAGTTTTGTTAGTAGTGATGCTTTACGTTTGACTAGTGCTACAGACGTATTGAATTTGATACTGGGGGAATAAACTTGTTCATTCTGTGTTGCTAATCAGACCAGAGGTGGTAAATTACATGAAAGATCTATGCACATTTGTCCCCTTTCTCAGCTAATGCCTCTAGCTGTATACCTGTATGTGTACCTAGTCTCTGGTCTGATGAGCTGCCTTCAGCTAAATAAATTACATAAATGCATGTGATTGGATAAAGCGCAACAGAGGATGTGCTACAGAAACGGAGTTGGTTCATGGTTAGAAAGCTGGAGTTGCTAAATTACATCCAGGTTTTTCATACATGTATTAGCTCTGCTACAGTATTTTTTCAAGTCCTTGATCCACCAGTTGATGATTTGTTCAGTAGTGTCAGAATGAACCAAAGACATTTCGTGACCATAGTATTATATATATAAGGTACTGTTTTCCATTTAATCATATTTCAGATAGAACTTTATTAATACTAAGGAAACAATCCAAAGGGACACAGGGAGACAGAAACAGAAACTCCACACAGACAGTAACCCAAGCTCAGGACCAGGAAAAAGTATCTGGAGCAAAGAAACATGGATGTCCAGTGGTAGTCACCACATCACTTAACTTCTCATATGCCTAAAGTTTAACTCTCTCGACTCAGTTTAATGTTTTCACCTTGCGCAAACGTCTTGAATTTGAATTTCAAATCTAATTAAGATATATACATAGTGTGTATAAGTTGCAGGACCCCAAGGACTCCTATATGAAACTGGCAAATTCAAATCTATGTGAATAAACTGACTCATCTCAGTATAGCCTGGGGAAATTCACTATGTTGAAGCATCTGGTGCTGGCTGTCACTGTTACTAATGATGATGAATGCTCAGTGTGATTGATCCATGTGAATTCCAAGACAATTACTCACACACTGCGCAGCAAACAGTGTTAGAATTCATTCTCACAGCTTCAGAAAGAGGGCTTTGGTGTCTCAACGCTATGTGGCAGATGGATTAAACTGGTTGTCATATGCTCATGTTCGCTCCAGACAGAGCTTCTCTGAAAATCCTTTAGTGCTGTCTTAGAGACAAAGAGGCCACACAAAGCGGGAGACCTCCTCCATCAGCACTTGGAAATGGGATTTATCTACAGAACGCAAACGGAAAGTTCAAATGAAAGTGTTAAATAAATCAAAACTATTCTACATGTTAAATTCTTGGCAGTATACCTCATCAGGTATACATACTCTTTGCACACTCTTGGCATTTTCTCAACCACTTTATAAGGAGCTTCACCCAGGAGGCTTTGTTAAAGTTCCCAAATAGGCCAAGCTCTTCACTGCTTCTCCTAAGTTCTAAATGAAAACTACTTATTTGTAAAAACTATGTCATCGGAAAAAATGCATTTCAAAACCTTCAGTATTATATCTTAAATCTAATGTGTCCAAACTTTCGGGATTTACTGGATTTACTGGATCTGGATCTGGAGCTTATCCAGGGAACACTGGGTGTGAGGCAGGAATGCACACTGGATGGGACACCAGTCCATCGCAGGACATGCGTGCACACACTCACGCTCATATACACAGTTGCGTTGAAATTAAATGTTCTCTTTTGACCTAGATACTGTATCAAGAAACATTCAGACAAATTTCAACATCCAGGACTGGTGTGCTTGATTCCATTTCATTCTATACAAATTGATCTGTAAGGCAAGGCAGGAATGCTAACACCACCACTAAGTTATTCATCCTACATCCACGATTACATTATGAGAGATGGTCTAAGAATACCACCAAGCTAAAACACTGGAAGGGAGGAGTCACTACAAGCATCTTGTAGTAACTATAAATTATTTGCTAACTGAAATTAAACTAATATTAATGAAATGTAGTTATAATAGTGAGCTACTCATTGTGGAACCCTTATAATGTCTCTATATGAATAAACTCTTTATATGAATAGAGTCCAGGAAATTGTTTTGGATTTTGAGCATAATACAATGAAATGGAAAATTTGCACATAATGGATGCATGTATGTTTAAGGTTAGCTAACTAACAGAGTAAACTAATACTTACTACAGCTGTTACATATAAACAAAGTAGCTGTCTACATAAACCTCAATTTAGTCAATGTCTTATTGTAAAATATTAAGTATTTTAGTACACCTGCTTGCATTTATACACAGTTTATACACAGCTTTGTCTGCCAGGCTTTCACCTTTTGAAAAGAAATTGCATCAGATTGTGATGCCTTCTAGGCATGTTCTGCTCTTAAAGTCCTGTTATATTTCTAAAACTGTTGACTCGATCGCTCGGCCCTACATGTGGGCAGCTGATAAACTTCACTGCAAGGATAGAAATGTTGAGAGAATAATGATGAATGCTAGGGGTTGGTCAACATCAACTAATCATTAATCATTAATAATCGCTCAGTTGAATATTTTTACGATGCATAATTTTGGTTTCTAATTTTTCAGGCAACAGACTAAAATAACAAAATTAAGGTAGCTTAAATATTGCTTTAATTATTCATTTAATACCATAGCACTGCTATGCTGAATTCTCAATTCTGACTGCTCTGAAGGTGTTGATTAAGTTTCTATAACAGCTGCTCTGACAGTCGTTTTCACTGCAAGGGAGGTTTATATTAATGTGCACACTCTAATATGTTATTGTTTCTATAGTAACAACCGGGACTTGTACGGTGGATCCACCACATAATCTAAGGCTAATATTAAACAGACTAAAAAAATTTGCTGTTACTTAACAAAGAAAAATGCATGGATCAATGTGTGGATATGGTGAAGTTCTCCGTGAAGAGACAGTTAACATTTATAGAAGGAGACTCCAGTGTCAGTGCTTTGTAACAGTCAGTAAGTTTTCCGATACAGGAAAGTCTTCAGGAGAGTTCTTTACACTTTCCGGTTCCTCTGTAACATGACAGCTGCATTTTGTTGTTGTTGTTGTATTATTAACTTCAAGAGAGCGAAAAAGAGAGAAGGTTTTGAAGGACTGTTTATAGCTGCCATAACATAAGTGATTACAGGAACTAACATGTCTCGCAGATGTTCTATAACATTAAATATAACAATAAACAGTTAAAAAATATGATGTATCATTCAATAATAAGGTAAAAATTGTAATTGCTGGTAAATTGCTGTGGTATAAGAGGAGTAAAACACTTTGTGACGTGACTTTGGGGTGGAAAAAGTGACTCCGCTTTGCCGCAGCAATGTCACGTCGTGTTTTATTCATCATGTATTATTTCATAATACCGATATACTGAGATTTTCCATGCATATTTTGTAAGTTTGCTAAAAAACTACACCTGTCAGTAGGTTACACCCAGTATTTCTCTTGAATTTAATTTTATTCTGCCTCAAAATGCAATTTGTTCTTCTTTTAACATTTGTACATATTCACTCTTGCCCTCCATTGGGAACAAACCAAGAGCAACCCCAGTCACATCAGCTGCTCTAGATATGTTATGACATTATTGTAGTCTGTTTATTAATGGCTGATTGTTATCTAAGATACAAAATATATGATGGCAAAATTATACCTCCAAATAATAATCATAACTTTTTAGCACTACCACTGAAGCCCGGTTTGATGCCACTAGTTTAACTTTTCAAGCCAATTTCTGTAAAACTTTATGTGCAATGTTCTACTTATTATGCATAATCCATCAGTCTCAGTTTTTTGTAGCGATGTTTTCGGTACAACAAAAGGTCATAGTTATTTATTTAACTGATGAATAAGCCTAGCTGTGGTCGATATTAAAGGACCGTGTGCTGCATCCACACATCCCTAAGAAATATGTCAGACAGTTGTGAGGGGAACATGAGCCCTGAGCCAGTCTGCAAACTAATTCACTTTATAAATATAAATGTATACCTAATGAAGGCAAGTTAAAAAACTGTAATAAAATGAGACTTTGCAATCAGGGAAAAATCAGAATGAGCCAATAAAGAAGGAAAGTAGGAAGGCATACATATACATACAAAGGGTTTGAATTTAAATATGCAAAAGTACACATTTTACACTTGAATTTAACTATGATTGTGTAACTGTATTTATTTTATGCATGCTTTTTGACCATTTATAGTTACATTTAATGTTATTGAGCATCCGTGAAACAAGTTAGTTCCTTTTAATACTCATGTCATAGCAGCTATAAACAGTTCTTCCTTCACCAGCCTCTATTTTTTTTTCCTCGCTTTTAACATTAAGACAAAAATAAACAGCTTGTCATGTTACCAAGAAACAGAAAGTGAAAAGTCCTCTGTCCTAAAGACTCTCCTGTGGTGTAAAACTTACTGATTGTTACAAAGCACTGGCACTGGGGACTCCTTCCATAAATGTTAAATAAACATCTCCTAACAGAAAGCTTCACTGAGTATAGTTTTTTTTAATCTGTTTATTATTAGATTTAGATTATATGGAGCATGCACCATACAAGTCCCTCTGATATTACTATTATTATTATTATTATTATTATTATTACAGAACAGAAATATCAATAAGAATGGGCTCGTCAGGCGGGAATATTTTATATAATTCAGACACAGAGATAAAACATTTGGATTGAATTTTTTTTTTTTTTTCACTTTTAATACATTAACACAAATTATTTTCCCATTTTGTTGCTTGTGATAAAGGAACCTCTGTGAAATCTAACACATTAAATGCCTGACTGCTATAAATTTAATTCCCTTGTCTTCTTCATTGTCCTAAGGGTGTGCAAAGTTATGCACTGCATAGTTCAACTTGTACCTGTAACCTGCAAATTTATACATATGCTGAAGCAGTATTCAATCAACTAAACTGTTCTCTATTAATTTAAAGTAATATGCTATAATTTAGGTCATGTTTCGACTGAAACGTATGGGCAACGTGGATGAAAGGGGGTGTTTTGATTATAACTTGTAAGGTAATGCTAAGATTAACTCCTGCAATGGATTACATATTCTTTTTGTAAGTCTTGCAAGTCGGCTAACTGAACATATTAATTTCAGTCAAGGCACATTTGCCTTGTGAAGGACTCATCACTGTAACTGCCAAGTCTTTTTGTATAGCTCATAATACGCTATTCATACTTTTCTTCATCCCTCTGTTATCTCAAACTGGCCAGAGTCTCACAAAGGTGCCAGGTCACTGGGTAAAAAATGAAACCAAAAAAGCTCATCAGTGGAATTTCTTCTATACTTGTAACTACGTGATCATATTCAGAATTGGCCAGCCACTCCACTGAAGTATGCGAGTTTGGGCATGTCGGATAATTCCTCAAAAATGAGCACACATCCACTGGAGCAGCATAAGCCATAAAATCTGAACCTTCCCACATGACAATATTAATAGAGATGGACTCTCTGCCTCCACATAATAAACAAATACAGATGGTCCAGGCTCCAAAGCTCCCTACACCAAGATCAACCCGCCTTGCATAATTGTCTGTCATGTTCCCGCCCACTTACGTCATCTTTATTAAATCTTCCTGGTTGATTTGGGATTTGCTTGTGGTCCTAAAGAGTGGTTTAAGCGCAGTCATTAAATACATATTGGCCTAAAGGGGATGCTTCAGCATTTTAAACACCTCCTTCATTAATGCGCTCAAACCATGTCCCTGGACACTTGACTCTAAGAGCTCAGCTTGCTCTGATAGCCAACATGGGGGCGAACGATGACGTCACGAGCGTCTGGTGCAGTGGTCGTTCTCGGAGGTCAGTCATTAGTGCTTTGATTCGATTTTGATTTAATCACATGCTGACTAATTTGATTCCACTGCATGCTTTGTCGATGGAGGAGGACATCCGGGCAGCGTCTTATTTTTAGCCGTGGTGAAATATGACAGCTACAGTGAACCAGCTGTCAGAGTGAAGGGGCAGCGGAGACGTCGTGGCAGCCCTTCTCAGTCTGACGGTTACTGTGTAGCACTTAGGAACGTTTTATCTCTGTCACTCTTATCCCTGTCACATTGCTTCCCACCATCTTCCAGCCCTAGCTGCTACCACGACCAGTAAAGCCATTCCTTGTTTGGTGTCTAGAGCATCTAGAGCAGATTGCTTGGTGAGTGAGATGAGGTCATGATCGGTGCTGTCGCTTATCAAAAAAAAAAAAAGCAACAGAAACGCTTACGTCACAAAGCAGAAATGGTGTTTGATTATCACCATGGACACCAAACTATGATTGAATTTAGTCTCTTTCAAAATCCATGTATTCATCTTTTATGATTAAAACGATGTATACTAAGATTTTGAGTCACCTAGGTGAATATGACCTTGAAGACACTTTGTGACATTTTGATGCTCACCTTCACCTTCATTAGCCAGCATCAGACTTCATAGCACTTTACACATTAAGGGTTGCATGACTATTAATGTTTAGTACTTGACCTAGGGCATTGCGATATGGCAATACATATCGTAGGACAATAAAAGAATGTCTAGTGCTAGTTATTTTCCTATATCCCCAATGACACAAAAGCCACTTTTCAGCAGCTGATTTACATCGGAGCTGTAACAAAAACAAACAATCATGGAGGAGCGGGACACCGAGCGAAACGCCCCGCAACACTCCGACGCAGAACAGCCATCATCTCGACTAAAATGAGGACGAGGAACTTGAAATTAAAAGGGGAGGTACTTCTCTCGTTTGGACGTGGTTTGTGTATAACAAATCATACACTGACCAGAAAACAGTCATTTATAAGGTATGCCACAGACCAGTCATGAATTTATTTTCAGTTATTTTGTATAAATAATTTTTTTCATCAGTTTTAGAGAATCGTAATATATCATGATATATATCATTTTAAGATATGAAAGTATCCATATTGTGATATAAGATTTTGTCCATATCGCCATGTGGTAATGGTATAGTCTTTTCCATACTTACAGCAAAAATGTAATTTTAGGCTTTTTTTTAAGTCTGATAAAAAAAAAAAAAACAGCAAAGAGTGTGTCAATTGCCATAATCAGGCTACAAATTATATTTCCAGCTTCAGTACTCACTTAGACTACAATTTTAACAATGAAAATAAATAAATCTGTCCAATAAATGTGCAAAATAATAAATCTGTGTACACTATTTAAGGATGTCCCAGTTCTGGAGCTGAGAGCACGCAGCACAGACGTTCACGTTCATCAAACTGAGCCCTCCTTATAGCTCAATGACTAGCCTTCTTTGGATAGAGGATGCTATGTCTATAGCAGTGTCTGGGAGGTCTTTCCAGGCTGATAATGACCCAGCAAGTCCAGCCTTGGTAGCATCTTTGAGCTGACAGTTGGTCGACATCCTCTCAGTGCAACTCCTATTATTATTATTATTATTATTATTATTAAACTTCCTCATGTGCAAATAGTACTCACTGATCTAAATATCTAGCCCATACCTGTCACACTGTCACAGAGCTATCAAAGCTAACAGAGTACAAAGCAAGAGAGTGGGTTAGGGTATATGATTCTGGTTTTGGGGCATTCTCTCCAGTAGCTGAAATGGCACAATAAAGGAATTCCCTCATGCAACAGTAAAATAAACACGAAGAACACTTGCTTCATGTTGGGCCATATCACACCACCCCATCATTGATTATTTTCCTATAACAGCACATCCCATCATACTTTTGCATTAATTGTCGGACTCTTTAGATGGTTAAAGAACTAAATTCTGTATTAAACATACTTTTTTTAGGGTTGAGGCCTCACTTTCTTCTAGCTTCAGCTCTCCAAATGTAAAATGTAAGCTCACTGGTGCATTCACTGGTGAAATCAACAATTTATAAAAATCATTTGCTGACAAGCATCAAACTGATAATTAGCTTGCATCCTCCTCCCCCAATCGTATCTTCATCTTTAGCATCGCTCTGCATCATCATTCACACACTTGTGACATACATGTCAGATGTGAAATAAAAGTCTGAATCTCTTTCAAAATGATTTCCCCTTATTACTGATATGTAAATGCACAGTTTTAACAGGAACTGATTCTGACTAGAACATGGTAATGGGACGTGGTGTCTTAAAGCAGAGTGTGTCCTGACTAAATGAAGCCCCAGCTGGGAAGTGAGGTTTCACTTCGCACTCTGCACCTCCGAGACTCTGCTCAAGGATTCACCTCGAGATGTGGGAACATTTCTAATTATTGCTTTAATTACACTCCCACAGTCCCCGCAGGAGAAAAGGCAGAATTATGGGCTAATATTAGCATGCTCCATCCGAAATTTTTTGTTTATCTTCCTAAACTGATATACGAGCTGCATATATTTATGTAAAAGTATTACTCTGTATAACAGTCCTATCTCTTTTGTTAAACGAGGGATGTCATTAAGAGGGTGCAGTGTTCACTATAATAAATATAGAGCTCTGAATTATCATCCTGCTGCTTCATTAAGAAAACCAAATACCATGGCAAATATCATTCCATTAGGAGCTGAACTGAGCATTTTACAGCACTGACTTTGTGTGAGAGATGTAGAGGAGAAAGAGCAAGGGAGGTAATAACCCCTATTTCAGGACTTTTTAGTCTGTGCTCCGCTCACTGAAGTGTACTGTGTTCTGGGGGACAATTGGATCACAGCCAAAGGCCAACTGTAATCCTCACTTTAATCTATTTTAGACCTTACTTCCTGTCTTCATTCATCTTCACTAAGCACTTTATCCTGGTCAGGGTTGTGGTGGATCCGAAGCCTATCCTGGGAACACTGGGCATGAGGCGGGAATACACCCTGGATGGACAGGGCACCAGGCACACACACAGACACACACATTCACACACTCATTCACACCTAGGGACCATTTAGAGTTGCCAATCCACCTACTCTGAAACCGGAGCTCTTGGAAACACACACAGACAAGGGGAGAACAATAATCCAAGATCAGCATCGAACATGGGGAAGAGTAGGCTTTGAAATCTGTTTTGTCCTCCTCTCTATTTAATATCATGCCTCGTTAAGCTGTATGGTAAGATCTACTGCAGCAAGCACCAACCACCGAAAACAGGATCTAATGCTCGATATTAGAGATTATGCCACAGTAAATTGTACAGAATATAAACAAAATATTTATACAGAAGAAAAAGAGCACCCTGTCATGATTTTAAAAAGATTGAGAAAATTAATACTGACAAGGACAACACAAAGAAGATGCTCCTTGAATAAATATTTACAAGGAAAAAAAGGATTATTTGACTTTGTATCAGACACTCTATGGTTTTTGCAGCAATGGGTGTGAATAATTGTGCAATCACAATTATTCTTTTACACTATTATTTGTAAATAATTTTGCAATCTGTATAGATTTTTGCCCCATTGCCCCCAGTATTTTGGGCTAATTTGTGTAAATTCATGATATATAAATTCAAGTATATTTCAGTTCCAGGTTCTAACACTACAAAATGTGAAATGTTCACGGGGGGTGAGTACTTATGGAAGAGTATTTTTGTCCCTATGTCATGTTTCTGATATTCTGAAATTTAGCTCAATATCTTCATAATGCTGAAGCTTCATACTCTACTTCTTATGGCACTTTTAAGTAGATAAAATGTCATACCTCTTCCCACTGATGAATGTAGCGTATGAGTCTGGACAGCCTCAGCAGACGTAACAGACTGAGTATCTTTGTGAAACGGACAATCCTGAGCGCACGTGCCGTCTTGTAGAAATCCGAATCGATCCGCGTCTCTACAATAAGGAAGATGTAGTCCACTGGGATAGAGGAGATGAAGTCCACCACAAACCATGAGCGCAGATACTTAATCTTTATCTGCTGTGGGTCCAGTATAATCTCCGTGTTGTCCTCCTTGACGATGCCCGTGCGAAAGTTGAGCACCAGGTCCATGAGGAAGAAGGTGTCAGAGACGACATTGAAGACGATCCAAGGAGGAGTGTGCTCATCCTTGAAGAAGGTGATGCCCACGGGAATGATGATCAGGTTTCCCACCATCAGCAGCAACATAGTGAGATCCCAGTAGAACCTGAACAGGACAGAGGACACGGCAGCAGAGGATGGCGCACCCATGGGACAGAAAGAGAAGAAGAACAGAGAGAAGAAAAGCAAAGTTAACCAGCACCTCTCAAGAGTTTGGAGTCACCTTGTTTTATTTTGTATTTTTTTTTTTTTTAGAATTTTTTTAAAAAGTTGTTTCTTGTCAATCCATTACGGAAGAATACAAGGAAAGGTTTTGATAACAAGGTAACATACTTACCACTGGGTACATTTTGTAGTACTTAACTATTAATGTTAACGGAAAAGTGTAATATTTCAAGGAAAACAATGTTGATCCAAGCAAACTAACAAACATGAAGAGCTTTACTGAGCCAACGCTTTTATATTTATACTTCTGAGAACCTTCAAGCTTACGCACAATTCACAAACGAAGGTACAGCAGGTTAGCTGTATAAAGTACGCCTAGCTAGCTAGCTGTAAAATAAACTTAACGAGCTAGCTGCATTTTTCTCTGGCTTTTAATCGATCCATAACCACACAACTATCACAAAACTGAATATTAATTAATAATAATAATTAATAGTATATTAATATTAAACTCAATGAAGTTGGCAGTTTTTCCTCTGTTAATCCTCCATTCTGTCCCCGCACAAATCACATGAGCTAATTATATTTGTAACTCTTAAAGATCACACAAGTAATTTCCAAGGTATGAGCTTCTGTAGTAAAGCTTTCATCAACTTCTCAGGCTCATAATTAAATATGCAATTGTCAACAGGGAGAGAGAAAAAGAGAGAAAAGGATGCAGTTAAACAGGCTTGCTAATGGATTAGCGTTAAGTACATTTCCAACTCATTATAATGAAAATGACAAGACCACACTCTCACAGATTTCAAGATGCTGCAGAAAGTAATGGTTTTGCATATTATTTCCGAAGCCCAAGCCAATTATTGTCCCTGTGTCCCCTTAGAGACATTTTCCTCCGAATAGATAAAGTGCAAAGTGAATTGATAATGTCTGTTTTGTCCCCCTTTTTATCCAAGATATATATGAACACCATCCAGGACCAGTCAGTTATTGAAGATGAATGAAAGAATTAAAAAATATGATCCAAAATTTGGAAAAAGAAAAGACAAAAAAGGCCCCATGTAGCATCCCCCTAAAGGGTTCTTCAGCTGGTCCTTCTAGGAGAACTCTTAGAAGTTCTATATGGAAAATTACAACAGAGGGTTTACATTTCAGAAAAGGTTTCAAGTAGAACCCCTATGAGAAGGTAGAACTGTTGACCATCCAAAGAGTTTAAGATTATGGATTGTTAGTAGCAAGAAACTTGTTAGGTAATGTTAGCTGGAAAATAAATTATTTCCTGGGTTTACTGCTGCCTTCAGGGGAAAAATATACTACCTCCAACCAGGGCTGGGTGATATTGCAAAAAAAAAAAAAAAAAAGATCGATATTTGGGGAAAATTCCTGATAATGCAAACAAATGATGTTTGCAAGCAAATAATGCAAACTATAGATAGAAAGATAGATAGATATATTTTCAAACATTAGTTTTCCAACACAAAATTAAATGTTACTGAAAAATGTTTGTAGGTCAGTAAAGAAAGCAGCAGATTACATAAGAGACACTTTTCAGACAAAAAAAAACATAATGAAGGCTGCTGGGTTTTGCTGCAAAAATAAGAAGCGAGTGTGACAGTCAAAGTCTCCAACACTTACAGCTCATTTCCTTATAAAACTGCATTGTATTTGAGACTACTAATTTTTTTTTTTAAAAGCAAAGGATCGTCACACCAAATATTGACTTTGTTTCATCTATTACTGTTTACTGCTCTTTATAGTATTTTTTTTATGTAGAAACAATTAATTTCATTATTTTCGAAGGCATCTTTACTCTACAGCATTTCTTTGCATGTGCCTAAGACTTTTGCACAGTACTGTATATATAATTTGCTAAAGATGGGGCTGTTATTATTTTTCACAACTTAGTGAGCCCTTCTTTCCTGACAGAGTAAATGGGGACCATGTCTTTTGCGACATGACATGCCACAACTGTGAAGTCAACATGTGGCTGCTCACGGCAACATACAGTAAATAAACAAAGTAGAACTACTTCTCATCTTTAAAATACTTTTAAATACCTTTAAAAGTATTAGCTTTAGATGAATCAACATACTGATATATAATCGCTCAGTCCTCAGTGAAGTGCTGCCTGTCTCTATCTTGGCGTTTTGTTTTTTGTTTTTTTAAACTAAGTGCGCAGTGCTTGGGAACAGCGCAGACTGTAGGAGGCATTTAGCAAGTTAAGAATTTTTAAATAGCATTTATGGATTTTTAATTTTAAAATTTAAATATATATATATATATATATATATATATATATATATATATATATATATATCTAAATATTCTCAACAATCTCAATTTGAAAATCGCGTTAAAACATTCATTCAAAATGTTGATCATGAAAATCACCCAGCACTACCTCCAACATTTACCGAAAGAAAAGTGGGAGGCCAAAAAGTACCACTCCTCAAGAGGACAAACACATTAAACTGTCCAGCTGTTGTAATCTCTGTTAAACCTGTCCTCAACTGACACCAGAGCTTAAGAGTACATGCCATGTGCCAGTCTCATTAGCTACCATGTCCAAAAAGCTTAGGAAATGCAGGGCTGATGGGCAGGATGTCGAAAACGAAGCCACTTCTAAAAGAACTTAACAAAAGGAAATGGCTGTAGTGAGTGAATAAGTACAGACAGAGAAGAACTGGAAAAGTGTTTTGGGGTCAAAATGGAGAAGCTATGTAAGACACTAAAGCAAGCAGAAGCAAGCTTTTTACTAGAGCCCTCTTACTCAGACTTGAAACAGGTGAATTTTTATCTCAATCTCTGTGTTTTTTTTGTTTTTTTTAATCTCAGCGCGCAATGTTTGGGAACGACGCAGGCTATAGGAGGCATTTATCAAGTTAAGAAGGCTTCGTTTTTCCTTCATATTGGTATAAAGAGTCAACAAGAGATAGAGCTGGTAAGAGCTAATGTTAAATTTAAAGGACACTCATGGTGATGTCATACAATCAATTTGGCAATTGGATGATCAAATTTAGTGTAAGCACTTCCCTTCTTGACCCAGAGACACCATGGAGATGTCATATGGCTCATACGGACGTCAAAACCCTTCACATAGTGAAATTTTGACATTTTCTACTATATATAGTTCTGAAAACGTTTCTGGACTGTTACAAAATACATTATATGTATGTAAGTTTGTGGACACTTGACCATCACACCCATATGTGGGCCTTCCCCAAACTATTACCACAACGTTGGAAGCACACAGTTGTATAGAATGTTTTTGTATGTTGTAGCATTACAATTTCCCCACAACCACGTTAGAAAATCTCATGGAAAGTCTTCCCAGAATAGTGGAGGTTATTATAACAGCAAAGGAGGTCTAAATCTTGAATGGGATGTTCAAAAAGCACAAACCTTTGGCCATATATTATCTGTACAACCCTCAACCAGAAGTAAAGTTTTAAAATCAGGTTACCACCAAAATTGAAAAAGAAAAAAAAAATTAACAGTTGGATTTCATTCCAAGCGAGGCAAAGACACTTTGCGAGCCGGCATCAGATTACAAACTGAATTTATTACAGTTGTGGCCATTTAGCTACCTCGTGTAGCTGTGGAAAAAAGTGGATCAAAGCCTGACATTAACTGCATGAGAAATTCACATCAATGTTTTAGAAAAACTTTCTTTAGGCAAACTGACTGTATTTACTGTTAAATTTATTGAAACTGGCTCCTTCACTGACGTGATCTTTGCAGGCAGACCCCAAGACAAGTTTAGAAAGTAGCCTAAATAAAAGGTTTTTTATTATATTTTATTACATAATATATTTATGTTTTCTTGAGATGCCCAGACATACTACTGGCAGAAAAACTCAAACGACATTTTGGTCAAATCCAAAATTTTTAGCTGTTTTCAGCCACAGAATTCAGCCACAGCGACAGGTTTTCCCAGAAACATGCCATCAAACATAGCATATCATTGTAGTGCAAGCAAATAATCATCTAGGAAGCCAAAAACAACATGCCACTTGAGGCTGTGCATAAAAATTGTACAAATAATATCTAGACAGCAATTCTATAATTTGGGACAGATCCTTGAGGAGTCTGGATTCCCAAAGAAGACTTCCTGGGAGGATGCAAAAACGGAGCCAGTTTTCTGTAACCTTCCGCCTACGCATGCCCTCCTTCATCCCAATGGTTTGTGTATTTGTGTGCGTGTGTGTTATAAATTGCCCTCTGGGGCCAGTCGGTAATTAAATCCAGATTGGCTGCATTGTGTAGTGGGGTGATATATTCTTACTGCTCTATAGATTAGAGAGAGAAGGTCAGCATTTTGAACAGGTGATTTACCCTGCTAAGTTTAGAACCGCCTGTAAAAATCAGTCTTAGAAGCTGCAAAACAACCAATTCCAGGCACACGCACACACACACTCACACACACACACACTCAGGTTTGTCTTACTGAGGACTTTCCAGTGACATAATTAATGATGGAGTAAATTAATGCTATGCTTACACCTAAATCTAACCATAACCTTAACCTTAGTAACTGAAAGTAAACATTTTGGCTCTTTTTTTTTTAAATAAAAGCTGCAGTTTTTATTTTAAAAAAATATATTCCTCATGGGGTCCAGCCAGATGTTCCCACAAGGTCAAAACTACCAGATATCTTTGTGGGGACCATGATGTAAAAAGAGGTCCTAAAACACACACACATACACACACACACACACACACACACTTATTTGAAATTTGAATCCAAACATTCACTCCTCTATTTTCAGGAAGAACTTTCAGCTTTTTTGTGGACAAATCAAGCTACACTGAATAAACACTAATTACAGGGGAAATTACATACACAGCTGCCTGAGACGCTTGAGCTACGTTATGGATGGATTAGCACAGGCACACACACACACACACACACACACACGCACACACACACACACACACACACACATTTGAAGCACTGACAGTAATTGGAATTCTTCAGAGTAAGCAGGGTATCCACTGTTACGGCTGCCTGTCGGCTTGCGGTATATTTAGCACCACGTTTCTGACACCATTCGCTCTTGTTGAGATTTAAAACCCAAGAGGACGGTAGACACTTCGGAAGATTACGCCCCTGCTCGCCGCTAATGACATTTGTTCTTCCAATCTCGATGTTCCCCCCACATTGGCCGATGTCGCAAACCCTGGGAACTGAGATTACACACACAAGCAGGCCTGGTGCTGGGGAAGGGCCCTGATAAGTCGTAATGGATGTGCCGTCAGTCCGAGCCATTCCCTTCATTTCTCTGCACATCACGCTTGGCTCTCGACTGTCGCAGATGTTTGGCAGACACGTCTGTCTGGGCTAAAGGATGAGTCTGCTTCTCTCCTTTCTAGCTGGAAGTCTGATAAAGAGCTATAGTTGGACTTTAGTAGCACAGAAAGCAAAGGTAATGGCCAGTGAAAGCTCTATTGTTCCAAAATGTTTCACTTAATGTTGCCTCTTAATGTTTTTTTCCCCCTTTTGCACTGAAGCTACACTTAACCATTACAGGAAGTCTATCTCACTCAAAATCTTTTCAAACATCTAGTTGTTTAGTATAATGTCATGCATACTGTTACACAATCTGACTTCCTATCATCTATAAAAATACACAATATTTTAGCAGGTATCTGAATGCTATGATGTTTTATAATTTTTTTTTTATTTTTTGATTCTGATAGGTCTGAAAGGGTTGATTAATTTCTATAAAAGCATATCTGACAGTAGTTCCTGCTGCAAGACAAATCACAGGTTTATAATAATGTGCTCATTCTAATATATTATTGTTTCTCTAGTGACAGCTCATTCACAGAGACTTGTATGGTAGACACTCCATATAAAAGAATTTTATCCATCCATCCATCCATCGTACCGCTTTTCCTACACAGGGTCACAGGGGATCCTGGAGTCTATCCCAGGAGACTTGGTGCACAAGGCAGGAGACACCCTGGACAGGGTGCCAACCCAACGCAGGGCACAATCGCACACACACTCACATACTACAGACAATTTAGAGATGCCAACCAGCCTACAATGCATGTCTTTTGACTGGGGGAGGAAACCCCCCGAAGAGGGCAGAGGCAGGATTTGAACCCCCAACCCCAGAGGTGTGAGGCAACAGTGCTAACCTCTAAGCCACCGTCAGAAAATTCACTCTGGGTAATTTCATATTAACAAATATTTTTGTGATCACTGGGCTGCTTAGCAATGTAATTTGATGTAAATATATGAAGATTCAAGCATGTATTTAGGGAAAGGATCTTGATTACATGTTAGCTGTGTTAGCCTTGTAGCTACAGTGCGTGGCCATCAAAGATGTCTTTGCTGATCGAATATATTAGGGGTAAGTTAAAATTATATACATTACAGTAGATGCAAGGATGGAAAGTAAGAAACTACATGTACTCTTATTGCAGTACCTGAATACATGGTTCACTCTAACAGTAATTTTTTGAATGTAATTAAGTCACAATTATTTTATTTTTACTTGAGTTTTTTTTTTTTTAAATAAAATGTTCAACTTTACTTCATTTTACAGAGAAAAAAATAATGATGCACTTAACCCCGGAAAAAACTGTAAGCCTATTAAATAATTTCATTTAAATAATAAAATTTTGAGATCCAATCAAAACAAAGCAGTTTCCTGACAACATTTTTTGTGCCAAATCCTCAGCAGCAATGTCTGAGACAGTGGAGACAGATGTTTATCAGATGCAGTACCTTCAGTTTTAAATGCTTCAAAAGAAACAGCATGATAATGATTATTATGCATATTACTATGTGAGCCAAACCCTGTGGAGATATCGGCATTTTATAGCTCAACATCCAACCCGCAGAAATGTGTACTAATAAGCCATTAGCTAGCTGTGAGCTAGACTAGCTAGCCAAATCTTTTACTGATTTATAGTGTGAAAGCTGTGTATTAAACTTAAGATGTCACTTTGAGGTGTAGTAGCAATTGCATGTTGTGTTAAATATCTAAATGTCTAAGAGCTGCTACAGGCTATAGGTAACACTCAGGATAATGTGTAAGGAGGATATTTGCTATGAAGATAGCTATGAAGCTGGGAACATGTACAAATTAACATGAGTGAGCTAGCTAGATAATGAACCTAGCAAGCTACTAGCCTAGCTTCATTAACGTTCTTTATATACTGTTGATAATTGAGGTGGTGTTCACTTCAGGATTGTAGACGTATAAAAAAGTAATTTGTAAAGTAATTACTCGAGTAATTGATGAAGGAGATGACTCCGCTGCCCAGTTGTAGGCTTGAAGTGTATCGTGATAGAAAAGGTATTTGTAATTATATTATCCTTGTAACTATTATTTGTTTTTGCGTTTAGTCGTATGCTCAGTGCTACTTTACAGCCCCATTTGCCTACATGATAATGTAATGATAAGAAATGCATGTTGCTCTCTGCAGCATTGTGCGTCACCAGGGACTTTATGATCACGTGTGTCTCTTTGTCTCTGTGTGTGTGTGTGTGCGTGTGTGTGTCTATCAGGTCCGTCCTCTCCTCATCTAATATTGCTTCTTAATGGAGGTCACTTCGCCCAAAGTATGCAGCGATCCATTCGCTGTTTTATTATGCATTGGAAGCCTGACATGGAAGAACATTGCTCTATAAATACAGCAGTATGTGTGTGTGTGTGTGTGTGTGTGTGTGTGTGTGTGTGTGTCCGTGTGTGTGTCCGTGTGTGTGTGAATATCACAGGGTAAAGAGGACCATAGCAAAGGCACATGACCTCATGCTTAGTATTATATGCACTTCACTTTTTTCTTCTATAAAAGGCAATGTCCTTTGACTCAAAAGAAGCATGGAGGTGTCTCTATTCAGAGGACAAGCAGAGGTGAAGTGATGGAGGGAGAGATTAAGAGCAGAGAGAAAAAAGGAGACAGAGAAAGAAAGGAAAAGGAAGCTGATGTTGGAATTAGTGATTAAACACTAGGGATCTTACAGTAATGGATTTATTTACAGTACAACAGCATGCAAATGTCTATGGGTCCACTACAGGGAACAGGTTATGATGATAATAATAATAATAATAATAATAATAATAATAATAATAATAATAATAATTAATAGTAACAGTAGTAGTATAGCACTTTTTGTACATTTATAGCTCAAAGTCCTTTACAGTGTGAAGTAAAAAAAAAAAAAGAGAAATAAAGAAACAAAAGGTATAATCAAAATATAATAATAATAATAATAATAATAATAATAATAATAATAATAATAATAATATCAGTGACAAAAATGACAACTGTTTAAACTATAAACATATAAATATAAGAACTATAAATATAAATAATAATTATATATACAGTACTGTGCAAAAGTCTTAGGCACCCTATTTTTTAGTACAAACTTTGTTATAGTTTTTTATTTTATGACTTCTACATTATTCAGTCAGTACAAAAACATTTTAGAATTCCAAACATTATTATTTGCTTTATTTGCCTGACAAATGTTTAATGGTAATGTGTTCCAGATATTTGGTGCATAAAAACAAAACATTTATTCAGGTTAAAAGTTGTAATTATGCAGTATGTTGAAATTTATCAAATTACTATACAAATGTATTCAGTTAATATTGATTATTTGAGAATTCATTGTTTAAAAGTGTGATAATTTAGTATGTAGCTGGTTGAAAACACCTTGTTAGCCTGCAGTTTCCTCAGGATTACCTCAGACATTATTGTGAACAGTGCTTTCACACTCATGTGAGCCAAAAAATGTGTTAAATTGTCATGGCTGAAGCCAAAACTGATGCAACACGATGGTGGAGAAAGTCAAGAATGGCCTTAGCCTTAACTTTAACCGTGGAGTCCAGTGAAACCAAAGCAACTGTTTGCCCAACTAGCAGAAATAGCTATTTTTCTCTTCTGTTTTGTACTAAGGTTTTGTTAAGAAAAGATTAAGGAGCTATTAAGGAAAAGTAATACAATTAAGTATATCAGGTGATTTATAACTGACTTAGTCACAGAAGCAAAAGCAAATCAAAACTAGCAGACTAACAAGCATTAGCATGTTAACATAGGCAGGACATCTTTACATTTATAGTTGGTAGCACTTCCTTTTTGCAGTTTTTTATTTTGAAACTGATCATGATTGTGGATTGCGGATTGTAGGATGCAGAACATTAGTGATGATAAGAAGATGCAGTAGCTCTGGTTGCTTACTTGGAAATTTGGCCTGAGAATTACCAGGCTATAAATATTCATGCTGTTCACATGCTGTATAGTTTATACGGCTTTTGTGAGAAATTTCATGTATAAGGTAGTACGCATAGCATTTCATTTTGAACATAGTGAGAATTATAATTAATATTTTAACCCTATCAAAGATCTTTAAAAAAATCAGATATTAAATTATTTGAACAGTGAAAAAAAATAAATTTCTCAGCCATGTCATAATGCCAATGCAGGTAAATTTTTCCCCTACAAATGACTACTGCAGTGCCATTTAGCCTTTAAAAAGTAAATTTTGGGTTTTTTTTGTTAAAAATCATTTTTTCAATAGTGACTCTAAGAAAGCAAGAATTTTTACAAGATTTTTTGCTGTCAGGTTGCATTTTGCTCGTAAATGAGTAACAGGGTTTTTTTTTTTTTTTTTTAGCACAGAATTAGCAAAAACAAATATTGTGGTCAAATAGCATTCATAGCATCCTCTGGACATTAAAGACATTCAAAACTTTATTTATATATAATATAATGTTATTATAATGTTATATTTATTTATGAATAATTTACTTTCATTCTACAATTTGGGTAACAGGTTATACTTTCAAAGTGGCCTTGTCAGTCAAGATCACAATATCCCTGAAAATAAAGAAAAAAATAATGAGAGGACTTATATTTCTTCTTCTCATGATCTTCAGGAAATGTGGATGTTGCAACTTCCTGTTGAATACGTGACTTGTCGAATATTCCAAATATTTCACACAGGTGAATGTGTCATGTGTCCCGTTAACAGAGTTGAATGAATGTTGTGGGAACTAAAATGTACATTCTTCATAATCTATAATGGATGAATCATTCCAAATGATATTTCATGCATGAGAAGTTAAATGGATTCACACCTTACTGTAAAAATAACAAGAGCTTTGAAGTATTTTAATGATTATGTTTCAAGGTAAAGTGTTGCTATATTGGACATCATATGTGATTCCCTTGTTATGGATGCATTCCTTGTAAAGAGATGTTAGTATCTAGGTAAAACCTTTTCGTTTTTTCTAGCTTAACCTCAGTGTAGCTTCATTTCAACAGAGAAGCAGACAGAAAATTATATTAATTAAAGAAGGTGCTTGAATTATATTATTTAGGTCGGATCCCTAATCACTTGAGGGAAAGAAAATGCTCACTGCGTTGAATCTCTAAGAACACACCGTCTTGACTTATATTAGTAAAGAATAGAGTTGGAAAACTACAAATGCACAAAATTTGATAACAGTAATGAAATAAAAACAGTGCTTGGCACTGAATTCGGACTTTCAGACTTTCAGACCCTACTGCAGGTAGAAAATGCAGAATTTACAAAGCGAAAAACGCACACACATTCTGCGCTGCATCTGG
This sequence comes from Pangasianodon hypophthalmus, assembly GCF_027358585.1. Classification (NCBI taxonomy): domain Eukaryota; kingdom Metazoa; phylum Chordata; class Actinopteri; order Siluriformes; family Pangasiidae; genus Pangasianodon; species Pangasianodon hypophthalmus. The sequence goes on along the minus strand of NC_069715.1, from coordinate 26,821,631 downwards.
TCATGTTCCGTCTCTGGACAGACTCTTTGACATTTCAGCGCGAGACACAGATAGTAGCGCAGAGACGCAGTCATGTTTCTCTGAGAGCCTTCAGAGGACATCTGTGACATGTTTTCACCTTCTGAGAGCTTCTAGGTACATGATAAGTCTCTCTCAAATACACACGCACACACACACACACACACACACACACATGCACACACAGCCCTGGCAACCCATCAACACTGAAACACATTCCAGCATCATGGATACTAGTGAGTTGAGGTGGAGGTACAGACAGAGGAGTGGATGTAGAAAAAAGAGAGAGAGAGAAAGAGAGAGTGAGTGAGAGAGAGAGATGAAATGGCCCCTAGAAAGGTCGTCTGTCATTAAGAGGTGTACAGACAGGAAGGCGCTCCCCGTCACTCTACCCTACCCTGACTGAATGAGGGCACACGCTCTCTTGTGTGTGTGTGTGTGTGTGTGTGTGTTCACTGTCTCTCTGTGAATATGAATGTCTAAGTGACTGATGTGATCATTTATGAATATAAATTATGAACACACACCCCCACCCCCCTTATATTATTGAATAATGCATTTTCTTGCTCTTGTCAGTTGTTTGCTTGCTGGGCCGTTGTTTGTTTGAGGAATCCTCTTCAGAAGTGCTGATGTGCCATCTGCCTCTAAATAATGCCTCATGTCACATTAGAAACTTGCCGAGACAGAAGGGAGGAAGGAAAGAAGGAAGTCGGGGAGGCAAAGAGACGAAACGGGTGCCGTGTTGTATTAGACAGTAACAGTGTAATGTGCCTGCATGAATTAGGCCTCTCAGGTGTGGCTTTTCTAACACAGTGGAACTCGTGTGTGTGTGTTTGTGTGAACAGTTTGCGTTTTTGCTATATCACGCATAACTCCATACTTTGTTCGTTTTTCCCTTCATATTTTGTTATTGGTAGGGAAAAGGAATCTTCACTTGGGTGATATGAAGATATAATAAGATAAATGTCAAAGGCCTGTATATGCACTATAGCAGAGGTCGTCAACTGGCGGACTGAGGTCTGGATGCAGAGTACACTAGCTATATGGCCAAAAGTTTGTGAACACCTGACCGTCACACCCATGTGGTTCTTCGCCAAACTGTTGTCACAAAGTTGGAAGCACACAATTATAGGATGTCTTTGTGTGCTGCAGCATTAAAATTTCCCTTCACTGGAACTAAAGAGCCCCAAACCTGCTCCAGGAAGTAAGGTTGGAGTGGAGGAACTCAAGTGCCCCACATAGAGCCCTGACCTCAACCCCACTGAACACCTTTGGGATGAACTGGAACACCAACTGCACCCCAGGGCTCCTCACCCAACATCAGTGCCTAACCTCAATAATGCTCTTGTAGCTGAATGCCACAAATCCCCACATTCACACTCCAAAATCTAGTGGAAAGAGTGGAAGTTATTATAACAGCAAAGAGGGACTAAATCTGGAATGGGATGCTCAACAAGCACATATGGTTTTGATGGTCAGGAGTCCACAAACTTCTGACTATAAAATGTACTTCAGCAGACCAAACCAATACTTGAAAAAATACTGTATCAGCTCTGATAAACTCAGATAAAAAACTCGCCATTGGCTCCCAAGCGGCGCAGCAGAAAAGTGTTCTCCCTATCATCAGGGGATTGACCCACAGCCATCCAGGGCCAAGAGCAAAATTGGCCATGCTCTGAGGGTGGGATGGATGGCATACTCTCTCCCCTGTCAATCAGATTGACACTAGCCAATCACGGGCATCTCTGAGGTCATGCATGCAGGATAGGGCAGACAGATGTTTTCCTCGGAGTGGATTTCACTACCCTGTGACGCTGCATGAGCAGCAGTTCAAAAAGATGATGGCTTCATGTGTCTCGGAGGAAGCTAGCCCCACCCTCCCTGGTTGGAAGATGTGGCAGGGGAGAGTGGCTGGGGAGAGTTAGCTAGTGGGTGGGAACTGGCAAGACCAAATTGGGGAATTGCTGTTGTTCAGCGATTCTACTTTTCAAAAACTGAACAACCTTGGCTTCTCTGTTGCGGCCAATCACATGGATTCTTGTAAATTATTTAGCTGAAGACCACCTTGTTTAAGAAAAGTTGATAAAACAGAATGCTTAAAGATGAATATACAAAGACGTAGCCTATGCATTTATTCCCCTTGCATCAGATTCAGAACAGATGTGTTCGTGATGCTAGTCAAGCACCAAAACAAAACAAACCACAACGACTTCAAATTGTCTTATTTATACACAATAATTAGTGGTTCAACATTCAAAGGTAAATGTTGTCATCATTCAGTCATGTTAGGAGTAATTTTATGTAACCGGACGTTTACGAGTTTTAGTTGAAAACCCCTTTGCTATATGTTTTTCTCATTGTATTGTGGGTATTTTTTACAACATCAATAAAAAAGTAGCTGATTGGATATTCATTTTTTTCTTTCTTTTATAAATTCATTATTTTTTATAATATTTTTGAAATGTTGTGGCACTTCTGTTTTTGCTAGCTGTCTTAAACTCAACAAATGCACATATCATGATGCATATGGTACGTCATTTATTTCAACATTCTGAATTCTAGCAATATGTATATTCTCAATCTGTAATATAAACAGTGTGTTCACATGTTCACACAGTATATTACAGGGTATGAGTGTGTGTTGATGTGTAAGTGTGTTTAAAAGCATAAGATAAAACAAGTGAGAGTAATTTGAGAGAAAACAAATGTACCATTATGTTTCAGCATGTGAGAAGAGAGGAGAGTGAGCGTATAGAAATGTGTATGTTTGTGTATCATCTCTTGTCTCAGTGCATGACCATTATCTTCCCCTAGCTGGTGATGTAATCAGCAAATGGAGGGAGCACTGTGAAAAAAAGAGTCTCTATCCCTCTCAGCCGAGCTGATCCACTGGGTCACCGAGAGAGGGGACAGGATATGAGAGACAAGAGAAACAAAGAGAGATATGGGATAATGTGTTATAGGGGAAGAGACAAACAGAGGGAGAGAGATAGAGAGCGGTACAGGGTCAGTGACAGAGAGGGGTGGGAAAGTGGTACCACATGGCAGATGGACTGAGATAGAAAAAAAATACGTGTGATCCAGATGTGAAATTAGAAAGTAGAGCAGGTAGGAGAATGTGAGAAAAAGAGAATGAGTGAGAGAGAGAGAGAGAGAGAGAGAGAGAGAGAAAGAATGTGTGATTCCACAACTGAGGTTTCTTCCTGATATTACATTTACAAATATGTACATAAACTAAATATAAAATACATTTTAAACACAGGTAAAGGGTGTATAAACATTAAAATATTTCAAAAACACATCTTATTTTTGCCTTAATGTGTAAATCTATTTAACACCTCATGCTCGCCTCATGCTCAAACATCCTTTTCCAAGAGTCAACCATTATATACATTTTAGTCCCACAACATTAACCTGAACACATCCACCCCTATGAAATATTTGTAATATTCCACGAGTCACATGCTCAACAGGAAGTTGCATCATCCAAATTTCCTGAAGATCATGTGAGGAAGAAAAGTTCTCCCGTGTTTTTTCTTTATTTTTCAGTAATATTGTAATAATGACTGATAAAGTCACTTTTAAATAATAGTTTAAAATTAAATTATTATTTTAAAACAAATTTGAAGTAAATCATCACATCATTGTCCTTAATTTCCTCAGTTAGCATGGATTCAAATTAACCACATGTTGTGTATTTGACAATTCTATGCTAAAAAAAAAAAAGAAGCTCTACCTTGTTACTCATTTAAGCATAAAATGCAGTCTTGTTTAATTAGCAGAGATTGGTTAACACATTTTTTTTTGAATGCTTAATGCATATTGTCATAGATTCAATATTAAAAAATTATTTTTTTAAAAAAGCAGAATTTTTAATAGTTACAAGGGCTAAATGGCACCTCAATCATTAAATCAACCATTTCATATTTAAGACCAAATACAGTCTAAATTAATGAGAAATGTTTTGCTAAAAAGCGTAAAATTAAGCATGTGTGCGAGGAAATGTAGGACACAGCTCTGTTAAGATGTGAGGTGACAAAAAGCACAGGTTTAAAGGAATAAAATGGGAGGGATTTATGCAGTGGGTTTGTTCTGTCAGTCATTTCCAGAGTGCGTGCGCTACATTGTGATCTGAGCGCGCTCAGTGCACTCGGCTGCCATGACGAACAGCCTCTCTATTTTCAGCCGAGGAAAATGAAATGCATGGCAGGATTTACCTGAATGACAAATAAGGCAATGGGAGAAGGCATCCTTCTGTTTCTGCAGACCACCTACACACACGTACGGGGACTCCCCCTGAGAAATGAGTGTGTGCGCTGGAATATGTGCATGTCTGAGCGAGTATGCTGCCGCACGAGTGGGGAAAGAGAGGATGTGTGTCATTGTGAATACGGCCTAGTGTGGATGTGTGAGATCTGAGTTTTCCAGGGAGACCGACCCAGACACACATGAACAAACAAAGATGCTACTTGTTCTCTATGACATGTTGGTATGTGAAGAGGATAGTTCTGCTTCGCTGCTTGGGAGAAGCTGCTATCAATCAGTCATTTAGCTGAATCAAGTAGGAATTGATAGAAGCAGGAGAAAAGATGGCTGAAACAGATGATCTCAAACCGCACAGACTTCTTTATGCCAAATGCACACTACACGATCAGACTCTCCAAGCATGTTTGAAATTCTAGGCAATAAATCACATAGTGTGAGCACCTAGCTAGAACAGCAGTGATCAACAGCCAATGAATTTCCAAGACAAAACTATTATAAGCACAATAATAATGCTTCTATTAAAAAAAATGATTTGGCATGCCTCACCCAAAAATAAACACAGCATGATTCCTGGTGAAGCACAGTATGAAAATAGCTATGTTCCTTTCCACTATACCTCCAGTTCTCTTTGCAGAACAGACAATCTTCTAGAGATGGCATGATACCAGTTTTCTTTTCTTTCCATAATATAGCCCATAATAGTAATAGTGAAACCTTGAGTATCAGCCAAGTTTAATACCATCCAATATATTTTTTTTCTTTTAAAACTACTAATCTTTTTTAACGGAAGCAGTTAAAACATTACAGTAAAAACTGCATAGCTAAAAACACAACTTGCACAACATGTAAATATAACAAATAGAACTCAAGAATGCCAGCGCCCCAACAAGTCTAGTTCTTCTTGTTACTAATTTGTATGCCTCAAATACCCTTATAAATACACTTCAACCAGGAAGGAAGCTATTGAAGAAAAACTATTTCAGACATTCGACCTTCCAGTGACCTTGGCCTTGTTTGGATCAATTCCAAAATCTAATCGGTTCAGCTGCAGGTTACAGTGATAATTTCATATAAATCCTACAAACATTTAACCATTCGTTCTTGAGATATAATGCTAACGAGAGTCCCAGATGGACACATGGACGGATAATCCGAATACCACCTAGTGGGGGAAGCATAATAAAAATACTTCCTAACAAAAAAATACAATCTCTGTGTATGCAAATATTTCCTAAAAAAATCTTTTCCAAATCCAATTCTGATATTTTCCATTTGTTACAGGATCAGATCAAATCCATTCATTTTTTTCTCTGATATTAAATCCATTAATTTTTGCTAGTATCGGCCTGATACTGATCCTGGGTTGGTGTTATCTCTACTTAGTTCTCTTTTTTTTCTTATTTGTGCAGAAACTGCCATCACAGCCAGTTGCCCAGGCTCCATTTTCAAACTCGTGATAGACAGCTCCCATTTATTTTTGTCAGAAAACGTAATTTTTGGATCAGGCACTCTTTCGTCAGAAATCTCTCCTGGTGAAAGATTGTAGAGTGTGTGAGATCCCTTGTATACGTCGCACACCTGCCAAACAACTGATCGCAAGAGATAAAAGTTGTATACTGTGAGCAGTACAGCACTTCTGAAATTTGGAAAGTAATGTACTGTCTGATTGACATTAGGATCTGGATATGATTCACAAAGTTGGTGATATGGCAAAAAAGAATCTCACTTAAAGACCATTTAAAGTTTTTCTGAGGTTTATCAAAACACCTAACACACTTCTACTGCTGCGGTTCCTCTCAGTCTCCAGACCTTCCTGAATCATCCCATCTGCTTGGCACTTTTCTCACTTTCTGCTGTGGATGGTCCCACAGGAACACCCTAAAGATCTGCACTTCCCAACAACACCCTTGCTTCAGTGGATAATCTCACCTAAATACTGTAGATTTGTACTTAAGAACTGCTGCTATAATCATAATAACTATCTTGTGCTCATCCCAGGCCACTTATTCACAATCTGCTCATATTAAAGAACTTTCAACACACTTAGTACTGTTTCACTTAACACTTCTACATGAGTATACTGTAAAGATCTTCCCCATGCCATCTCAGAGAGTTTTACATCACCAATATCACCTCTGGCTTGTTCATTAGGGATCTAAATCTACATCCAGATTTCTGTAAAGCTGCTTCGTGACAATTGTTATTGTTAAAAGCACTATGCAAATAAAACTAAACATAATACACCAGTAAAAAAAATCTTATAAGTCAAAGTGGTTAATGACAAAATTACAAATTTAAACAATTGCAAAGTAACAGTTTAGACAAAGTAGAGTGTTAGAAACATACACCAACCCATTAGCAGGTTCACTGACTGTCATAAAATAACAGTAATATCTTTTCTGTGGTTCAGCATATTAAAAGCAAATGAAGTCAGTAGCCACTTTGATATTGTTTACTGATAAATATCGTTGCTATAGTTTGATGTTAATTGCTATTAAATTTGTTGAGAAACCAGTCATTTTTGGCCTGTTCTCATAATAACCCTTTCTCAGTGAACCTTTTACATCACTAACTGGGTTGCAGCCAACGCAAGCTAATTAACTAAAGACAACACAACAATGTTAATCCACGCTTTCCCATCAGTCTGAACAAAACAACGGCATCAGTGCCTGATCGAAACATGAAAAATGGACAAAGGCAGTGAGTCACATCTGAATCAAATGTTCACATGGAATACAGGCTTCTGAGGCAGCATGCATGTATCCTCCACTTTCAACATTCTTGGTTAAACTTAGTTAAACTCGTTTAAACGTAAGTTAAATTGAATTAGAAAATCTAAATAAGAAATATCTATAAGCTAACTTGTGTGTTTGTGACTATACATCCATCTTCTGTAACGCTTATCCTACACAGGGTCGCAGGGAGCCTGGAGCCTATCCCAGGGGACTTGGGGCACAAGGCAGGGTGTTGCAGGACTCAACCACACACACACTCCCATTCACACACTAGAGACAATTTAGAAATGCCAATAAGCCTACAATACTTACAATACAAACTCCATGCACACAGGGTGGGGGCGGGACCCTGGAGGTGCAAGGCAACACTGCTAACCACTAAGCCACAGTGCCTCCCTGTTCATGACTATTTTTATTATTATTTTTTTTAAATCTAGATCTAACTGGAAAAGGCAGATCTGGATCACTCTAATTAGACCAGACATGGACAAGCGATCTGGCCCCCGGAAACTTATTTTCATCCAACCCGCCGGCTCTTTAATACATTTTTTTTGCATTAATTTTGCTACTTTGCATATGTCTGATAGATGGCCCATCTGGCAACAACAACAATGCCATGATCAAATTCACAGAGATCACATTTTTTTCTTCATTCTGATGTTTGATGTCAACATTAACTGAGGCTCTTGACCTGTATCTGTATGATTTTATGCGTTGTGCTGCTGCCACATGATTGGCTGATAGGATAACTGCATAAATGAGCAGGTGTACAGGTGTTCCTGTTAAAGTGACCGGTGAGTGTATATTTGTCTTACAGTTAATCTTAACACTGTCTAATATCAACTTTAATAACTTACAGGTTAACTTACAGAAAACTGGCAATGTGGTGACGTATGCTGCCTTCGAAGCCCATCTCAAATATTGAAGCGCTGCCAAATAACACCTGACTTATGGGACAACATAGGTATCACGCCATCAAGCACAGTGGTGAGACTGTGAATAAATTAAAGTGTCCTGACTGATTAGCGATGGGAATAGAGTGTAATAGAGTGACACTGAATTGTGTTGGACAATATATGATATGTCTATATAGGTGTACGTATCTCTGGATTTGTGTGAGTGCATGTAAATAGGATGTGTATGACTTTATTGCTTTTTTTCCCCTTAGCGCATACACAAACAGCAAAGAACTATCTCAGCATCTCCATCAGAAGTGTCAAGTCTAAATGACCTGGAGTGAGATCTGCAGCAGATTCCCAGCACGCTGCTCCAGGGCCGGTGAAATGTCACTCTGACAACCTGACATCAGCCTGAAACCCAGGGACCCTGACGAGCGCAGCCCGAATGGGGAAAAGCTGGATTTCTCTTCCCATCTGTTTCCCTCTCTATATTTAATTTATAGTCCCATTATAAATGAAACAGACATATCTAATATTTACCAGCAGTCCACAAGGGAACGCTCACACATGTCTGGAAGGGAAAGCACAAGCACCCACACATGGGGGAAAAAATCAGCAGAAATGCCAAACCAGAACACACACACACACACACACACACACAAAACTGAAACGTGTTAAAAAGAAAAAGCGAGTTGGGAATGGAGTAAGGACACAACTGTGTCCTTCTGGACAGATTATAAATTGATATCACAGAGGACAGTGAAAAGGGGGAAGGGCAGACAACACTATCAGAAATACACTACGGATAAAAACATCCTGAGTCATTTCATGCACTCACAGTAAAGCAGAGTTTTCCCATTATATTCCTTCAGCTTTTCTCATAAAATTTCTTAATGATTTATGCTTATATATTATTATTAGTGGACCTCATCTATCAAACTGGACATGAACAAATTGATTTGTAAATTGTCTGCAGGAGCATTTATAGAAGAAGTGTGGTATTCATGAAAATCCAGTTCAGAAAAAAAACTTTGTATTCTACGAGAGCTCATGAGTTTGTGTAAATTTACATACAAGGCTCACTAATGTGAACCTCGGCTTCAAATAGTAAAACTGGTGATGAGTTACTGCAATTTAATATATGGATTATGCTTAATAATTTCAGTTACATGCAAATGTTGTGAAAGAAAGCAATCCAAAAAACAGCCATAAATTAAGACTAGCCATTCAATTAGGGTAAAAGTAATGGGCTTCCAAAAAAGGTGGAAGAGTTACTGTATGTCTGTGGCAGCCATTTGGTGCAATTAGGCCACGCCTCCCAAATAGCGAACGCAGAAAACGAGTGAAAAAACATACTGAAATATTACACTCAATTGAAAGTATAGATAATGTGTCAAACTCCAAATGAATTAATAGTGGAAGTACCCAGCTAAAATGATCTCAAGTGAAATTTGAGAAAGTTGCTATTTGTAAATATACTCATTATTAATAAGTAAATGTTTTTAACTGATGAAATTACATTAATGTCATGTTTTCATGTGAAAACTAACTTATTATTTATCTAAAACTGTTATAAGCAACTAAACCATTTTGCCTGAAATCTCTGTAAGTTTACTGGTCATAAGCATGACTAATGCTATGAGGTTTGCTCATGAATGAATTAGAAGTAAAACATCATGTAAATAACGAATGAATAGCTAGAATTTGACTTGCTGTCTAGACAATTATGTTGGCTACAGGAGTCATTGCTAGTCTAAACTGGCATTAGACTAACTTAGTTAAATATAGACAGTTAATGTTGGAGCATTAGTGAAAATTACCTCAAAATGCTTTTTCAAAATAGATGGAATTCTTAATTCTTGAAAATAGATGCCTTCTAGGGAGGCAAAGGAGATGCCTCATTTTATACGAGTCTTTACTTACTCCAGCATATTGAAACATTTTATTGAGGGAGGGCCAGGGTCACTCATCCTCGAGTTCAACACTGTAGTCTGGTGGCTTATCCATATTCAGACACACACAGATTTTATTCATTGATCAAATTTGAATGAATGCTAAACTGAATTGATTGGATGATAAACTGAGCCCATTTGATTGACATATATTGTGAGAGTCAATGACTGCTTAAAATAAGGGACCTTCGTGATTTATAAAAAGTACTCTGAAGGTCTAAATAAGAAGGAGTAAGGAGTAGAAATTATTCTTTCTAAGTTTTTTTTTTTGGAAATGTAATTAAGAGTACAAGTATTCAATTTCAATGAAGTATAAATGTTTAGAAGTAAAGTATAAATACGCCAAGGTAACACAAGTATGGTATAGTAATGAAGTACAATTACTCAACCCCTGGTATGAAAGAGGTATAAAGGGCATGCATTAAGATTTGTACATTTTAAAGTCTACAGAGCTTCAGCGATAAACTAAACAATCAAATGCTGGACATCTAATATGTCTTGGCTAACTGGCTAATTTCATTTCCATTAGATTTTTTCCCCGAACCATTACAACAGCACTGTGTGACGCCATACACCCACCATCCAGCTCATGAGAGTTCCCAACTGCAGCATCTGTGTGGCAAACACACACCAATTTGCTGCACAGTGTGCCTCACGTGTCTTGCTCTCTCTCTCTCTCGCTCTCTCTTTTCCACATAAGTGTGCCTAGGTCATCCATGCTGCATTATTTCTATCTCTCTACTACCCTATCCCTCCATCATGTACTCCCTTTCTCTCCATCCCTCCATCACCTCCCTATCTCTGTTCCATTAAATAAATTGAGTTGTAATAATCTTCTCTGATGTGCGTCCCTGATATTGGTGGATGGACACAGCAGCCTTTTTTTTTTTTTTTTATTACCCCACTTTCAGCCCATCCTGGACGCTCCATAATCCTGTGCACTCCCTTCAGAAGATTACAATAAAAAAAGAAGCAGTGAGAAAGAGAGAATGAATTGTGCTATAGAACTGCTCTGGGGCTCAGCTATTATATTTTTTTAAATAATTTACTTTACAGAATATGCAGTGGATGTACAGTAATATTTTTATATAATGATATTTGCCTAACCCTTTATAACAGTTTATGATACATCATTTATAATAATTACTACAATTCATTGCTATAAACATGTTCCTCATATTAATTCTCATATTAATTTTAGAGAATTATGGGATTGCCTTCTCTGAGAACACACAAGTGTTTCCCATTTCCAGCACAGGATACTCCTTTATAACTATTCAAAATAATAGATCTTAGAAGCCAGCCTTTAACGCAAGAGCACAAATTCTGCCCAAAAATGCTGCATATTTAATATACAGTATACTGAGATTTCTTTCAAATACTCAAAGGTTCCTCAGTGGCGCTTTGGATGAATAACGGTTCTAGCTTTCTAAAAGTTCTAAACTGAAACTCTGATGGCTGCACGATGATGTCTTTGCACCCAAGATTATGGTTTATAGGATTTTAGGATGAGCTGATGATGGTCTAAATCACTTTAACTGTGAAATATATTTCATGGAAAATAATAATAATAATAATAATAATAATAATAATAGTAACAATCATAAAATTTTATATAGTGCCTTTCTAACACTTAAGATCACTGTCCAAAAAAAAGAAAAGACAAGAACTATGGACATAATCCATTTATTTAAATTGTTTAAATGTATTTAATTTTTTTAATGTATACAATCATTTTTGTGTGTTTTTTCACACCTTTTTTTTTTTATTTCTGAACTTTCTACAGACAGAATGCATTAAGGCCAAGTTGACATTTATACACCTACTCAATAATAAATATTGTATCTTATAATTGTGTATATTATTGTGAGTTGTGATTTTCTAACCACTGTAAGAAACTAAAAATCACAGACCCCCTGTCTCTTCTTTCTGGAAACCTGGGGAGCAAGCTTTGTTTTCCTTTGCCTTATGAAACCAATTGGTCACGTTCTACAAGGTGTGTCCATTTTTTTTTTTGCTTGTTTAGGGTTCTAAAAGGGTTCACCCAAAATAATAGATGGAAGCTTATTTCCTAAGAATGTACAATTTCTATGGCAAAACAGGGCATTTGTTTTACAAAATAATTTGTATGATGTTAAATGTTAAATAACATCAGTCATCAATAGTATGCAAATATAGGTACATAAAGGGAGGCGTTTCTGCTTTTCTTTGTTTTCACGTCTCATTTTTCCGACACTTCAGCCATCGGCATGAGCGCAGGTCCAGCAGACCCAAACAAATCAATAGAGTAATGCAGCCAACAATCAACCGTAATCAAAACCCGGTGAGAGGATCAGAAGCTGCCATTTGATCTACAGTCAAGTGTGTGTGTGTGTGTGCGTGTGTGTGTGTATGCATGTGTAGACAGTACCTCAGCATCAAAGTGCTACAAGAGCCAAGAGCTGCCAGAAAGAGACGTAAGCCACTCATTAAAGACAAATATGAAGAAAATCACATAAAGAGATCAGTGTTCTTCATGTTACTATAAGCCACGGACAAGCACATGTTTCTGAACCGTTTCAGCTTTGTGTTTTTCTTCTCTCTAACACAATGTGATTCTGCACATGAAGGACTTGATGAGGATCTGTTGATTATAATTATGGGTGTTAGATTGAGAACACAGGAACCTCTGCAGTGCACAAGACTGAAGTCGAGAGTAACTCGTACAGAAGATCAGCTTGAAGTAATCAGATCAAAATGTAGCTGCACTATGAATTTATTTTTAGCTCATGTTGTAAAGAAGAGTCATTGTCACAAGGCAATTTTATATAAATCCTGAGTAACAGAAGTGCCACATTCTGAGTGATTACCACAGTGAGATTAAAGGAAAAAATAAAGATAAACAAACTAATTCTTCCAATCGTGAAAAGATAGCGACAAAATGTTTTCACCTGACACAGAGCATTCATTTCAGTGACACTGGTAAGTGAGAAAGCGACAGTGTGACAAGCGACATGTGACTTGAGATTTTCTCAACTCTGTGCAACTTAACTATGATGTGGTAAAGTGACAAATCCAAATGATTAGCTTGAATGATTCTTCAGACCAATCGTGTTGTCCTTGTGATACCACTCACTTGGTCTGAAGAATTGTTCAAGCCAATCATTTGGATTTGTCACTTTACCACATCATAGCTAAGTTGCATAGAGTTGAGAATTTTTTGGCTACTACCTTTTCTCATTGGATCTAAAAAAAAAAAAGAATTGACGTACAGTGTACGCCCAGAAGCAACAAACTACAAGCCTCTTGTCGCTCGCTAGTGTGAATGCAGGGTTATGCTAAAGCTAGCTAGCTATACCACAAACAACATGGAGATATAGCTTAGCTACTTTGAAGCTTAATCCATGTTTGATGTCAGCTCTTCTGCTAAATGCAAATAAAAGCTAACCAACCAGTAGCCTTGAGTTATATGTGTTGATGTCAGCCAGAAGTCAAGAATAACTTAAATATATACAGTTTATATTGTGAAAATCAAATGTAGCATTTATCAGTACAACTAAACTGCTGGAATAGTTTACTATAATAATCAAGAAGGAATTAGTTCAAAAACAGGAGCATCAGGAGCATTATGTTCTACTCTTTCTACTTTTAGTTCCCTGCAGTCTGTCCGATGATGAAATATTTGTAGTTTTATTGTATGATACAAAATTCTACACTATAAAGAAATCACAGCTTTATATACAGTATTCATCTCTACACAGCACATCATAGTACACTTCACCAACCAATGTAAAAGAGTATATATATCCAGAAAACATCTTTGTGGAGCGAATACAAAAATCAAGGTTCTCTCTCCTTCTCATTCTTTTTCTCGTGGAAGTGGAAACTATTTAAAAAAAAACATAATGTGCATTCTGTATTCTAAATCTGTTCTACTTTGCTTTAATGTATTCAGCTTGAGCTGAAAAAAAAAACTGGGTAGAAAAATAAACCTGGGAAGAACCGACTTCTTTCTGTTTGCTCCCTTGCTTTCTCTTTCGTTTCTTTTTTTTAATGCAGAGCTAAGTCTCTTTTGGGAGTGGTCTGGTTATGCGAGATGAATAAAAGACTGACATAGAAAAGAGCAGTTTCTAAAAGAGAGAGAGAGAGAGCGAGAGAGAGAGAGAGAGAAAGAGAGAGAGAGAGAGAGAGAGAGAGAGAGAGAGAGAATGAAGCGAGTAAAGAAGAATTACTTCAGCCAGTAACATCAGATTTGATTGGCAGACAAAGAAGGCCAGGCAAACCGTCTCTATGATCAGACTTTGTGATTTCTTGAGAGAAAAAAAAGTCTGAATGCTGCTTTTACTAAAAGCTCTAATGTCAAACCCACGTTTGAGGAATTAAATGGACTGCAGGAAGTGGAACAGAGGTAATAAATGCTGTATGTGAGACACAAAACTAGTATATAATTATCTAATCATTTATTCAGTGCCAGCTCTATGTTCTCCTTGCTCAGGTGATTTTTTGTGATTTCTGCATGCACTTAGCAAAGGTATGTTTACCTCTTTTTCCATCACCTTATTTCCAGTGAATGAAATAGTTTTGCAAGTACATTTTCAGCCATACACACCTCTCAGCCAATGCTTTGTTTTGGGTTTTTGGTTCATTTAATGACGGGCAGTGTGAAATGAAACCAAACCAAATAGAAACAAACCAAAAATTATTAAAGTTCACCATGATTTGGACTCAGAAAAAGGACTTATAGTTGTAAAAGCACCTCATCCTGGGCCTGGAGTGGTTACCGTTTTTCAAGCTGTAACACACCCACGTTAAGGGAGGGCGTTAATAAACTGATTCTGTGAATGAGGTGTATTAGTCAAAGGAAAACACCAAAATAGGCAGGGCTGGGAATCACTGGTCTATGTGTAATCTCACATAAATTTGATTGCTAAAAGAGAGAGAGAGAGAGAGAGAGAGATTAAGTCACAAGCTACAACAGCCAGACTTTGTCTTTAGCTTAACCACTCTAACTGTAAATCAATATCTTCTTGACTAGCTAGTAGTTAGTACTAAATGAATATTACACTAAGTGATCAACAGGTTTTACATGTAACTTTAAGTCAATTGCCTCTCAAGTAGCTAGGAGCTAGTAGTAAATAAATATTATGCTACATAGACCGAGGATTTAGCTAATGTCAAATATATTCATATTTGCCATATATGCCAACTTCAATTCTAGCTTACGGGAAATCAACAAGACAAACAGGCGCTGTAAGTCCTATGATACGTTCTGATTTTTTGATGTACTTAACACCAACACAGCTTATGCTCTCCTTGTACCAGCAAAGATGCTAGCATGCTACATTTCTCAGCTAAAAATGTTAGCTTAGGTGAGTTGAACCTGGCATGATTTAATTTTGAAGGGAGAATGTAAATGCTTTGCAAACAGATGGCTGTGGTTATGATTAGGGCTCCTAAAACTCTTTAAAACAATCAGTTACAATGATCAGTAAATTTCTGTTCCTCTCATATGTGACTGAATATCTGTGTCTGTACTTCATCATGGCCAATCCCTTACAAATGGGTTCATGCTAATATTTTGTATGTTTGTAGTCATGACACTGTTTTGGTTTCAGTGGTGTCAATTCAACAAAACATGTGTCAATATGTAACAATAGAATTCTCATTCCTGACTTACAGCAACCACCAAAAGCTATTTTATTACTTAAACGAAGCAATTTTAAGACACTCTGTCTGTACACACTACTGGATTGACATTGCTGCTTTGATTAACCATCCATCCATCCCAGAAACACTAGAGATAAGGTAGGAATGGGACACACAGTCCATACGCAAAGTCCAAGGCATGGTATCACACACGCTTATTCACACCAATTTCAGGTAGCAATTCCACATACAGGCGTGTTTTGGGAGGTGGGAGAAATCCAGAGAACTTGAGTTCAGGATCAAACCCTGAATCCTGTATTTGTGGGCCTGAAACACTACCTGTTGTGCCACTGCTTTCACGATTTAATCCAAAATAACACCAAGCCAAGACGCCCAGATGAAGTGCCCAATGAAACCACAAATTGTGAATCAAGACTGCCCAAAAAAGCAGTAAAACATCTGGAGTAGTCAAATGCTGTGCCCAAAAATGACAACTAGCACCTATTGCTTCAGTGCACGTCTAATTACAGCAGAGGCATGGCTCCCAGAAGAGGGGCTTGAACCCACCTGAAGTATTTTAAGATTTAAACTGTTCATGTCATATACATGTCATCTGCCCTAGCTGTCAAATTTGTAAATTGTTTAATCACATTTTATTGGCTACCAGCTGCTATGGTGAGAAACAGGATTACCCGAATGAGATCATGCATTTTTTCCCATATCGCTTTGAAAGCTACTAACCAGCTAGTTACACTCTGAGCATGGAGACATCGACGTGACAACCGAAGTACTGAAGGCCTGCTTTTATAAGGTATGATTTCATCCCCTCACCCCACCCACCCATTACTAACATGTTATTTAAATTATTTTCAGTAGAAATGTCAAGAAGGTATTTTATTTCCTGCCGCTATTAACATTATTATTATGGCAAGACTGGTTGACAGTAGATCTTACCTTAAATAATTAAATGAGTTTTAAATTAAATTCTGAATACCACCAGCACTTCTACTCCCAACAAAAAATGCATGAGCGCATCAATCTTATCTGTTTAATTGTACAGATCACACTGTGGTTTTATTTAGCATATTATATTTCCTCATCCTCCCAAAATGAATTCTTGGCCATACCAGTGAATTACAGTATCAACAATAGATATGGAATCTGTTAGAATAGTTGGCTAGGGTCCCTGTTGAAATGATATTAAATCTGATTATAACATTGCAGCCCGAATACCTCTTTTTGTTATGAATGTAATGACTCCCCTGGTGGAGTAGTTTTCCGCTTGCATTCACTGGTCTACAAATGAACAGCTTTTGGCTAGAGTGCTGGAAACAAGCCTATAGATTGGATTATAATGCCATTTGTAATCCCTCTTTTACACCAGAAGATGCCCCACTCCCATCCCCATCTTTACATTATAGAGTGCTTGAAATGGGACAATCTTGCTGCGTCCCTCCAGTCATTTCTCTCAGTGGATGTTTATTTGCACCTGCAAAAATCTGACTTGGAACGAGATGAGCTGCCTTCAAAACATGTCACCTGCTCTCACTGGTATGTAGCTTTCTAATAAAACCTGTCAGTTATCGTGCATGTCGGTTCCACGAACTCCAACTCCAACAATGTGCAACTTTTCGGATTTTATAAACTAAAACATGGTCATGGACATATGATCATTGAAATCTTCTCATAAATATCATCAAATTAATCATGGATACATACGTCCTGGGTCATGGGTCACACATACTGGGTCATAAGCTGCTTCAATAAGAGCTTGTTTCACAGTTCATCATAAGTGCTCTAAGAAGAGAATGTTGGGAAATGGACATATTAAAGGCCAGAAAATTTAGCATCAACAACCTCATCATGCGCATCCAAAATGTTCCCAGAGGTATGTTCCACAAACCCAATTACTCTTATTACCACCTCATATGAAGTACCAGTGTGTACTATTCATGCGGCGCAGCTCATTAGAGCAGCATTGTGGCTGAGAAAACGCTCCTCACTATGCTGATCACAGATTCTGCAGCTTCATGACCCATGCCTCAACTAAATGACTAAATTACAGTGATGCAGATAATTCGACACACGCGGACAGGGTGAGAGGCGAAGATTTTAATTGCAGCTTTTCTAATGACTGAGTCAATGAGTGTAAGAGCCAAGTAAAAGCAGCGCTGACTTTCATGTGCATCCACACTAATTGCAAATGCAAACAGGCATCTTAAAGATGAAAGCTGATTTTTGTGTGAAAGTAATGATTTGCAAGTCACATGGCCAAACATGATGGAGGGAAGAAATGAAAAATTGCTGTACTGTACATTTGCACTTGCACGGATAATGTATAACAGGAGAACAATGAAATTATATATGTATGTATGTATGCATGTATATATGTATATATAAAATGATTACATAAACCCATTGTTTGGTGCAAGGGGTGCCGGGATAAAAACGTTAGCATGGCTAAGCCTTACTGTCTTTCAAAGTTCATAGGACATTAATACATTCATTTTTGGCATCCACATCAGATTATTACTTAACTTAACAAATGCCTTAAAGTTGACTATGTTGGATTTTTGTGGAAACAAAAGCAACAGCACCACCAATAGTGATAAAAAATACAGAATGGTATGAAGAAATGACGTTAGGGCTGATTTCTGTCTAGCCCAGGCTGTAGATTCATGGAGCTTATCAGTGACAGTCATGTCAGGTGATTACACAGAGTGACACTCCCCCCTAGATTTGATCTCCATTTGGGCTGATATTTTTCAGACATATCTGTAACATGTCACCAGCAGTGACTGCGAAGGCGCATATGAAATATGTTCGTGTACTGACCGTAAACAAGGTGGATTATTTACTCTATCATACTATTTTCCCCAAATGCCTTTGGAGGAGAAACTAAAATTAGAGACTAAGCACACATTGTCCAATCAACGTATAAATTACACAACAGGACAGACAACAGAACTGTAAGTTTGTTAGATTACAACTTTTCTGTTTACGATGGCTGGTATTCTGTGGAAATATGGTATGAATCCATTTTAATTAAAAAATTTGAAATCATGAATGTAGTAGCTGCCTACCTGTCTTTAAGCGCGTGTGTGTGTGTGTGTGTGTGTGTGTGTGTGATAGTTTGCCCCACATAATTATTACGCCATCAATGAGACCTCATGATATAATGCATTGCTCAACACTTATAGTTTCTTTGTTGAGCTATTGACAGATCTTAGATTTTAGCCCTCCCATCTAATATCACGGTCATCCCTCTCTGGTTCAGTGTCCTTTTTTATTCCTCGTGTACTGATTGCATTTTTGATGATGCTGCATTGTCCTTTCCTGCCATTTTGTAGCTCACATAGTTTGACCTTGGTATATGAGGTGGTAATTACTGAGGACTATGTACGAGGAAGGTAGAGACTAAGCCATAATATAGCCTGGACATTCAGTGAATTGTCTAAGAGACGCCATCCGTAATGTGTCATTTAGGGAGCTCATGAGAATGATTCAAAGTCAAGCCAAGTTCACTTGGCTTGGTATTCCCAATTTAATTCTTATCAGTTAAGATCTGTCCTGAAACCTGAGGCCAATAAGACAGAAACAACTCCCAAGTTTCTTGTGCACAAGCTGTTTATATTGCAAATCTCAACTTTAAAGACACCAAAAATAAATAGAAATCTACATATCTACAGTATAATCTGCAATGTTTAACTATGTGAATTCTTTATTTATTAAGATTTTGCATTCACATCAAAATTATTAGACACTTAGTAAATGCTCGCCCTATCGAGTTGCATGCAATAACAATACGGTCCTATAAATCACATGCCAAGATACGATCACTTTCATTTCTACAGTAATGATTTTCCCCAGCACACCTACATCCAAGCATCTGGCCACTGTCATATCTAACGTATGGAGTCAATGTCATCCTCAAGGACACAACTTCATTATTAAATAGTGAGAGTGAGCAGATGCGATGTAAAAGCCTAACTGCTAATGTCACCTCTAGTGTCTAGGAAAGACTTCGCTAGCCAGATAAGTCTATTATCAATATCACATTTAGAAAAGGTGCGATAATAAAAAAAAAAAAAAATCACTTTTTTTATTAAAAAGTTCTCTCAGCACAAATTAGAAATGTTTCCTACTGGGACATGTTCTCTGCCTGCACTACATTCAGCAAATGGAAAACATAATTGACTTTCAAACACAGTGTGGTGCCTCGTTCATCACTGTATAGTTTAGGGAAAAAAACGCATTATCCTCATTATCTGTAAATGATCTGTAATCTTTACTCTGAACAACTAGGCTTGTCAAGAAAATTGAAGTTTTGAAGGGTTAATCAGTCTCTCTCACACACACTCTCACCACATAAGCCTGTTATCCTCACTCTCAGGGGGAAAAAGCACTAAACTGAGCTTTTAACCTCAGTAGTTTGTACTTTTAGTTAGAGGAATCTGTTTGTTGAGGAACATAATAATTAAGGTACATGACCTGAAGGACCATGATTGTGCATTTGAGAGTACATTTACATTGTTTGTAGCTGGAGGGACCATAATGACAGAGCTGTGACAGTATTTAAGTAGCCTATACACTTTCAGAAATAGTTTCAGCTTTATAAATGGTACTGCTGGAAACCTTTTCTGAAAGGGAAACCCTCATTCATAAGGTTCTACATAGAACTTTCCTCCAGAGGGACATACTGAGGGACCCTTCAGAGTGCACATTTGACATAGTACTTTAAAGCTTATATAACTAATATAGAAATTATAGCAATTTTAAAAATCCTTCATTCTGATTTTTAATAGCTTTTCAATGTTTTTTTTTTTTACCTGAAATCACTGTAGGGGTGTATAATCCAAAATCCGGCCGACTTTACGCGCTCCTGTTCGCGCTCCACAGCCTTCTCGCTCCCGAACATCCTCAGGGAGAACTTGTTAACCCCGGGCTGTAGCATGGCACCAAACTGCCTGTGCATGAAACCCGCCTGGTAGTACCTCTCATCGTCGGGCAGAACGTGTTCAATGCCGCCGTCCAGCTTGGCAAACCCCGGGTACCGTTCTGGAGTGCCGCGCGCTCCCGGTTCCACACCTCCACCAGCGGTGCTACCAGCGCCGCTACCTCCACCTCCTCCTCTCGCCCCGGGCGGACTCTCCTCGCTCGGGCTTGGGTCTGCCTCGGCGATCAGACGCTTCTCTTCGGCCGAGTCCGATTCGTGGCTGTGGCGGCCGGCGAGCGAAGACAAGCTGCCTCGAAACCTCCTGCAGTCACCGTTTGAGTTGCTTTTCGCGCCTCGGGCCGCCTCCGGGTCTGCGAGCGCCGCCGCCGCCGATGCCACGGACGCCGCGTCTGCGTTCCTGCTGCTCTCAGCGGCGCCCGGAGACGGCAGCGGCTTCATCCGGATGCTCCTCCGGCGCGCGTCCCGGTCTCCGTCTTCCCCGTCGCACATGGTCGAAGCGCTCCGGCCGACGTGCTGTGGCAAACTGTAAAGCCTTTTGCGCATGGAAGGATGCAACCTGTGCACAGTGGCATTGGCTTTCAGCTCAATAACAGATGTTTATATATTCCTAGTAATTCCCTATGATGAGTTATGTGTGTGTGTGTGTGCATATATATATATATATATATATATATATATATATATATATATATATATATATATCTTTTTACCCTATTGCCTTTTACCCATGCCTAGCCTATAACGTGAGGCTCCTGTGCATGCATATGCAAGAAGATAATCTTGGACGTTACCTGTCAGCTCAAATGGTCTGCGCGCTCCCGTTCAGTCGGGACATGCCCACTCCAGTTGCAAGGCACTGTGCTTCTCTATTCCGTTAAGACCATAAAGAAGTCATAGAAAAGAAAAAAAAAAACCTTAATAAAATAAATAAAACAAAGCAGCTTTGGGGCTACTTCAGCATGCACGCGCCGGAAGGATGGAGAGGAGACGCGCGGAGGTCATGGACGTTAGTGAGGCATCAAGCCTCCAGATCCCCCTATCGGCTGTCAATAATCAACAAGGCAAGGCGAGGCGCTCGCGCAGCCAAGAGCGCCGCTGACATCACCACCGTCCGCCGCGCTGAGAGGCTCGCTCCGACCTCATGAATATTCATGAGGATGCTAATCTATCAGGTTGCCATAGGAGCGATGGAGGCAAACAAGCCCCGCCCACACCCGTAAGGTCTGAACGGGGTTGCTGATCGATTAAAAGCTTTGTGCTCCAGCTTTGTCTGTCGGATTAGCATCGCCAGACCGCGTTAAAACCTTTAGAATGATCTTTTTGTCAGGGTTAATTGTCTGCCAGCATCACAGACACAGATCAACTTCCTTATCGAAAAGTGTGCTTACATCTCTTAAGTAGTGATCTGCTATACTACCATGCATTTACATCAGTGTAATGAAGACAACTGACCCACTAGACCTAATCACCATCAACCATTTTTCCAGCAAGGAAATTATTATTATTATTGTTATTATTATTATTAACTGAACTGATCACATACTCATCATCTGATAGGTATTTAATGAACTATATGCTCAAATAAAACACAGACAGGAAGTTGATGATTTTTTAATTTTGTTACAATGCTGGAAATCACAACCCACCATTATAATTAGGTCTATATTTATTATTGAGTTGTGGTGTAGGTGGAAATAATGACCCTGAAAGCTGTACTGAGGGCTTGTTTGTTTGTTTGTTTGTTTGTTGTTATTGTTGTTGTTGTTGTTGGCAGTTAAAGGGGGTCCCTGGCTGTTAGAAACCCTTGGTATGAATGATTATATTTCTTAAAAGTGACTAGATTTTCACTCGGCTTTAGAAAAGGGGGCTCCAGGGACCTTCAGGGGCAGTTGTAGGGACCCTATAGGGTATATAGTGGGGCTGGTAGTAGTAGAGATCACTACCAACTACTATAAACTACTATTGTTATATTTGCTGTAGTTATTTGTGTGTTGGAGCTTTAACTCTCACTGACTGGAATTGGATATGTTTAAATAGATGTCACATTGTGTTCATTTACAGAATGTTCTCCATCTCTTAGTCTTTAGCTGGGAAATGCAAAAGCAAACAATTATATAATAATAAACTATGAATAAATAAAAATCCTGTTAATTTGATACAAAATGTTTCAAATGATAACAGTGCAGCTGGTTTGGGTTCGGTGAGTAGAAAGTTCAGGAATAAAAATTAAATTAAAATACAAGAATGAAAAGATTAAATCTAAATAATTCTTAAAATAGGGGAGAACAGGGATGGTTGTAACTTTTTTGTCATTTCTCTCTGTGCCTCAGAGCTCTTAAGCTAGAGTATTTCAACTGCGTCATAAGTAAGCCTGAACAAAATGTGCAAATGCCCACCAACCTAAACCTGTGTGTGTGTGTGTGTGTGTGTGTGGATAAAACAGTTACTGAAAGTAATTTTGTAATGTATTATTCATTATATGGTATATAATGTGCTTTTAATTTGAAGAGTATGATATTTATAACTCATTCAACTTTCTGATAATGGTGTAACAGTTAGGTGCATTAAACAAAAATAGCTAATACAATACGAATTATATTATTGAACCAACTAGCGGTGTATGGTAAATATAAACCATTTAATTAATATAATTTCTATTTCTATTTCATCCAGCATTGTAGGGTTGTCACTAAAACTTAAAATAAGCAGTTAACTAAACTTTAATTATTAAGCCAATTAATTAAGCCAACTAAACATTTTAGCTTCAACAGTCACTAGAAAACTTTAAGTTGTTGGTAGGTTGTAACATTTTCTCAAATATTGTTATAATTACCCAGACTGTGGTAGCCATTAACAAGCTTACTTCACAGCTAACAGCAGCAACACTGGTGCTTACAACTTGCATGAAAGATATATGTGCTGCTTTCCTGGTGCCTTGTAATTGGTCATATGCATGTTGATAATAACTTCATTTCCCATCTCGGCCCGTTTGATGTACAAAATGGGAAAAAACATGGACACCACCACAAAAGTGTGTCTTTTGTTTGCCATGTCAAAGCATGTAAAGCTTATAAAAAGCTACTTTAAAGTGCAGCTCTTACAGTTAGCTTGAGCGGCTATTGGTACAGATGTACCTAATTGGTACATAATTCAATCTTGTAATTAGAAACTTGTTTAAATTAGGTTTAGCATAAGAAATGCAATCACGTTTTGATGAGAAACGTAATATTTTTTATGTAAACCATACGTAATATTTTTCTTAAATCTAAACGACCACACATTCTATTTTTTTCAGGGTAGGCTCGAGGACGTTTAATGTGCTCTGCTGCTTGTTGCAAAACGGTTCTGAGAGAGGTTCACAGAACAGCGTTGGAAAAAGAGTATATGTCCTGGCGGAACTACTGTATCTACTAGCAAGCCATGTTTGTTCAAATGAAACATGACTGCCCCCTACTGGTCTTATATTTCCTGAGCGTGATCCTGCGTGATACCGCATGAAATCCCTTTTCTTTTGACGCGCATTCTCAATGGCCACATCTGTACTGTTCTATTATAGTGAACTTCAAACATTCATGCTATGTTTTGGACTGAAATTGCAGCACAGCAACAACAACGGACAGTAGCATGTAGCTTAGCAACAAGCTAGCTAGCTTACGTTAGTTATATGGGTGATAACTCTTAATGTTGATGATTAATTTCTCAAAACAGCAATTAGTTTTATAAATTTTACCAAGTTCTGTGTCTGTATATTAATTGATCTAAAGACAATACCACTATAAACTAACTTAAAAGTATAGAAAAGGGACTTGACACTGTTCACAGCGTGAGCGGCCATGTTGATTTGACGTCACTCTGTAAACAGGGAAGGAACTAAAACAAGTTTCCAGAAATTTCAAGTCTTGAATGCGACATTATATAGATACAATAAACATTATTTAAAATTCGATTTTAATTGAAGTCAAAAACTTGCTATGTTACCTCAAAATTGTTTTTTTTCCCTTATAACTTTGGCTGTGTTTACTACAGAGTGCTGCTTTCACATGTGAAATAAGGACTAAACTGAGCATGTGCAGAATGAATAATGTTCCTAGTTCCTAATTGGAAAAATTCAAAGTGTTACAGCCAGCCCTTGTTACAACCATCCCCGGTCTCCCCTATATATTTGTTCTATCCAGCTTTACGCCTGTAACATTGCCTATGGAAGAAACCGCCATTTCGAGGATCGTTCAGTGTTTGAAAGGTTACGTGTTAAACCGCGCACTACTACACTAGAAAGTATTTCTAAATAGTGCTCCACCAAAGGGTACCCTCATTTATACAGTGCACTTTGTAGGGCGGTAAAACTCGGATTAGGACGTAGCCAATGTTTCAAGCTTTTCCCCCTTCATCTTGTCAATTCATTCAGAAATAAAAAAAAAAATGTCTGAAGAAAACCCAACAACCAAAGCTTTTTGGAAGTTAAAACGTTATGGGCGTTTTCTACCAAAAGCCAAAAATGTCGGGGGAAACTCTTCATGGAAGGTAAAATAATTTTACAAATTAGCTTAGCTAGGAAACAAGCTAACAGCCTAGCTAACTAGCTGAAACTAATACGAGGTTAGATAATTAGCTACCTAGCTAACAATAACAGCATTATAACACAAAGTTTCACTAGTTTTTATGTCTTAGTTATAATTGTAGGCATTTGAAGTGATACAAAGTCAAAGTATGGGTCAAAATTTAACAATTTAAATGATAAGAAATTGGTACAACAAGTTTAGCTGACTTTGCATGCTAATTAGTACAGGGCTTCTCAAACTTTTATTTAGATTAAACTTCATGAATAAAAAAATTTAAATAGTTTTAATAATATAAATAAAATAAAATATAAATTGTACTACTATTACTACTACTACTACTAATAATGCCCTGAGATGAATTGGCTCCAGATCCACCGAGGCTCTAACCAGGATAAAGAGTTTACTGAAGATGAAATAACAAACAAACAAACAATAACAGACAATACAAACAAACAAACAAACAAAAGGCCCTCCAGCACCTCCAGGGTTGGGGGTTTGAAACCCTGTGTGCGCGGAGTTCTCCCCGTGCTTCAGGGGTTTCCTCGGGGTACTCTGGTTTCCTCCCCACTCCAAAGACATGCGTTGTAGCCTGATTGGCATCTCTAAATTTTCCGTAGTCTGTGTGTGATTGTGCCCTGCGATGGGTTGGCACCCCGTCCAGGGCGTCCCCCGCCCTGTGCCCCGAGTCCCCTGGGATAGACTCCAGGCTCCCCGCAACCCTATGTAGGATAAACAGTACAGAAAATGGATGGACGGATGATGATGATAATAATAATAATAGTAATGATGACGATGCTAATGATTTTATTTAGCCAAAAAAGCCATTTCCATTTAGAGCTGAGGATCTCGATTTATTTAGTTAGATTCATTTATACTTGTTTTTTAAAGTTCTAGGCTTAAAAACAATTCTACATAAAGGCGACTTGCACAGATAGAGTCAATTAGGGGTATAGGATTAGAGCAATAAGAACTAAGTCCACGTGATTTATAATAATGAAATCGTGGAACCCCTTGGAGTCCACAGAATACACTTTTCTGTGAGAAACACAGAACTAGTAAACAAGAAAACCTGCTGTGCCAGCTTGAAAACACTGACTGGATATCCAGCCTTCTAGGTAACACACAGACCCTTCATGAAAAATCGCTCAGTATGGAATTTCAGTACTATTTAGGGTGTATTAGATTCTCTAGATCTTCTGACTTTCTGTAATCTGAGACTTAAGATGCCTTAATGACTGACATGGGTATTGATGTTTAAGCAAATCATTGATGTAACGATGTGAGTTGCTTCAACTGATATTCCTTTGGTAACAGCAGTAGATAGCAAAAGAGTCCTGCCTTCTAACCAGCCCACACTTAGCACTTAGCTCTCATTACTGGCCCACATACCTCTGAGGAATGAGGATGAGACATCTGTATGGCCGAAACTACACTCTATTCAGTATATAATACAAATTAAGGGATGTTCACTGTTATATAATATAAATCATGACAACAAGATAGCAAAATAGCCAACACGTTCCTAAAATCCTACAATGCATTGCAGTAAGGTAGTGTCCAAATGATATGTGCTGTATTCACAACAACTGGGAATTTTCCAACTTCCCACATTAGAGCATTCATGCTACCACAGCCATCTGAAATTGGAAATAAAATGAATATTCAAAAACAGTCTTCTGTCACTGGCTACAAAAAACTGGAATTAAACAGTTGTTTGGTTAGCGGTTAATTAGTTTTTTAATTGGATGTGATAATTCACTGTTAATAGTGCTGAAACTTACATGAAAGCACTTTGATCAAAAAATCTTGCAGAAAGCAAATGAACATTTCAATGGTCAAAGCATCAGCAAGTATTTAGCGATTTCAAATATGAACATGGATGATTTCTTCTTCTTACTTTTGACTACGAGCGCCGCCATGCTGACGTGACGTCACAGAATCGCAGCTTGAAGCTCTCCAAAAACTCAGACTTGGTTCAAATGGGTCTTTCGTACTGGGAAGTTGGAAAGTTCCCAGTTCCCATTTGGTCATGAACGCAACAATAGCCTTGCGGTTGTAGAACACCCATAATGCAATTTAACGCAGTAGCGACTAGGGAGCCATTTTGGACACAGAGCATATATCAAGCATAGTATGGAAAAAGCGTGATTCACAATATTGCCATGTGTCTACTTTTTCATTTGATGATGCAGTTTGAATTTTTCTGGCCCAGAAAGTAGCTCCGCCCCCTAGCCAAAACATAGCTGTTCAGTGTTGCTAGTTTCCCGCAAAACACACTCAGTGGGCGTGTTTTTATTACAGTGTTGTCAGTGTTTTTATTACAATTTCAGTTCAC
This sequence comes from Pangasianodon hypophthalmus, assembly GCF_027358585.1. Lineage (NCBI taxonomy): Eukaryota > Metazoa > Chordata > Actinopteri > Siluriformes > Pangasiidae > Pangasianodon > Pangasianodon hypophthalmus. The sequence goes on along the minus strand of NC_069715.1, from coordinate 26,794,285 downwards.
CCAACCGATAGTAGAGAGCTCTGCAAATGACACATTGCACCTTTAACATTTAATAGTGGTTTTGCAAGAATAATTTTGTCTGTCTGAAAAGATTTAATTGAAATGCTTATTCTTTCTGAAGTTCTTTCTGTGGTGTGTTTAGGCTTGGTTTCCTTTTTGTAGCTGTGGTTTGATTGTATGTTTAGCTTTTGGTGCAATGCGGGAATACATCCTGCATGGGATGCCAGTCCATCACAGGGCACCATACACACACGCACACATTCAAACACCCAGGGGCAATATAGCTTAGCCAGTTCACCAGCCAGTTTTTTGGTGGTTGGGAGAAAACTGGAGAACCCGGAGCAAACTCCACAAACTGTCTTTTATTAGGCTGTAAACACAATTAGGCTTACATCTGCATCCATTAGTTTCATTATATACATTATTACAATAGCAGAAACTATTAGAAGGATATTAAATTAGATCAGATTGGCTAAATAGCCAACGTTTACTGGTGCACTTGAAGGTAAAGACTTAATAATCTCCCCAAGTGGAAAATCCAGACATCCACAGAGCATTAGAAGGCAGCGTGAAAAGTAATTGCCTGAAAATCTGCATGTTTTAAATATTTATAAGTTACTCAAGCTGCTAAATACAGCGGGGGTTGACACCATAAATCATTTTTTTACACAAGGTACTTTTTTTGCATTCATTAAAGGTGTTCGAGTCCAGTGAAAGCAAAGGCACGTTGGAGCTGACGATACTGGAATCTGGTCATCTGCTCGTCTCACAGGCTCAGGAGCTGTTGGTAAGGTCTAGAAGAGATGCTGTATGTATTCAGTGCAAGGAAAGCACAGGCCGCATCCTCTCTATGACAAAATTTTATTTTATCCATTATGTGGAAGGCAGATACAGTAGAAAACACTATAACTGCTTGGTGTGGTGTTTCTCTTCATCCAGAACAGAAATTGCCTGTATACCCTGCTGATTGCCAGGCCAAGTGCATCTGAGCTCCTGTGATATCTCCCAGCAATAAGCTGAAATCATGGACAGCGAAGCACAACAGTAAAGAGGAATAGAGGCAGAACAGCTTTCTTTCCGAGTCTTGGTGCCAAACAAGGCAACGTGAGCATTCAGGACAAAACACTGGGTCCTTGAATAGCCAGAGAGAGCAGACACTGATTTATTGCACCCATAATCTTAATGTATGTCTGTGAGCAGAAGGGGGAAAAAATCTTTTTTCACAGACGCGAATGATTCTGTGATCTTTTTTCTCTAGGCATGACTAATATTTTGTTTAGAGCATGGAGAAAGAAGTTATCAAGTGGGTCATCTGGATTAGATCAGAATTTTAAAAAAAATGGTGATTTTGCATGCACAGAGAATCTGAGTCTGAAAAAAGGTATAAATAGTAAACTAAAAGTAAAAATGTTTATTTCAAGTGTCTTGGAAAATCTGCCAGTTCTTCTGCAGATGTTGAGGTCTGGTGACTGTGAAGGCCATAATATATGTTTTACACAGGGGCAGATTTAGTGATTTGGGGGCCCTAGGCAAAGTATAGGAATGGGACCCTATTCACTTGCACACATTTCCCTCGATATTCCATTACAGCAGGGGTTGCACTGACGCTGCTGAAATAACAGCGATATGAATCATTTCAATATTTTAACATCAATATTTAAATTTTTAGCATATATTATTTAGCATTAATAATTAAAAATGAAAATTATTTTGTTACAAGCAGGAGGGAGGGGCCAGGCTGTGAGGATGCACTGATTGCATTGATTTATGGCACTGAGTTGGCTAATCAGTGGGACAGACTTTGCATTGATTTGCAGGGACAAGTGGACCCAGACCAAGCCAACACAAATAAATGCCCCCTCAGCATAACAGAGCCACTGGGTTTCTTTTTCCTTTATTTGTTTTTTCTTTATTATATAGTAGTTTTTATATAGTAAAAATTAAGCGTAGTACACAAAGAAAAAAAACAGGATGTTTTGGACAAAGAGACAAAGCTGTATAAGCTATACAAAATATATAATGAATATTTATGATTGTGAATGCAAACTTTTGAGCTTTCTGGCAGCAGTGCGTTCACGTTTTTGGAAAGCTGATTCTTGGCATAATTCGTTTGGTGAAGGGGAAATTCCAGTTTCTGCCAAGCCACATAGACATTGAGGATTTTATGGAAATAGACCCCCCTGCAGGAATATTAAGGGAATTTCAGCTTAGTCAGTGAATCCTCACAAGGCTTTCCTGGTTGAACAACATTTACTGGTAATTCTGGCTTGGCATTGGCGTTGAAGATATGACGTGGAAAGTTTAACAAAGACACTTCTGAGACTTAAGTGTTAGCAAATTGTCAGTCTTTCAGACACTGTTTTCTTGCCATGATGGCACACTGAACAGTATTGTTAAGGTTTTATTTTGTTCTTCTGTGTTTGTGCAGGAAGGCTTCTCTCTTCTCAATGCTCAGAGCTTTCTGAAGATCCAGCAGAAATCAGACAGCCTGCTTTTCTACTTCACACTAAAGGTGAGAGATTGGAAAACACACGCTGTGAATACATTGGTGGGCTTGTTTGTTTTATAAATGTTATGTTTACCCGTAAACCCAACATGTCATTTCTACTGCAACAAATCAGACAGTAGATAGATAATAGATGATGGATATATCTTCTCAGGAGCAGAATCTACCTTGTTCTCATACATAGCCATGACAGATCAGCATATGCAAATGTACAGGAGTAGCTGTTCTGTGTGACCTTGAGCTAACACCTCAAAGATGTATGCTTTAAGTTTGTCCTTTGTTAATTAAGCCAATTATCTCTCTCCACCAACTGGAAGACTATAACTAGAAATGATTACAATATGAATACTGATAAAGGGTGGCTAATGAATATATGATAGAATCATGCACGGACACACATAGCAGTGCACATGTTAAGCACAGTGTGTGTGAGGGAGGTGGGGAGGGGACCAAATGTGCCCACAAGGATGGGAATACCTGACAGTTTTGACCTTGTGGAGACATTTGGTTGGTCCCCACAAGGAAAATGCTTTAAAAAGCTGCAGCTTTTATTTACAAAACTAAGTGAGTTACTGAGGGTTTGATTTAGGTGTAGGCATAACATTAATAAACTCCATTAATATTTATGTCAATGGAAGGTCCTCAGAAGGATAGTAAGACAAGCATGTGAGTGTGTGTGTCCTTTCACAGGAAGAGAGTCGTATGATACGACTACAGTTTGAGGGCAGCAGCAGGTCTGAAGCTGTAGATTTATGCAGGAAGGCAGTCGAGAGATTGAATGAATATCTGCCAGTAGGCACCCAGGAGCAGCCTGGCCCTTCATCTGCAACTCACACCACTGGAATCTCTAACCAGCAACAGCAGGTGCACTACATGAAAGACCGAAAGCAGTAGTATATATACAGTATATATACACTATATCACCAAACATTTGTGGACACCTGACAATCACATTCATATGAGGACTTTCCTCACACTGTTGCCACAAAGTTGGAAGCACACAATTGTAAAGGATGTCTTTGTATGCTGTAGCATTCCAATTTCCCTTCACTGGAACTAAAGGGCCCCAAACCTGTTTCAGCATGAACAATGCCCCTGTGCACAAAACAAGCTCCAGGAAGCAAGGTAGGAGTGGAAGAACTCGAGTGGCCTGCACAGAGCCCTGACATCAACCCCACTGAACACCTTTGGGATGAACTGGAATGCTGACTGCCCTCCAGGCCTCCTCAACCAACATCAGTGCCTGATCTCACTAATGGCACTTGTGGCTAATTGGACACAAATCCCCACAGCCACATTCCAAAATCTAGTGGAAAGTCTTCGCAGAAGAGTGGAGGTTATTATAACAGCATAGGGGGACTAAATTTTGAATAGGATGTTCAAAAAGCACATATGTATGTGATGCTCAGGTGTCCACTATAGTGTATGTCAGACAATCCACCTGACCAGTGGCACCACCAGACCACTGCTGACCAAATGTTTTTGTTTTACTTAAGTTGTGGACTATTCTCAACACAATGACAGCAACCTGATGGTTTGAAGTGAACAACTCACTGTCCCTTTCGACATGACAACATTCTCCCAAGCAAAAAATATCCAGTGTGTATAGCAACAACAGACAGGCTGCAGTCAATAATTTTATAGTTACAGTGTGTATCTCTATGGTGGAAGTGTACAAAAATTGTATTAAATTTATTTATTTGTTTTTTTTTTCGGGTTTGTTTCTCAATGTAACGATTCAGTAACATTTGTATTCAGACAGCCATTGTATAAAAAGGATTCTCCTCATTTCCCCTTACCGTGGTCGTCTTAACCTTGTGCATGCACCTGAATTGCAGCGAGTATCAAAAAGGGGATAAACAACGTCACAGAGCTGGCAGTGAATGTTAAAATGATCCAAATACCCACTTGTAGTGAGATGAATCAAATTTGTGCTAAACAAATATTTAGTATTATGTACTGAATATGAAATTCCCAGTTACTAAAGAAATAATGACTAAATGTATAAACTGAATGAAGGCGAGAGTGAGTCATCTCAATCAATCCTCCCCAGTGACGCATTACGTATAGAGAGCATTTATCAAAACCAATTGTCTCCTGCAAGCGTCTTTTGAGTTGTTTTTGCCAGACGAACAGAAATATTGCCACGACTCATTAACCAGCCGTTAACATTGCTGGTTTCCTTTTAACTTTGGGAGGACACAGTGCTCGTGACACCCTAATATGATTACAGATTTACTTAATAGCAGATTTACTTAATAGCAGTTGTTTTTGCTCTAGATTTGGCTTTTGCTGTACAGCTGTGCCAGTAAATCAGTAATTCACAAACATAAGCTAGGAAAATGGTGCCACCATGTTCTATTAGTGGATCATGATCGCATTTGTTAGCCTAAAAAATCATGATTCTTATTTTATCAAGCCTTGTGTATATCTACCTTGTACTAACAGTCATTAAATAATAGTTAATGATAATAGAATGATGTTTTCGGTAGTGAGAAACACAAGAATGAGAAGTCTGTGTTTGACTAGGGAATGGTTAAAAAGAAACAGCTTAGAAGTTTGTGTAGAAGTTTGTGGCAGTTCATGTGGTGTGAGCAATGGGGCTATCAGTGATGATGATGATGATGATGATGATGATGGATGAGTATTGAGGCTGCGGTCCAGTCTGAAGTAACCATGGCTATGCCTTACTCCAGCTGAATGTTCGCCTTGTAACAGCCACTCTGAATACACATCAACTTATTTTTTTTAAGCTGAAGCTAGTCTCTTTTTGAAAGCAATTTAATACTGAGCAGAACAGTAGTAAGTAGGCTAATGTACAAATACTAGCTGTTAAAACATGAAACCTATAACAAAGACTTTACCTGTTGCAGTACTATTTCTGGAATGTTTTGTTTTGATTTTGTTACAATTTACAGCTAATGCTAATATGTTTTGTACTTGAACTTGACCTATCAATTCTATCGCTAGAATAATAACCGCGCAAACAGTCTAACAGCTCAGACATTATCTTATGAGTATCGGTGTTCCTTGTTCGAAAGTCATCACTTCAGAATGGACCACACCAAGACTTTATGTTCAGGAAGAGAATTCAGATGTAGTATGAGCTGCTTCAGTTGTGATATGTAAATCCGAATGAGTTGGCACTCCAGCTGTCATTCACACTGCAGAAGTTCCAGTGCTACCTGGTGCACTGTATAAAATGTGAAGAGCATAGAGTTCATAGGACTGGACCTGAGAACCATTGGCTTAGAAGACCACTGAGTGGCATTGGGGATGTGGTTACATTTACAGCAGCTGCCTGTATGCAGAGACCAAGATCTAATAACAACTAAACCACTTAAACCTCATTACTGCCATCAACTGGAGCCTCCTCTTTACAGCACCATGATTCAATTAAATGGGATACAATGGTAACTCACTCTCCCTTAGTATCATCAGATTTCATTGTGGTTTCAATTTGAATGTTTAGATTCAAAGCAGAATTGCTGAACTGTTAAAAATAGGCTTTGCTGCATGTTTCCCCACTTTAATACTAATTTTAACTCATAGTGTGCTAAACCATGCAGTTCTACAACGAGAGACGTGATATGTGTAGCTTTGCTTTCACTAGATGGTGCTCAAGGAACATTCTCATTCTGACAAGAATGATAGCTCTTGCAGATTCTATTACAACACTCATTTGACTGACTGGATGGTGAAATCTTCAGCAAGTTTGTGCCATATTCTGACCTTCTCATTCAAAAGGCACTATTACACTATGGTGACAGAGAAACAAGACACAGAATGAAGTAGTTTGGAAGAGATGAGTGCTTTCAATTAGTAATGACCTTATTGATTGGCGTGGAAGCTCTTTAGTGTGAGACCTGTGAGTGTAATGATTGGCTCTATCCCTGTGTCTCTTAAGACTCCTGTAGCGGCACCGCAGGTGATCCATGACGTTATCCAGGAATCTCTGTCCATCAGGCAGCTTTGTCAGGTACCACTGAAGACTTGCCATTTGATCCACTGATTGATACCGCATAAAGGACAATGCAGATACCGCAGTGCACGCATTGTCCACGAACATGACAGTATGAGAGGAGAATGTCATTTTCATTCAATTTTGAAGGAGATATCACAGGAGCATACTTTCACAAAATGACTTCTATTTTTATACACAGTCACAGAGGTGTTTCTTTTGTCTCTAGTATTTGCTGGGTGAGAGTGGACTGTCGCTGCCTTTGGCATATCGTCATTACACTCTGCCTCCTGGTGATATGGAAGGTCTATTGCGCCTGTGTTTGCTCGACTCTGGCTTCCCTGGTTTTGTAGAAGACGTGGAGAAAATGCTAAAAGGCTTGATCCAAGAATGAGGTACAACTCACTTCAATGTTTGTGACAGCATTCACTTCCAGTATTGGACATGGTGTATAACATATGGAACAAAACTTTAAAGGAAAAATCCACCCTGAACAACTTGCATATTGCAACATGCTGTCTATAATGGCATCCAAGATTTGTGTTGTAGTGAAATTTTGTGTTGACTTTTTTAGTTTAAACTTCTTTCATTGACTTGTTGGTCTATTTTCCACTTCAGTTAATGGTTTCCTACATTACCCACAATGCCGTTTGAGTACCCGTTGTGGGATTTAGCCCTTGCTTCATCTCTACCTAAAGAGAGCGATGCAGCAGTGCTTTAGTCCTTTAGTCTGTCCAGCTTTCTTACCTCTTCATCTGTACGCTCTGCTCAAACAGATCAGCTTCCAAAGGTTCAACTTTTGTGTTAATATCACCATCAATGCCATCGTCATCTCACAGATCGCTAACTAGCCGAGGCAAGTCTCTTAACTCAGAGTCGTAAGCAGCTGCATTGCATTCTAGGGCTTTGAGACCAGCATTTGCACCAACGTCAAAACAGCAAAACAGCATTATAACTGCACTAGCAATAACAATGTCCGCTATGACATCAGTGCAGGAGACAACTGCTTACTTCTCACAGGAAATAACAATACAGCACCAATTAACAAATTAGCACCAGAATCGCTAACCACACCACAAACATTTAAATGTAAACATGTTTAATGTCTTTCAGGGTGGACTTTTCCTTTAAGCCAGTCAATTACGTCAATCAAGCAATCCAAACGACACATTCATTCATATTTTTGAGCCTTTATTTTAAAAAGAACAGTTGGTCTCACATATTATTGTAATGGCTTTAGCTCCAGCAGGTGCCGTCTTTACTTATTGGTCCAGTTGCACTGCAACACACTGATACATCGTTTTCTTTAAGAGAAGTAGTCATGCAACTACAGCAGTGCATTTATGCTGTTCCTGCATCCCAACGATCCCACAACATTAAAGCTTAGTCTCTGAAATTCATCAAAACGAACGCGGCCCAGTGTACAGTTGCCATTAATTCTATTTGAATACATATTGCATAGGATAATAGCCATGCTATACAAGATTCATATCTGACTAAAAAGAAACAAGGTCGGAGGACATAGAGGATTAAAAAACTTCTTCACTTTTTACAGATATGCTATTATAATATTTGAACACTTACAGCTCAACCTGTACAAGACATCTAGGTAATTCTAGAAAATAAATAACCTTTATTCATCTTTTAAAATTCTTTAATACATAGACAGTTCTCCGTGATTAAATACTGCTCTGCCAGTCAAAGCTAGGCTCTTGCAGTCCAGCTTTACATAGAACACCTTTGTTTAATTTTATGAGCTGATGATAAACTGTACAAAGAACTCAATGAGTGGATCTGACTTTTTATCTCAATTTGAATTTCTTAAAAAAAAAAAAACACACACACACTTAGGGTAATCCTCTGAAGCAACACCACACAAAGGGATAACAATAGAAAAAAATGGCATGTTATTAGGATATGTTACTGCATGCATTCGACACGATATGCAAGTATGCAAAAGGGTTGCCTCAGAAGGATGGCATGATAAAAGGAAAAAAAGAACAGCACAGAAGAGTAAAAATAATGTGCACACCTTTTGAATGAATTGGATCAGTTGTGCCCACACATACTCACATACCATTAGACTGAATAAGGCATGCTTTAAGACAGTCCTTATTGTTCTTTTCTGCCAGTGATATGCTGTTGCTGTTTCGTTGGCCGAGTGAGGCAGGATATGCTTTATTAGAAATGGCCAGGAGCTTCTGCTCTCCTTGGATACCTTCATACGGTCAAGATGTGCAGTCAGTATTCTGTAGAACAGTAAGCAAGGGAAAATGTTTAACACGAGAACAGTGTACAGTGTGTTATTGCTGAATTTGGTTGGTTTTTGTTCTTATTTTGACCTGAGGTCAACTGATATCAAATTACAGTTACTTACCAAGACATGAAAGTTTTGGAACAGTTTAATTATTAGATGTAGTTCTGCGTGTGTGCTTCTGTTTTTGGTAACACTTACTATGAAAACATGTTCCTAACATGTTTTAATGCATTCATTGTTGTACATATGTATGAAAATCCATTGCTCTTTATAGCAATGTCTATTAAGCATAGTGTATAATACTGGACAGATCGTGTGGTTATATGAAAAATAATCCATGCCGGAGTGGTGTGATACGGCACCACATGGTCTGGAGTGTGTTATTCCGCTTATACCGCAGTGATTTGCCAAAGATTACAATGTTTCATTTATTAATGAACAACATGTCACACATTTTAACGGTTTAAAGTTAGACTGGATGTTGTGGACTGTCCACGAGACAAGTTAGTTCCTGTTATCGCTTACTTATTATTTTTGAATATGTCTCACTTAGAGCTCAAAATACTGCTTATAAATCTAAAATATTTATGTTGCAAATAGATGCTGTAACACATTAAACATATGAGTTTCTTCAACATGACAATGTGCTTACACTTATAATGCATTATATTAAGAATTCGTAATGCATAACAGACATTACTATAAAGTGTAATGCATTCTCATGAACAATATGTAGAATGCCTTATAAATGTATTACAACATGGTATGAATGTATTTATAGATGATTATAGATATGGCCTTGATAGAAAGTGTTACAGTGTCTTTCTTCACCCACCACAAATAAATGAATTCTTCATTTATAAGTGTACTATATTACATTTATTAATTTGTAGAATCCAACAATGAACAGTGATTGTATGTCTCAAAAACTGTGTGATAACACAATGTTATTTTCGAACCTCTTATCAAAACCACTGCATTTTCTTAATAAGCTATTTCATGGAACATCTAATCTGCAAGTAATGCAGTAACGCTTGTGTATCAGTAATACTCACGTTATTTGCTGTATTTGTTCAGTTGGTGTTGCGTTGTCTCAGGTTTTTGTCTTTGTGGTTGTTAGTAGAATTGGTTTTCCTGTCAGAGAAAAAGAAAGGTCATTTTTTTGGATGCTCAAGAGTAACTCAGTGTGGTAAATAATTAGAATAGGGACAAAATCTGAGTTTATTACAATTACACCACCAGTCAAAATGGACACATTAGATTGCATATATAATTTACACTAAATTAAAGACATTTTGATAGAGGCTTAAGGTTGTATTTTGTTTCTTAAATTGTTCGCCCAAGAAGTGTTTTTGTTTCATGCTCACGGCATAATTCCATATGTATTTCATGGTTATATCTTCATTATTATTCTAAAATAGCAGAAAATTGTTTAAAAAAAAGCACTCTTCTATGAGTGGATGTGGCCAACCATTTGACTGGTACTGTATGTTCAGTAATTCTTTTTGCAATACAGATTACATTGACAAGCATTTATTATTACAGACATGAATTAGGAAAGCTCAGGTCTTACACTGATCCAGCTGGTTCATCATCTTCATCCGAGACAAAAAGCAGGGGAAGGAAATAAACAGAAAATGAAAGAAATGTATTAATAACTGAAGAAAAGCTCTGAGCCTATTTTCTATTATTTTTTTCTATAATTTTTTTTACTATTATTTAATAGTGTTTAAATATTTTAATAGTGGTTGCAGAGTCTGACTATTTTATCCAGTGTGTGTAACATCAAATGAGATGTAAAACGATGGTTATCATGTAGTGACACTTAAAATTTCATATAGTTTTTATAGTTTATCTCGGCATGCACCTATAACAGGTTTGTAAATATCTGACTGAAGGTACCTAATTTAAAATGTCAACACAGCTGTGGGCAAGAATCAACTACATTCTAAAGATATCAGTGTAACCCTCAGCTAATGAGTTACATTTTTGCGGCTGACATCTATGAACATTTATGATCGGAATCACAGCATATTCTTCTTAACAGAAATAGGAAATAACCTATTACCAAGTGGACACTTCTGACATAGCATAACGATTTGAGACACAGATGGAGGATTAGTTAGTGTGTGAGTGTGTGAAAGCAGCATGCATCTGCAGTCTGATTCAACAGTCACCAAACAGGCGAAAAGGTCATAATTAGAGACAGAACAACATGGCTGCCAGTCAATTAACTGACACACAGTCAAGCCATTTCAAATATTCAGACTCATTCCCAACAAACCCATGCAAGATTTTACGGCATTTAAATACACAATTGCTTTTATAATCTCATGATACAAATCTTGAGTAACCTTTGTGTAAGCTTCACTCTATTCAACAACATGGCTGACTGAGGTCACTTCCCACATTGCTTTAATCAAGTCTGAGAAAGGAAGCGAAAACTAACCTGCAGGGATAATTCTGTAATTCAGTAGGTTTGTTTATGTAAGACTGAACAATCCTGTTTGCACCGTTGTATATAGGTTTGGCAGACTGCGAGTCTCAGACAAAGGACAGTCAGTCAAGCGTGCTCAGTAGAAAATTACACCGAGCCCAGGCAGTTCTCAGAAAGGACTGATCAGATAATATATTGGACTTATTGTTGGTATCATCAAAACCTCTTTAATATTTTACACCATGCTCCTTGGCACTTAACTGAAACAAAGAATAAACTGCACTGCCTCGTTCTATCATTTTATATATATATGGTATGTTAAAAGGTTTTTTAGAAGCCTGTGCAGAACACCAAGATGCAGAAGTTATAGATGAACAATCAACAGAGACAAATACTCGAGATGATAGCGCTGAGAAATATCTTGTCATGCTCTTATTATTAAAAACACCACTTCTCAATATATTGTATATTATATACAGCTGGGAAGCATTAGATATATGTAACCAAAAAAAAAAAAAGCTTTGTAAGTTAATAGTGAGAACTGGCATCAAAACGCAGCGTATTACATTCTCATCTCGGATTCTGCTGATAAGAACCAATGCCAGATATAATCTGCCTTAATCTATCCCCATCCCTCATTCGCTTTCTTGCTTGGGTAAATCCTGTTCAGAGCACAGAGCTCTGTTAAAACAGTACACAGGGCTCATAAATGTTTCAGTTCAGTTGTTTCAGTCTATCTATCTATCTATCTATCTATCTATCTATCACTTCAAAGGGTACCGAATTTATCAAGGTTATATGAGGCATTTGAGTGATAATGTCTATGTATCTAATTTATTATTATTATTATTATTATTATTAGGTGTAGTAGTAGTAGTAGTAGTAGTGGTAGTAGTAGTAGTGTTGTTGCTGGAAAGCCTTACGGCTCGAGGGTCGCTATTTACATCCTGAGCCCGGGTTACTGTGTGTGCAGAATTTTGCATGTTCGCCCTGTGTCCGAATGGGTTTCTTCCGGGTCCTCCAGTTTCCTCCCACCTCCCAAAAACATGCAAGTAGGCGAACTGGCAATGCTAAATTGAAATTTTGTGTGTGTGTGTGTGCGCACATGAGGCCCTGTTATTGGACTAGTATTCCATCCAGGGTGTATTCATGCCTCATGCTCAGTGTTTCCAGGATAGGCTCTGGATCTACCAGGATCCTGACCAGAATAAAGCAAGATGCTGAAGATGAATGAATGAATGTATGTGCTGAACATTTCTGTCATTTCATTCTAAGCATTCTAAATAGTCTAAAATGATGGTAATAAGTGTTTATATAAAAAAAAGAAATAAAATTACATTTCAGACATGGCAGAGACAGATCACCTCAATTTTGACATGGGAATTCCACAATATTAGTTTAATGTTGTTACCAAGAGTTAATTAATGAATCAAGAGTTAATAATTGTCCCAGTTATTGGATAAAGAAGTGTTAATACAACAGTCTGAATGGATGGAAGATGGAAGATGGAAGGCAAACTTTCCATACGTGCCAGTTCTCAAACTTACCACCAACAAAGAATATGGTGCCATATGGAGAAGAGGAAAAACAACAAGGTAATTTTATTTGTTTAAAAGTCAGTCACAACAATAGTGATTGTATTGGATCAGATGGATTAGGCTTGATTTTATCCCAAGTTTCCTGACTTTAAAACCAAGGTTATTCACATATAATACCATGGTGTAACCAGGTATATGAGTCTAAAAGTTACGGTTTCTGATTTGACTCCAGAATAGGTAGAGCTGTCCTGAGGTTTTGTTTTTTAAACATGCTTAATTGTTAAGACTGCAAACGCACACAGGGATTTTGTAGTGTGAGATGGTCAGTAATGCTATTAGGTGACCGATATAGGCAATAGCAAATGACAGAGACGCACAGAAATCACAAAGAAACATAAGCACTTCTTGTATGCAGTGCAGTATAGATATTGAGGACAAGAACACGCCTGTGGAATTGCTTTTTGTAGTCATGTAAAAAGTAACCTAACAGAAATGAAATATAAAGGGTTATGTTTCTTAACTGCATGAATAGCACGAAGAATGTTTTAATGAAACATTGTGTGTGATGCCTCGTCTTTGCCCGATCGTCTTTGTCTATTGCACATACTCTTATCAGAAAGACAAGAAATTCTGTAATTCATTGTGGTGTTATAAGTTGTGTAGCCCATGTCCAGTTTTCAGTGTACAGAATTAGTAAACTCTGGCAAAAATACTTAGATGGCCATGAGATTTGATTTGCCTGGTAATGAAAAATCTTGAATATAAATTCAGTTTACTGCAGCGTCGTTTACAAGAATGCTCTCATGTTGAATTTGAACTAGCAAAATCACTGTGCCCCCTTTTCTGCAACACTCATTTGTCACACTGTTATCCGCCAGAGGAGCACAACTGGCCTCGTTTAGCCTTGCTGAAGGCAATTTGTGACCTCAAGATCTGACAAATGCAATCTCTGTCAGCACAACCAGCTAGTTATTTTTTTATTCATTCATTTTATCCTCTGCAAATCAAACTGTAAATTTAAAAAATTTACCATGAAGTCACTTTATGGTATGGTATGATTTTGTCACAAATAGTAAAGTAATAATAAACCGTGAGTTAATTTTCTTAATTTTCACAGCTAACCCAAAATTAGCAATTAATAAATGTGGAATATATGTAAAATCATGGGTGTGATTCATTGTTCAGATTTTAAATCTGTTATAAAATAAAAGATGCATGGAAAATATGGATAATATCATGAGAGTATTAAATATATACAGTAATCTGTTGCAGTGCTCTGGTGATGACTCTGTGAAAACAGAAATGTTACCAGACTAAACATTTAATACCCATGATCCTTCAGGTAGAAATGACCAGAATTAAGGTTATCCCAGGATGAGTTGTTAACTTATTACCAGAGAGCAAATGCAGCAAAAAACATTTTAACAGTTTCAGCTGTTACAGAACTATTGCATTTGTGTTTCAAAACCTTAGTAATCGCAATACTGAGGGAAAAAAAAAATTGTGTTGATTTGTGTTACAGGAACATGCTAATGTGATGTGACAGAGCCCTAAATTATGCTTGAAATAGCAAGGCTGCAGATTGCAAGACTGCAAACTGACTATACCTGTAAAGTCAGATTTTTCACATTATGTGTACTTATATCTATTTAAATCAGGTCAACTATAGTTGTGTTTCAATAAGGCAGGATTTTCTCATAAAATAAATGCCAAAACAGCCTTATGTTGGTGCTTTAAATAAATGACCCATTAATATTAACATGAAGAGGTGAGGAAGAGGGTGAGAAAGATTGTACCAAAGATCACAGTTTCAGAATTGTACAGGTTAGTTGATTCAACAACAGCCCATAACAATAAGCTATGTGAAAGGAGGATTGCAAGAAAGAAAGCATCCTGAGAGCAGCGGACCAAAATCTAACGTTATACACCATCAGCATGTTTGGTGTAAAAGGGGGACGGCATCCAAAGAAAAGCCCCAAACCCACTTTACAGTATGACTGTGGCTCATTGATGATTTGGGGCTGATTTGCAGTTAGTGGTTCATGAACTGATGGCATTACGAATTCTGTACCAGGATGTTTTAGTACAACAACTCATTTGCTCTGCCAGAAGGTTAAGACATGGTCATAGATGGACATTTCAACAAGGTCATGACCTTAAACATATATACAAACACTGAAATTTGTCTCAGTTCTGGAATTACGTAACGTAACAATATTAAGGAGCTAGGAATGTTCTGCATGTATATTCATATTCTGATCATTTGGCATGAAGGATGTCAATAATTCTGTGTTTGTCTGTATAAGACGTACATCAAATTACATTAACTATAGCTCTTTTTTATGAATACTCACAATGGCTTACTAGTACTGTTATTAATAACAGGTTATAAACCATCTGCCATCTCTGTTATTATATTGCTCAGCTCGTTGAAAGGGTAACTACAGCCCACCGCTGGTGCAGAGATGCCCTAATGTGTAGCTGCAAAGGTCAAATTAACATGCATCTGTGCCTGACTACTGGCTTTTGGATATAGTCCTATGATTGAGGCACTGAATCATACACTCTGTCCTTATTACAGAGATTATTTTTCTGTGCCCCTTCTTCTTGTGTGTTCACTGATCTGTTAGAAAGGGATTAGTAGGTACAGAGTTATGAAACCCTCTCCGAGATAATACACAGTGTAAGTTTACTTTCCAAGGTCGTAATTATGCGCAGTATTCACTAAGATCTGTGACGATGAAACTGATATTAATGCTCTCAAGCATTTAAGTACTTTCATAATTAAACAGGTTCCCAAAGCGTTAAGAGTCTGAATCAGCACCAGAAAAGTCTGAAATAAATACACATTACTGCCACTGTCCCCTTAATGCGTCAATAGCAAACTTGTAAACACTCCAATAAGACATCCTCAGGCAGTTGTAGACATTAAAACTAATTGGGTAATAAGTCACCACAGCTGAAGGAGTTCCAGCTCCTGTATCCTCATGAAGTAAATGGACATAAGAACCATACAAGTAAAAGTACATTTTAACAGAAACATCTATGTCACCATGTATGGAATATAATCACATCAGGGGTTTAAAGATGTATCATATACGATATGCTAGTTTTGAGCAAAAATAGAAATTTCGCATAGCCTACCGTCTTGCACCTCATCTGGCCTCTTGCGTTTCTCGTAAACCACAATGATGACCACCAGGATGAGGATTTCTGCCAGTACACCAAGGAAAGGCCAGAGTGGGGCCAGGTGACTACGCACCCGCAGAATAGATGTTGATTCTTTAGTCCCAATGACGTTTGAGGCACTGCAGACATACTCGCCAGGGTCTGTACTAATGTCAAGATTTATAACGTTCAGTTCTGTGTAATTGTCTTTGTTCATGATGAAGAAGCGTCCAGTACTGTTGTCAATGTCCTACAAAATGAAAGAAATATACTTCAGGAAAACCTTAGGTTATGCATACGACCTCTGTTCCCTAAAGGAGGGGTACAAGGTATAACACAGATAGTATGGGGTACTATGCCTTTGCGTGTTATGCTGAAGACACATATCCCTTTTCACTTTTCAGTTTAGCCATCACTCATCACCAAGCTGTGACTGCTGAGCGGGTCAACCTAGAGTTATACCTCATTCCTCTCCTTCAGGGAACAGTGGTTATTTGCATAACCTAACATTCCCTTTTTGACAAGTCACTCAGTATAACATGGATAGTATGGGGCATATATTCACACCCCGCACAGCTGTAGCCAAGGAGGAAGAATAATGGCCTAATGCCTGCCTGATCCAATTAGTATAATGGAGTGAGCCATACACAGGCTAAAAACATCCGGATGCTAAAATGGCCCAGATGTAAAAGGGGAAAATGTCCTAGTGCAGCACTGTCCCTGTAGCAAGGAGCCAAAGACAGGGTCACAACGTCCAAGTGGTAAAAACACATGAAATTATGAGGGAAGGCCCATGAGGCTGCTGTGCAAATGTCTGCTACTAACATCCCGTTGAGGATGGAGATCCCTCACATGATTTGGTGAGGCTAAGCAAGGAGAAATGCTACCTTGAAGCAAATTTTATTTCCACTGACTTCAGAAGCTCAAATAGGGAACAACATAGTCCCTCAAGCACCGACCTATAAGGGGTTGGTCACCTGAACGGCGGGGCCTCATAGATGGTGAGCCCCTGGCAATACCCTCTCAAAGCCTACAAGACAAGCAAATATTGCAGCCAAATACCGTCCCTTGGCATCACTGCTCAAATATTCGCCACATAGAAGCAAAGTCCTCTCGCAGAGGATGTCATCGCATTCTGAATAGTGGCAATGACATTACATGTCAAGCCTCCTAGATTCAAGGTCCTTCTTTCAGCAGGTCCGAGTATCGCAACTCCAAGTGGAGCTGAACCACCTGGCCTCCTGCCTTGCTAGGAGACTTGTTATTTCTGCTATCTATTAGGATTCCAATAGCCATCACAGGGACACTAGTATGAGATTCACACCCCTCTCCAGTCTGGGGTGGATCAGCTCCACTAGAGGAAAAGCAAGAAGTATGTTGTTCTCGAAACCTGCAATAAGATCCATCAGAGATTAAAACAGTCTAAACCCTACTGTATATAATTTCTCTGGATGTGAATAAACTAATGTTTGCCCTGCCAAACTGATCCAGTGTCTGTTCCACTACTTGGTGGTGAAGCCTCCACTCACCAGAGGGCCATGCCTGGAGAGAAGGTCAGCTCCCATACTGAGTTGGCCAGGAACATGTGTTGCCAAAGGGGACAACAGGTGAAGACTCTTTCAAAATGGGGACAACAGGTGAAGGCTGCTTCAAAATTGAGTGAGACATTTTCAAAAAGGGAAGAGAATGTGTTCCTCCTGCCTTTTTATGAGTGACAACACTGTTGTGTTGTCCATTCTGATGAGGATGTGACGGCCCTTTAGGGTATGCGAAAATGCCTGAGGGCCAAGCAGCCTGTCATCAACTACTGGAGACCATATTCCCTGTACTGTTTTCCCCCTGCAGATTGCTCTATCTACTCTACTCATCACTATTTTGAAGAATGAAATTCTTTCTAAGGGGGCTCTTTGAGTGGAGAGAGAGCCAACATACAGTACATGCCACATCTATGATCAATATCATGCATACAGGTAATGTGATAACATGGACCCCTGAAATGTCCAATTTAGTCAGTGGACACTCTGTCGGCAGCTTTTCTCCCAGTTCAGGCAGGAACATAGTCTGTTTGGTCTGCAGCAGTGTGACCGAGCTAAAAGCCCTAGCACTGGTTGCCAGTGTGCAATATATTTTCTCGAACTGTGCAGCAGAAAAGTGGTTCCTTGGGTTGAGGGGCATAGATGGGTTGAGGGCCATAGATGTGTACTTTGCACCTTTAAGTAAGAACACCCTGAACTACGTAATCATTAAGCCAAATTTGCAAAACGGATAAGACACGCTATTTTGCCCATGTGAAAGTTGTTAAAGTTAATAAATCAGCTTGCATGCTTTTTGTGGGTGTTAGCAGGTTTGCACATGTTTTTTTTTTTTTGTTTGTTTTGTTTCTGTTTTTTTTTTTTTTATACATAACAACCTTCAGTAAGTCAGGGCCTGTCTGTGATATACCAAGTCTATATTGAGAGAGATCATCAACATACTGTATATATTACTTCAACACACATATTAAATGTCAATTAAATATTTACACTTAAGAGATCTATAGCCTTTGCTTAGTCTATAGTGGTGTTGATGTAGGTACCGGTAGGAGAAAACAACATGCTACGTACTACGTATGATCCCTGGCTGACTTTTTTCCTCCATGTCCAGATGGGATGTGGGTATCCCACAGACTTGCAGTACAAGAGAGCGCTTTCTCCTTCTTTTTTATTCTCGCTTCGCTTGTGACCAGTGATTTCAGGAGCGGCTGAATGGAAGAAAAAAGACACATGAAATTAAAATTATACATTAATAAAAAAGAGCTTTCACTGCATCTATAATCTGTTGTGCAACTATTTTGATGCAACATTAGTCATGTGATTAATCTTTTTTTTTTTTGCTGTAAGGATTGTAACATTTATTAAACATGACCAGTTCTTTAAAGATTTGCAATATTTGCAATATTTTATCTGTATACTGTATACAATCTAATAGTTGTGGATTTGTTTGACAGACAACAGGTCCAGTGGTAGGCCAACATGCATGACTGAATTTCAGTCCTGAGGCATGGAAAAGAACAGGCCAATTGCATGTTCTTAATTAAAAAAAATTAAAACCCATAAGTGCTTCAATTCATTCTTTCCCTCTTTCTCAATGCCTGCTCATGAACCATTTAAAGCTGATGTGCTGAGTCATCAGCTTCTCAGTAGATGCCTAGTTATGCATTAGACACTCCTGATGCTTAAAATCTGTTGAGTCTGCCATTCTGGCCATCGACCACAAGCCTCTTCTTAAACACTGTTCCACCATGGACAGGTAGCTGCCGCAGCCTTTTTTGCTAATCCTTAAAATTACGGTAATTCCTTCCATGCAATTAAGCAGGATCAGGAAGAGACCTGGAGCGAGTGTTTATTGCCGTGAACATGGAGGACGGCCCAGGCGTGGCCTGGGACACGGACGACATCACTGCTCTCTAATTATGGTGCACACATGCCATCTGAGGATTGTGTGGATGTGTGTGTGGGGGGTTGGAGTAGGAGCTTAGTTGGGCATTATCCTCACACGCTTCTCCCCTGACAGGGAGTAAATCGCCTCCTCTCTAAACAGATAGGACTTTCTCTGCTGTTCAATGTCGTTCTGGCCTGCTTCCAAACCCTGATCCCTAATGGACGTGTGCCTTTACTCTTGTGATCACTGATATAGATAAGAGAGATAGGTAACAGCACAGATATACTGCATGTTATTTGTAGGGAAACCTCATCTGCATCCTTTTTTTTTTTTTTTTGCCTAAAAGAAAAAGGATGTGTAACCTATACCAAAAGGAAATCAGTGAACATACTGTTGGCAAGTGCATTCACAAGCTGATAATGAATTTATAATGAATAGAGACAGCAACACTTTTAGAACCAGCCATATGGATGAATTTCATAATATTATATGAAAGCACATTTCTAATTCGTTTTGCAGTTTAACTCGTGTAATTAAGAGGAAGAAAAATAATGACTCAAGATTATGCACACACAAAACCCCAATACATCTATGTACTATGGTGTGAACCAAATCAAATTATGCTGGAATGTATTTAAGAATTTTCTCACTGTCATCCCAAAATGCACGCAGGAGCAGATTATCATTGTGAACAAAAAACTCTTGCCATTACAAGCGGCTGGGACTGGATTCAGGCCTTAATCCCACCCCAGCACACAAGCCTCCATCTGTTCCCTCAGAGCTGAGAGCTGGAGAGAGAGGTGCCAAGGACATGAGAGCCTGGGGGTGGAGCGCAAGATAGAAAGGAGCACAGCTCACCTTCCTGCTTTCCCATCTCAACTGGGTTTTGGCTTTGATGATGGCCTCTCCCTTAACTGTGATATATATGCAAGACTGATCACAATATATCACAATACAGTTTTTTTTCCCCCCAAAAAAATTATGTTGTTGTCCTGGTGGGAAGCACAATGAATTGTTTTGTACCAAACTGACTTAAATTCTGTACAGTGATTCTAAGCCATGCATTTTGATGAGTAATGACTTGAATTATGTACATTAACTCACTAAAGCTTTCAGGACCTTCTGGCAGGTTTAAACTTGGATTCATAAGCATATACATTTCCTATTCCTATAGAGTTTCATTCTAGTTACACAGCAGAAACTGAATAATATGCCTTAAGATACATAACTGAGACTTACACAAGAGAATATGCATAATAATTTCATATTTTGCCATACAGAGATTTTTATTTTTATTATCTATGCTTTTATATCTATGAATTTATTAATTAATTATCTTAGTTGCACTATTAATGAATTATAAACACTGCTAGTGATTAGAAAAATTATATAAAGAAAACTTGTGAAGCAAAGCTGCATTAAAAATACTGAAATTAAATTCTTTATAACTAAGTAAGGAATAAAACATGGCAGGGCATGCAGGTATAGGAAACTAATCAGCAATGCAGCCATTAATACCCAGAGGTTAATTATTTTCCTATAACAGCATGTCCGAAAGTGTTTTATTCTTCTTGCAATCTGCTAATGATTGCAGTTGTTCATTTGTTTAAAGAATGACGTGAATGTCCTTTGATACTGTACTTTTTTAACGTTTATAGTAACATTTAATGTTGCAGAACATCTGAGAAAATGGTGTAATTCATTAGAGTAAGATCATATAATTGAAATGTTTTGGAAAAAAATGGCTTCGGTTAAACCAGATGGTAGTAAACATCATTTGTTGTTGGCAAATTGTAAAAAAAAAAAAAAAAAAAAAAAAAAGTTTACAATTTAAAAATCGATTGCTTTCATATTTTTTGCCTTGTATTGTGCTGTTGTATCTTGTATAGCAAGAAGAGCTTGTATGGAATGAGGAATGCGACGCACGGTGCAGTGCATCTGTCCTGTCACATGACAGGCTGAGAGTGGGAAAGTCATAGCTGAGTGGACAACAGCATCATCGCATTATGCAACCAAGCAACGTTTAAAACAGGCCTGCCAGAACAGTCCGGGCATGCTCAGTGTGCACGACGGCAGTGTCAAAACAAATTGGCTTAAGTGAGGAGTGTTTCACGGGTCTGTGGCTACAGGGGGTGATTCCTTCCTGCC